>NW_028270171.1:6952407-7262993 GCF_037043375.1 Chiloscyllium plagiosum
CTTCGCAACATCAACCTGTTCTCGCATATCAGTCTGTTTCACGATGTCCTCCGCAACATCAAATTCCCACTCAGTTTTAAATACTGAAACAATGTATTCATTAAGGACATCCCCTACTTCCACTGACTCCAAGTGCAAGTTCCCTCTGCTATCTGATCAGCCTTACCCTCACACTGGCTATCCTCTTGTTCCTCAAGTGTCGAATGCCTTAGGGCTTTTCCTTAATCCTACCCACGAAAGCTTTCTCTTTGCCCCTCCTAGCTCTTCCTTCAGCTCTTTCCTGGCATCCTTGTAGCCCACTAAAACCCTGTCTGATCCTTGCCTCCTCAAACATAAGCTTCCTTCTTCCTCTTGATAAGATGGGGTGGCCCAATGGCTCAGTGGTCAGCACTGCTGCCGCACAGCACCAGGGCTTGATTCCTGCGTGGAGTTTGCATATTCCCTCAGTGTCTGCGTTGGTTTCCTCCCACAGTCCAAAGATGTGCAGGTAGGTGAATTGGTTATGCTAAATTACCCATGGAGTTATATGCATTAGTCAGGAGTAAATTGGGGGAAATAGGTCTGGGTTACTCTTTAGAAGGTTGGTGTGAACTAGTTGGGCTGAAGGGCCTGTTTCCACACTGTAGGGAACTTAGTCTAATCTATTGTCACTAGAGTTTCATTCAATCTACTAAGTGTGAAGTGATTCACTTTGGAAGGTCAAAATTGAATGCAGAATATAGGGTTAAATGCAGGATTCTTGGCAATGTGGAGGGATCAATCAGGTTCATGTCCAAAGATCCCTCAAATTTGCAACCCAAGTCAATAGGGTTATTAAGGCAGCATATGGTATGTTGGCTTTCATGAACAGAGGATTACAGAGGATTGAGTTGAAGAACTTCTTCACTCAGCGAGTCGTTAGTTCATGGAATGCCCTGCCAGTAACAGTGGTGGACTCTCCCTCTTTATGGGCATTTAAGAGGGCATTGGATAGGTATATGGAGGATAGTGGGTTAGTGTAGTTTAGGTGGGCTTGGATCGGCGCAACATCGAGGGCCCAAGGGCCTGTACTGCGCTGTATTCTTCTATGTTCTATGTTCTAACTGTGAGGTTGTGCTGCAACTCTATAGAGCACTGGTTAGACCACACTTGGAATATTGCGTTCAGTTCTGATCTCATTATCAGAAGGCTGTAGAAGCTTTAGAGAGGGTGCAGAGGAGATTTACCAAGATACTGCCTGGACTGGAGGCAGTGAGGGAAGCTAGGGCTTTTCTCAGAGAAAAAGGATGAGAAGTGACTTTATAGAGATGTACAAGATTTAGAGGCACAGACCCCCCCCCAGGTGGAAATGGCTATTGCAGGCTGGATAACATTAAAGGTGTTTGGAAGAAGGATTGGGGTGTTCTTTGTAGGGTGGTAGGTGTATGGAATGCACTGCTATCAGTGATAATATCTCTGATGCTACTAGGAAATTTAATGGAGTCTTGGATAGGCACATAGAAGTTAGTAGAATGAAAGGCCAGCACAACATTGAGGGCTAAATGGCCTGTATGGTTCTATGTTCTAATATTGTGATGTCAGAGCAGAACATTCGTGTGAAGGCTTGCTCTCATTTAGTGATGCAGGGAGTTGAGAAGCTAGTTTTGAATTTGAAGAACCACACCAGCTGATATTTGATCGGTGAGAGCTGGACATGTAGGAAAGCTATTAGAGAACAATGCCACTGGTACGTCCACCTAGGACTACATTTAATCTTTCCCTTGAAGGAAAAGCTTTTGGTAGCTAAGTGTTCAGGTTGTCCAAATGCCTGTACTGCATTATACTGGAGAAAATTTACTTCATAAGCCTAGGTCAGTGTACATAGCATGTGATGTGGGCAGAAGAGTTTGCTGCCAGGGGAAGTAATGGGACCAGATTTAACTAGTGATCTAGATCACTAATGACAGGCATTTCACAACACAGACTAACTCAATCCAAGTGGTTTATTTACAGTTGGTAAATTTCATGATCAATCCAGAACAATTAACTGCTTCCACAACAGTGCTTCACTCTAGATCACATACAAAAAACCAAAATTTTCTCCCTGCAGTCAGTTCAGTCACTCTCCCCCAGGGTGAGCCTGTCAAACAGGTACTCTCCCAGGCCATTCTCAGGGGCTCCCAGTCTCTTCAGGTTGGTGATGTGATCTCCCAGCTTCTTGATCATCTTCACTTGCTCACCCAAGTAGTGCCTCTCCAGGAAGTCACACAGCTGGATGAGAAAAAAATAAGACAGGGTATTGAGGAACTTGTGCACTCCATTTGAAATTAAGTTGGTGCCATCATGTAAAATTTCTACATGAATTGCAGCTTCATGTGCTTCCTAATACATGGATCCATATTCTGACCCCCACCCTCCTGTTAGACAGGTACATTAGTTGTCAGCTTAATTAGATTTGAGCCAGTTTTCCAAAATGTTATTGAAATCAGAGGAACTCACATGAGGGTCAGTGTGACCAGAGGAGAGTTTGTGCAGATCCAGCAGACTCTGGTTCACATCCTTCTCCATCTGCAGAGCTCTCTGCATTGCCTCCAGACCATTGCCCCACTCATCTTGCTCTGGCTTCTGGAAGAGTGAAAGAGACAGATGCTTCTATGAACTAGCATGTCAATAGTTACAGCATTGAACCAATGGAATCAATGGTTTCAAACATTTGTTGCCACAAGATCCAGTGAAGCTGTTTAGAGGTATAACTAAACCCAACCTGGACATCCTGCAGGAGGACTCGGCCTCCACGTTTATTCTGGAATGCCATCAGTTTCTCAGCGTGTTCCCGTTCCTCATGGGCCTGTTCCTTGAAGAACTCAGCAAAGTGACGCAGGGCAACATCATCCCGGTCAAAGTAAGAGGACTGGGGGAAGGGAACAAAACAGGATTCATTATTTCAAATTTCAAGATACAGTTAAAAGATTCAATGCAGTGGAGGCTTTTCCAGAACCCAATATACTTGTTGCTTGAACAGGGAACAGCACCAATTGTTAGGTTCAGTCAGCAAGTTAGTTAACTTAAAATTTCACATCAGAAATAAAATTAGAAAGCAGTGTCTTTAGCACATCCTTAAGCTACATGCTCCTATCCATTTCTCAGGATTATTTTCAGAAGGTAGGTTCCACCATTTTAATTCCAGGTTCTCTACAGTGTAGCCCTAAATATTGATACAGCAGTGAACAGGACCTCAAGCAACAGATCAATCCTTCACCTGCAGTGAGAAGTTACAAGTGACTTGTTAGAAACCCGACTTTTCTTCCTGGAATTTTAGAAAAGGGTTATGAACTAGGTTACTTTTTAGTCTATCAGGCAACAACTGAAGGTAAACAGATCAGACAAGTTTATTCAGGAAGCCAGACTTGAAAGTTTAGGGATGGGTGGTTCTGGTCAAAGTCCTGCAGACATGTACTTGGTGATCACATTGGTTCACTTCTGCAACCTGTTGTAAACAATGACACCAGTACCTAGAAATTGGTTCCAGCAAGTCTGGAAAGACCCATGGTCAAATGCTCATCTTGGTAACTAGGATCTCATGGAAAGGAGCCTGTCAAGGAGGGGGCCGGAGTCAGAATTGGTTTGATAGAAAAGTTTCCTCGAAAAAAAGGTTGCAGCAAAGATTTGAAAACTCCCTGTCTAACTTCCCATGAGCAGTTTTTGGGACACTCAGTATAGAGCAACCAAAGTTACAAGTATTACTGCTTTCAAGTGAATGGAAGCAGATCAAGAAACTATTTAGGCCTATAAACAAATAATCTGGTCAGTTTTGTTACTTTTGTTTTCTTATTGGAAAGTGGTAATTAGGTCTAGAATCAAAAAAACATTTTTGGATGTGATATAGATTAATTTAAATACACTAGTTTTTAGTCTGCTAAAGTTACCTGTACTGTTAGGTAAACTAAGTCTTTGGAGATTAGACTGTCTGGGAACTGCTATTCAAAACATCTGGTTATAAACCACTAGAGTCAATTGAGGGTCTTGCTATGTAACAAATTCCAAGGCAGAAAAGCTGATAAATGAACTAAGTTAGTCTCCAAGGTCATTACAACACCAACATTGTCAGAAGCAAAGCTCAGTCACAACCAGGTTGGGCTTCATCAGCTTTAGTTAGTTCAAAAGGTACTAAATCCAACCAGCCATTCAGAAATGTTATCACATCTCCAGAGCAGATAAGCTTTATACCTTTGAGCCAGAAGGTTTGTATATATTAACACACCTCAACAGCCCTTGTTATTTTAAGCAACCACATGTCCTGGCAGAGTGTGATATTTCAGCCAAGACCTTCTATTCCAGAGGAACAAGCACAACCACTACATCACAAGACTTCCTGCCCAGCTGGTTTGAGATCTCCTAGTCAACTAGTTCATAGGTGACAACAACAAATCCTCTGAAGGATATGGGACATGAACAATTTGAAACCTCCAGTCAGCTGTTACAATATATGCCACTCACTCAACAATTAAGCAGCACTGGAACTGACTAACACTCCATAGGAAAGCCACCTATTCCCAGGATAGAAAACCAATCTAATTTCAGGCCACATCATTAAACTCACAAAGAGCTAACTTTTTTAAAATCAATTCTCAGGAACACTAAACTCACCATGGAGAGGTAAACATAGGAAGAATAGAGCTCCAGGTTGATCTGCTTGTTAACAGCATCCTCACAGTCCTTATGGTAGTTCTGACACACTTGGGATGCCATCTTCACTATTCCTACTCACTATCACCTAGACAACTCTAGAACTGAGCCACTCTCCCACAAGCTCTTGTATTTATCCTCCTGGGTCACCCTGCACCCAACCAGAGAATGACATCACCAATTATGATTGACATTCCCTGATAGCCAATTGAGAATCACCTTTCAATCCAGGCACCAATGACAAGGGAGATGGGGCTATGGGACCGGTGAAGAGACCCAGGGCCAATCAGAGATTGGAATACAGAGAGGTTTGGGAAATTAGTCTTGATGATGCAATTGCTTTTGGAGTGATAAATCCTCAACACACTGCAAACTAAGTAGCTGTTTGGAGTTGGATATATGTGTAGTGGTACTATCTATGCCTATAAGATTAGAAAATGTTGTGTTTGAGTCTTAATGTTCCTAGAACTGGCTGCTCAGTAATATCTGTAGTGGGACAAGAATTGATTGATTTAAAAATGATAACTTTAGTGAAGCACTTTTTCAGCACCTGACACAATCTGGTTCTTTTTGCCTCTGCTGTTTCTCTAATATTCCAAGTGTTCACAACTAGTTTCATTGTAGAAGATTGAAAAGGGACCTAAAGGGCAGTTTTTTCACACAGAGGTGCTGCGAGCATGGAATGAGCTGCCAGAGGAAGTGGTAGAGGTGGATATAATTACAGCATTTAAAAGACATTTGGAGAGGTACATGAATATGAAACGTTTACAAGGTGTGACAATACTATGGCTTTAAAAGGTGTATTTTGGCCTTTTTTTTAAGTGAAGAAAGGTTGAGACAGAGGTGCCAAGCAGTCTACCAGAACCATTAAAATAAGCAGCTTTTTTTTTGATGTTGGAACAATAGAAACAGCCTGAACGAGTTGGGTCAAGCACTCACAGAATCAGAATTTTTAGATTTAATTTTCAGCGGTTGCTGTGGTCTTGAAGCTGAAGGTGGAAATCCGTTTCTTCTCTCTCTGTTACAGTTAAAAGCTACGGTTCTCTTTCTGCTGCTAAAATTGTGTATGAGGCAATCTATTTTACTGAACTTGCCTTTGCTTATTTTGTTTATATTTTAATTGTTGTGTAAAAATCAAGTGTGTTTTACTTAAATGCGGTCATTTGAATTGTATCTAAAATGCAATGCCTTACACTTACACTTAAAATTAACAAAAAATAGGGTCCAGATTACCTCATTAATATATAATATGGTCCATGACAAGGGTTATGGGCCAAATGCAGGAAAATGGGACTAGTTCAGTTTGAGATACCTTGTTGGCATGGATGAGTTGGATCGAAGCATCTGTTTCCGTGCTGTATGACTTTATGTGGTTCAGTCCTGGATTAGGTGATGAGATGTGTTCCCCTGGATTAAACTCTGGGTTAGTTGGGCCAGATTGGGGGTGGGGGTAAGCCTGTGATTGGCAGCAGGAACCACCATCTAGGCACACCCTCCTGGGACACCAATGGGCACGGCTGACCCGCACAAACAGAACATGTATCAGAGATTGACACATGTCCTTGTCAAAATGGATCTGAGATACAGGGAATATCGCAATGGACTTTATCCAAACTGATGGACATCACGCGGTCGCTGAATGCACACCAGAGACTTTGATGAATGACTGTGGTGACTGGCTCTGTGGGAATAGATGCTGTTCCTGGTTTACTCCGTGGCTGTCCATCTAACATAAACCATAGAGAGTCCCCTGTTCTTCTTGAGTCAGATATCTGAAGTTTATTTACAACACTAAACATTTATAACGATACACTGCTATAATATCATGATACAACATTGAAGGCGAGGTTGAGATAATCTTTCTGCCATGTGTCTCTGCAGATAACTCCTGATTGGTGGCAAATATCAGAACATATGGGCAGAAAAAGTTAAAGAAACTGAGAAACCTTTGTAAGTCATTTCTATCTTGTGATGTAGGCATCTTTTGTACATCTTTTATTTTGGCAGGATGAGGTCTAATACCAGCTCAGTAGATTCAACCAACTAAATTGATTTGGCTGAAATTAATTTGACAGTTTGTACTGTTCAAAACAAGGCCATAATTCCTTGCTACTGTCGTGAGTTGATGAAGGTTTGTGTTTTGCTAAAGTCTAGTTCTTCCAAGAATAGTATCTACAAGACATATATCATGACAGGTTCTAAATGATGCGGTCCTTCTATTGGCTGTCCTGGCTGACAAACTGTTCTGGACTTCATTAGCATGGTTTCTTGCTTTGCCCTTCACACACAGTTGGGTTACAACTTGGACTTCTCAGATTTGAGCTCAATCTGCTCACGTAGAACACAACTTGCACATATCTTTTAAAGGATGGGCACTGCTTTGGTGGGTGAGACAAGCCACATCTGATTCAAAGTTTGGTGGAGTTGTTCTACTAGCAGATGTTACTGGCTTGTCAGAATAGCTTTGAACTTGCTACCTTCACCTAGCTGTGCATTAATGGTACATTCTTAATGTTCGCCTAGAAGTGTTCGAAAAGGAGTCGATAGATGTATGGATAATGGCAAATTCCAAAACTCTTGCAACTAAATCAGCTTCAGTGAAATCACTTCTTATAGCTCTCCTTCAAGCTCGAACTACAAACTGGCCCATCAATGCCCCTGGCCAGTGGCAGTATATATCAGAAATGCCAGAGGATGTTATCCTTCCCAACCCTGCAGTACCCAAAGCCAGAACAGGTTTTACTGCATACTATTGTCAGTTAACCACTGATCCAAAATGTAAGATTGATTTTTTCTTATTCCAACAAACTCTGACAGAACGTCAATGGTGTGCCAATCCTTGGTTTATATTGTTGCTTTCCATCCTTTTGATCTTTAGATGGCAGCATATTTTGCTTTCCTGTATTTTTGTTGGCTTTGTTAGGTTTTGCTGCTGATGGCATCTATACCAAAAGTATGATTATATGGTAACAGCTCCTGTTTGCTGTCCCTTCCTTTGTTCTTTGAGAAAGAATGACTATTCTAAAGAGTAAGTGTTTGACTCCACCACAAGCTTGTTTGAATAAGTCTCCTGCTGCTCTGAGTTCCCTCTAAGGCAGAGGAGGGGTATTATATAGCAGACAGACCCTCTGGTCTAACTCATCCATGCTGAGCAGATGTCCCAAGTTAACCTAGTCCCATTTGCCAGTATTTGGCCCATATCCCTTTGGACAATTCCTGCTCATACCAACCCAGCTGCCTTTTAAATGTGGTGATTAACCCAACCTCCACCACTTCCTCTGGCAGCTCATTCCACCCTCTGACAAAGCTGCCCTTAGGTCCCTTTTAGTCTTCCCCCCCACCTTAAACTGATGCTCTAGTTTTGGGCTCTACTACCCTGGGAAATAAGTGACTTGACTATTCATCTTAACCATGCCCTTCATGATTTTGAGAAGAAGGTCACCCCACAGCCTCTGCTCTGGGACATAACTTCAGCCTATTCAGGCTCTCCCTACCATTCAAAACCCTGACAACATTTGTAAAATCTTCTGAACCTCTTAAAGTTTAAAAACACAGTATCTTTCCAACAGCAGGGAGACTAGAATTAAATTATACCACTTTTGGAATACTGCTGTGTCATATCCAACTGCACAGCCCGACTCCTCTGCTCAATGTACTGAGCAATGAAAAGAGGCAATCATCTTCACTGTCTGACTCTTTCAAGGAAGAAACAGCAACTTGCACCCTCTAGGTCTGACTAGATTCTCCAGGGCCCTACCATTAGGTGATACAACTATTGGATTTGTCCAGTTTAATCTCACCCAGATTTAACATTTGCTCTCACCTAAAATGCACACCAATAGCTGGCCTACTTGAATAGGCTTTGCAGCGCACACAGTCATAGCAATCCTATCTCTGGGCTGGGTTCAAGTTCCACCTCCTAGAGCAGGTGGAATAATATCTGCACAAGCTGGTTTGGAAATCAAAAGTGAAAAGCAAAATTTCCAATCCAAAATTCATACTCCAATTCCTGGATTTGGGGACCCAGTTACTTGAATTTTTCCCAGCTTTCCCCAATACCTCAGGTTTCACTGACTTACAATCCCCCCAACTCAATTGGTCCTTTTGAGAATATTTGGTCCACAAGCCATTCCTAACCCTTCACTGAAAAATGTTCCTTCCTTTAGGGCATTGTGGGTCCATCCAAGGTAGATGGTAGAATCCAGCAGCTCACCACCATCCCAAGGGCAACTAGGGACCAGCAATTGTCAGGATGAACAGTGAAACCCACATCCCAGTGTGGCAATGTCTTAGAACAGAATGATCACAAGCTGCTGCACAGCTTCTAGCTAGTGGTAATCCAGAAAATAAGACAAAACCTAGTCCAATATGGAGCAGTTTATTCACACTTAGTACAGGACAGTGAGTTGCTTCTACAGAGCTCCTATTTTATACATATCACAAACAGCTCACTCCCTGCAGTCAGTTCAGTCACTCTCCCCCAGGGTGAGCCTGTCAAACAGGTACTCTCCCAGGCCATTCTCAGGGGCTCCCAGTCTCTTCAGGTTGGTGATGTGATCTCCCAGCTTCTTGATCATCTTCACTTGCTCATCCAAGTAGTGCCTCTCCAGGAAGTCGCACAGCTGAGGAAAAAAGGGAAAGGAGGTTTTTGATAACAGTTTGAGTTATCACTCACTTGGAACAAGAACAGCTTGATATGGATGCTGGTCTAGTGCAGGTGTTATACAATCAGACTGAATCCCAACAGGAATAATTAATTGTTGGTGTTTAGTCAGCCACAACAGCCCTCAAGGGGATGGCTGTCAGATCAAAGCAAGACCTTTCATCAAAAGGCTATTGATGAGCCTCAAGCTGCCACACCAACGTCACCAAAAGCCCACACTGTCAACTCACATGAGGGTCTGTGTGGCCAGAGGAGAGTTTGTGCAGATCCAGCAGACTCTGGTTCACATCCTTCTCCATCTGCAGAGCTCTCTGCATTGCCTCCAGACCATTGCCCCACTCATCCTGCTCTGGCTTCTGGAGGGAAAGGATTGAAACAACATGTAAAGAAACAGGCACAAGGCAATAAAGCCATGTCATCAGGAACCATACAGATTTTAGAATCAAGAACAGGCCAATCAGCCCATTGACCTGGCTGCAGTGGATAGCAGAGCAATCAAGTGGAGCTTAATTCAATTGTAGAACATCCAATAAATAATGGTTCATGGCTTAGTTTCTGAAAAGTAGTAATCAACACAGTATTAAATCTGGTGCTGTTTGGGAGGACTTTCACAGGATCCTGGCCCTCATGTCTTCCTCTGCTCAATCTGAGGGAAGGTTTTAGAAAAAGTAATCTATTTTTAGTCCCTCCCATCAGGGAGGGACACCCTTTCAAATTTTAATCCAGTTAAGTGCACTCATGAACTGAGTAAATACAGTTAACTCAAGTGCTTAGAAAAGACTGGACTCAAACCACACATTCCATCAAACCCAACCTTAACATCCTGCAGGAGGACTCTGCCTCCACGTTTATTCTGGAATGCCATCAGTTTCTCAGCGTGTTCCCGTTCCTCATGGGACTGTTCCTTGAAGAACTCAGCAAAGTGACGCAGGGCAACATCATCCCGGTCAAAGTAAGAGAACTACAGATGGGTGAAAAAGGAAAGAAAGTGAGGTCAGTCATCATCTATTGAGAATTTGATGACAATACTAGTGGGTAACTTAACTATAAATATAGTTTGTTTCCAATTAAGAATGTGTTTTTGCCAAGTAATTGATTCTTTGTCATGTTGGCAATTCTGAAGTACTCAAGCAACCTACAGGATTCAGCTAGGTGGTGAAATGGTAGCCATACTTTAAGTTCAAATGTTTGAAGATTGAGAACATCACTTCAACAGGGAGGCTTGTGTCCTATGGTAAGGTTGGGACCTTTCTCCAATTGGAGTGAAGGAGGTGGGGTGACAGTGCTGGGTGACCTGAGAGGCCAATCAACTCAGTGCAGATAATGGGAATAGTGGCTGTCTTTTCTCATGCCAGTGGAGTCTAAAACAGAGGGCACAAGTTCAAGGTGAGGGGAATGATTTACTAGGGACCTGAGAAGGTAGTGTGTATGTAGAATGAGCTGCCAGTTGAAGCTACATTTAAGAAATTTGGGTAGTTAGATGAATAGGAAAGGTTTACAGGGAAATGGGCAAAATTCAGGCAAATGGGGCTAGTTCAGTTTGGGAAACTGTTGGCATAAACAATTTGGCACATGATCATTGTTTAGATAGAATCTTGTAAAAAGAGCCAAGAACAATCTTATGCTCAACATTAACTGGTTAGCTCATAGCGAGAACAAGACAGGACTTTAAGCATTATTCAGTTAGAAGTGATAAAACCAATCAGAACCAATATCAGTTACAACATTAAAATTGGATTCCTTTCCAGTTGGCTAAGTTTATGACTTGTACTACTTCGGTTATTGGAAGTGTGCTTAGAGGTCAGTTCCTGGGAATTTCTATAAACACCAAGCAGGAATAATATTTAATAATTCCCTGAAAAGTGTTATGGCAATTACCTGAAACCAATTCCTTGACCTAGAGAAAGCCTATTATTTCAACATGGTGTTGCCCATTTATACATTGAAATATTGGGACTGTTCTTCATGGAGATTAGGTAGATTTTCAAAACAAAATCTAGTATGTGCTGGATAGATTAGTGTAGAAGCTGCTCCACTCAAGTGGGCATTAGTTTAAAAGTAATATTCAAAAGAAATAAGGGTTAAGTACAGAAAACCTTAGGTTGTTATGAAATGTACTACCTGCAGGGGTTGGGGGCACGTTCAGGAGGGCATCAGATTATTATTTGGATTAAAAAATCTTGTGCAAGGTGGGTAGGGGGAAAGCAAGAGGTGGAGCTAGGAAATGCTGCTCTGTACTTTAACAGTACAGAAAGGCTCATCAGCCCATGATATTGTGCTCTGAGATTCAATTTCAATGACATTTGCAATTTCCTGTTTCTAGGTACATTTAATGTCAGGAAGCAGGGATATGGTGCTATTCTTTCATAAATAGCATAGACAAGTGGAAGACTGATAGCCCTGCACAGATCCCAGGGTGGGGAAAACATGGGACAAACTCTTTCTGCGAGGTAAGAGTGTACACATTCTTAGATGGGCAGCAAGTCTCAATCTGGAGGAACCTCTGGTGTTGTTGGAATCGGATGATCCACTACATTATGAAAGTGTCATGATGGGCTTGGAGCTTACAAGTGAAAGCAACAAGGGTCAGGTTTGAGTCTGTGGTGTCCAATGATAACAAGCCACAGAGTTGGGAGATTAAAGTGGAAGGTTTTACATCTTCAGTGTAAGCAAACAGTAGAAAAACAGAACTCAAAATTGGCAGCTCACTATACAATCCAATATCCTGCCTTTAAAAGATAATTGATTAGTCTAATGAAGGTGGAGTGCACCAAAAATCTCCTTCCTAAAACACCTTAGCAGGTGAGTAAGTGGCAGAAGAAGAAAACAATGACTTTTGTACTAACAAACTCATTCAGCATTCAATTTACAGCTAACTATCTTTTCCTTAGAGTTAATTAGTGGCAGATGAAGAGTCTCCCAAGTAACTTGGAGTTATCACATCATCGAATGCCTTTTTATATCAGGAAATTTCAGTAGATTTACTACTGGAGTAGGGAATCGGGGGGGGGGGGGGGGGGGGGAGAAGAACATAACAGGAAGTGCATTAAGCTTAAGAAAAACAAAAGCAAAATGGGATCATTCACACTGAAGGCATTGAACTCAACAAGGCAACCATTCAGTGCCTAGTCTGGAGAGGAGGGTAATTCACTGGAGCAGTGCAGGACACTGGTGCTAAAGTGGTTACCTACAGGAAGGTCAAGGGGTTATGCTTGCACACAGACTAAAGAGTCATTGAGTTTCAAAACAAGAGTTTACTCTCCCTCCACAGATACTGCCTGACCCACTGATTTCCAGTACTGATTCTAACATTTGCAATAGTTTGCTCCTCCTTCCAGGGAATGGTTGAACAGGTTTACACATTTAAAAATAACTAGGATGTTAAAAACCTCAACCTAGTTTGAAACTTAAACACTTGAGAACATAGCAATTACAGAGTAGGGGTCTGACTTATCATTTTCACTGTACAGGTTATTCTGCTACACACATTATCAAGTTCACTGTAACAATTCAATTGAGGACACTTTAAGAGTGTTTAGAAAAAAAAATGGCATTTGCATAAGTTACATCATAAACACTAAGCACTGTTTCTAAAAAGCAAGTTTTTAATACAACAGGGTTGCACAAGAATACAACCATCATAGGGGAATAACTTGCATCTAGTCACTACCAAAGGCCACAGAAGCGCACCCTCAACCAAACCATTGGTATAAAGACACTATCTGCTCAGATTAAGGAGTAATCTTCATTTTAAAGTAAAATCCAAACATGCAAGCCTCACCATGGAGAGGTAAACATAGGAGGAAAAGAGCTCCAGGTTGATCTGCTTGTTAACAGCATCCTCACAGTCCTTGTGGTAGTTCTGACACACTTGGGAGGCCATCTTCACTATTCCTACTCACTATCACCTAGACAACTCTAAAACTGAATCGTTCCCCCACAAGCTCTTGTATTTATCCTCCTGGGACATCCTGCACCCAATCAGGGAGAGATATCACCAATGATTGATAATCCCTGATAGCCAATCAGGAATCTCCCATCAATCCAAGCACTAATTTAAGATAGGGAGTATGTAACAGCCTGAGCCAATCAGAGCAGTGAAAAACAAGTAGCCTCCCATAATTTGGACCACAGAAACAGGAAGAGGCCATTCAACCCCTCAAGTCTATTTCACCATTCAATTCGATCTTGGTTGGTTTGTATTTTAACTCTGTGTAACCAATCTTTCTTCCAAATCCCGTTACTCCCTTACTTAACAAATGGTCACCAATGTCAGTTTGAAGTGTTCAATTAAGATTTTGAGAGAGTGATGTCCAGATTCATGGTATTCTGTGTGTGAAGAAGGAAAGGAAACCCCTGTGCTCTACTCCTTCACTAATGTCATTTCTAAACATGACTGTCAGGCCCTTGTACAGATCCTGGGAAAGATTGATATAGTTTTGCTATTTGAAGAGATAGCCATTAGTTCTCCTCTATCTCCTACACCTTGACCAATTCCAAACCATTTCTGAAGGTTTCCTCCAATCCCACATGCTTCACTTTCTTAGAATGAAGTTATGGACTGTGAGAAGTGATTTTGGTTTGAACTTTAAGATGTGCCTGAACCACAGAAAAGACAAAGCTTGTGTTTCCTTTAGAAACCACAGAAAAGACAAAGCTTGTGTTTCCTTTAGAACATTTTATATACTCAAAAGTAGATGTGCAAAGCTTGTGTTTCCTTTAGAACATTTTAACATTTTATATATTTAAAAGTAGAATAGTGTCTAACAATTCAAGCTGCAAAGTAAGAACAAACAGGCCCTTGATTGATGAACACAGACAGGGAAGAATGAGACCTTGGCTGATAAGACTGAGGATAGCGAAACGACTCGAGAAGACATCAGTTACAAATTAATGCAGAAAACATCTGCTGATAAGACCCTAGACAGACAAAGAAGAATAGGTCTTTGACTAATGAGACTACGGGGTGAGAAAAACAACAACTCTAGAGACTCTGAAGACATTTGTTGCGGACTTTGAGATAAGGGTGAAAATTGGAGTATCGTGACAGATTAGGAATGTGAACCTTATAGCTCATTAGAGCCAGGGAGGGGAGGGTCTGGAGACATTTGTTACAGACTTTAAAATAATGATTTCTTTTAAAATGTGAACCTCGTGGCTCTTTGGAGCTATAGAGGGGAGGAGCTTATACTGTATTTAAACGAGAACTTTGTAAGCCTCTGCGCGCCTTTTCTTTAAGGGTGCCCGACTCTGCAGACTTGACTTGTTAATAAAACTTTGTTTTCCTGAATTTGTCTAGAGCGATTATTGAGAAGCGATTTTCGTTTCTAACAACTTGGGGGCTCGTCCGGGATCAACACTCCGGCCGCAAGGGGAGTTGAGGAAGGATATCGGAGAAGGTGCACCCTGCTGAGTTCAGCAGTCCCTGATTCCTTGCTTGTCGCCCCGCGCGGCTTGAGCGAGTGATATCCGGGAGGCTCAGGAAAACAAAGGAGGGGTGTACCCGAGGCAGTGGGGACGGTTAACGATCGAGTAATTTCGGTGCACCGAACCCAGGTAAGACAAAACTTGCGGGGACCGTGTTTCCGGAGGACTGGGTACCTACGGGGTGCCTGTGGATTTTTTTTTCTACAGAGACGTGGGACTCAGGAATCTGGAGACCGGGGCTCGCCTGTGAGGGATTTTGCAGAGACCGTGTTTGAGGAGGAACGTGTACCTACGGGGTGCCTGTGATTTGTGTCACAGAGACGTAGGACACAGGAATCCAAAGACCGGGGGTGCCTGCAAAGGAACCTGGGCGATCACGGGACTGAAGGTCCGGGAATTGGCTACATTGTGATAGATTATCACGGGAAAAATACGAAGTCCTCGGAAATGGGAAATAAGGGATCTAAGGTGATTAAGGGAAAGGTAGGCTTAAACAGGGACAATGACACATACCCCGGGGTACCTGACGATAGTCCGTTAGGGAGAATGCTAAATAATTGGGATCAGGCTGGAAGAAAGGGAAAATCTAAAAGGAAGATGGTAAAATACTGTCAAAAGTGGTCCCAGAAACCTATTCAGGGCGACTCAGTGTGGTGGCCTAGATTCGGTACTGACGAAGACTGGGTCCGGCAAGCCCTCATTTTATATGTCAATTCAAAACCTGATGTTAATCTGGAAGAAAGTGATTATGCCCTTTGTTGGCTGCCGGTTACGATATCTTGTCAAATGCAGGTAACTAATAAAGACTCGAAAGGGCAGAAAGAATGGGACCCTTTAGATCACTTACCGCCGCCCTACGTGACCCCGTCTGCCCCACAGAATGTTCCTTCGGGTGACGACGATTCAGGGGAAGGGGAAGAAGATGGGGAGGAATCACAAACTACCTCAGGGGTACAGACCAGATCTCAAGCTGAAAAGGGTCACAGACAAAACCCTGTCTCGATTGCAAGAATGAATCCACTCCGGGAAGTGCCCATGGGGGGCGAGGAAGGAAGGACGGGATATGTGAACGTTCCCTTGACGAGTACTGAAGTACGGAATTTCAGGAGGGAGATGAAGGGTCTACTAGAGGACCCCATGGGACTTGCTGAACAATTGGATCAGTTCCTGGGTCCGAATACTTACACGTGGGAAGAGATGTGTTCCATCATGAAAACATTGTTCTCTAGCCAGGAGCGTCAGATGATACGACAAGCTGCGCTCTTGGTCTGGGAGAGAGAGGGGGGAGAAGGAGGGGAGCAGAAGTTTCCCCTCACCGACCCCGAGTGGGATAAGAACACGGAGGGAGGACGGCGCAACATGAGAGACATGCGGGAATATTGGATAAAAGGAATAAGACACGCAGCCCCAAAGGGGCACAATTTTACCAAGGCCTTTGGTAATCATCAAAATCCGGAGGAAACCCCTACGGACTTCCTAGACAGGATTAGGAAGAATGTGCAGCAGTTTGCTGGGGTGGACCCTGAGACGGACGTGGGGCAACAACTCATACGGGTAGAGTTTGTATCAAAGGCCTGGCCGGACATACGAAAGAAGTTAGAGAAAATGGATGATTGGGATAGTAAATCTTTAAGTGAATTACTACGAGAGGCGCAAAAGGTGTTTGTGAGAAGGGACGATGAGAAGCAAAGGAAGGCGACAAAGATAATGATGCAAACGGTGCAACAAATGACAGCTGGAAGAAAGGAAATGGGAGAGCCGTGGCAGAAACAGGAAAGGGGAGAGTCGTGGCAAGAGCAGAGGAAAAGAGAACCATGGCCGGAACAAAGGAAGAGTGGAGGAACGCGAGACCGCGACAGGGAAACGAAGAGGACACTCAGATGTTACTATTGTAATGAAGAGGGACATTTTAAACGAGAGTGCTCCCGCTACAAGCGGGAGGTGAGGTCGTACGCCCTGATGGAGGAAGATTAGGGAGGTCAGGGGTTCCTACTCTTGGGGCAAAAGGACTATCGACAGGAACCCCTGGTAAACTTGAAAGTAGGGCCCCAAGGATCGGAGATCACATTTATGGTGGACTCGGGAGCCGAAAGATCAAGTATAATCCAAATACCCCCCGGCACCCGAGCAGGAGGAAAAGTTATGGGGGTATCTGGAATTGGAGGACAGAAATTACAAGTCCCAGTGGTAGAGGACGTGGAAATTGGATATGAAAACAGAACTACTAAACGAGACCTCCTTCTACTGCCATCGGCGGGATTTAATTTGTTAGGAAGAGACTTGCAGGTCAAACTAGGGATCGGAACGGTACCAAGTAACGGGGAAATGGTGGTAAGGTTGTTCGCCCTCACCGAAGAAGATGATCAACAAATAGACCCGGAAGTTTGGTACCGAGAGGGGAATAGAGGGGGTCTAAACATCAAACCTCTCCAAATCACCATGTTACCAGGAAGAGGCCCGGTAAGAAGGAAACAATACCCGATTGCTATGGAAGGACGGGAGGGGTTACAACCTGTGATAGAAAGATTAATCACAGATGGACTACTGGAGGAATGCATGTCCCCTTTCAATACTCCAATACTCCCTGTGAGGAAGCCGGACGGGACATATAGGTTGGTGCAAGACCTGCGGGGGTTGAATGAAGTAGTTCAGGCTAGATACCCGGTGGTACCTAATCCCTACACGTTAAGGAGTAAAATTCCCCCCGAACATGAATGGTTCAGCGTAATAGATCTGAAGGATGCTTTTTGGAGTTGCCCCCTTGACGAAGAAAGTCGGAACCTTTTTGCCTTTGAATGGGAGAATCCCTTCACAGGACGAAAGCGACAGTTAAGATGGACGGTCTTGCCGCAGGGATTCACGGAGTCACCCAATTTGTTTGGACAAATACTGGAGCAGATCTTAGAAGGATTTCAGTGTAACGCGGAGAATCAATTGCTCCAATATGTCGATGATCTCTTACTCTCAGGACCAAGAGACGAGGAGGTACGAGCAGACACCGTTGCCCTGTTGAACTTCCTGGGGAAACGGGGTCTACGCGTCTCCAGGACAAAACTCCAGTTTGTGGAGCGAGAAGTAAGATATCTGGGCCATCAAGTCAGTAAGGGGCACCGCCGTATCACGCCAGAACGAATATCAGGAATTACGGGTATGCCAATACCCAGGACGAAGAAGGAAGTCAGACAATTCCTGGGACTAGTAGGGTATTGCCGGATATGGATTGAAAGTTACACCACTTTAGTAAAATTTTTGTATGACAAACTGGGACAAGAAGGACAAAAGGTGGACTGGTCAGATGAGGAGGAGCAGCGATTTAATATTATTAAAAATAAACTGATTCGAGCTCCGGTATTGGCTTTACCCACCCTGAAGGAACCGTTCCAGTTATATGTTAATAGCGCCGGCGGAATTGCCCAGGGTGTGCTCACTCAGCTGCGGGCAGGGAAACGTCAGCCGGTTGCATTTTTGTCAAAAATGTTAGACCCTGTGTCACGTGGATGGCCGACCTGTATACAGGCAGTGGCAGCTACGGCAATGTTAGTAGAAGAGGCCCGAAAACTTACCTTTGGAGGAAGGATCACAGTATACTCCCCACATTCGGTTAGTGCCATACTGGCTCAGAAGGCTCACCGCTGGTTAACAGACTCTCGCATCCTAAAGTATGAGACAATTTTGATGACCGGGAACGATCTCAATTTTGCAAAAGATCTCAGTTGCAACCCAGCCCAGTTTCTGTACGGACGTCCTGCAGACGGGGAACAGGAGCATGATTGTGTGGAATTTGTGGACTTGCAGACCAAAAGCCGAGAGGACCTGCAAGAAGCCCCGCTGGGTGAGGGACAGGAACTGTATATCGACGGGTCCTCCCGGTGCATCAGTGGAGTACGATACAGTGGCTATGCTGTTATAGATGGTGCAACGAAACGGACGATTGAGTCTGGACGACTGCCCGGGAAGTGGTCAGCCCAATCCTGTGAGTTGTACGCCCTCCAGAGGGCCCTGAAGCTGTTGGAAGGGAAAGTGGGGACCATATATACTGACTCAAAGTATGCATACGGAGTCGTTCATACTTTCGGGAAAATCTGGAAAGAGCGAGGATTGATAACTTCCCGGGGAAAGGAATTAGCTCACGAACAAATGATCAGCCTAACGTTGGAAGCCCTGGCGTTACCTACGGAACTTGCAGTAGTCCATGTACCCGGTCACCAGAAGGGGTCGACACCGGAAGCGGTGGGAAACCGGCTGGCAGACGAGGAAGCCAAGCGGGCAGCGATCGAAAAATCCGTCCAATTGTTAACGTTAATACCGTTGAGGGAGGGCCTCGCTAAACAACCCGTCTTCACCCAGGGGGAGATTGATAAAATGGATCAATTGGGTGCCCGGCTAGAAACTAACGGGAGGTGGACGGTTCCTGATGGGAGACAAGTACTGAACAAACAGATCACCCGGGGTATTCTGCACCGATTACACCATCAGACCCACTGGGGGGTGCAAGCCATGTGTGACACAATCCTGAGAGACTATGTATGCAGGGGGATATACACATTAGCCCAACAAGAGGTAGTCGGATGCCCCACTTGCCGGCGTATTAATCAGAAAACCATGCGTTCTATGCCAGCTGGTGGTCAGCCCCTAGCGATTAGGCCATTTCAGAGGATCCAAGTTGACTTTACAGAATTACCCCCAGTACAGAGATGGAAATATCTGCTAGTAATAGTAGACCATTTCACTCACTGGGTAGAGGCTTTCCCAACTGCCAAAGACGATGCACCAACCGTGGCCCGACTGTTGTTAGAGAACATAATCCCGAGATATGGCATAATGGAATCTATTGACTCCGATTGCGGGACGCATTTTATTTCTAAGCTACACCATTTGATCTGTAATGCCCTGGGCATCCAATGGAAATTCCACACACCCTGGCATCCTCAGAGTTCGGGTCGAGTTGAGAGAATGAATGGCACGCTCAAGACCCAATTGACTAAGCTGATGTTAGAAACTAAGTTACCCTGGCCAAAGTGCCTGCCCATTGCCCTAATGAGGATACGTACGGCACCTCGCCGAGATGTCGGGGTTTCCCCCTATGAAATGCTCTTCGGATTACTGTATTGGAGTAAGGTTGATGGATGTCCCACTCTACAAGGGGGGGATGTATTTATCCGAACCTATTTACTGGCCTTATCCCGTTCTTTTGCAGAACTCCGAAGGAAAGGTCTCCTGGCTCAGACTCCGCCGCTCGACTTCCTCCTGCATAAGGTAGAGCCCGGAGATTGGATACTTGTTAAGACCTGGAAGGCCGAAAAGCTCCAGCCGCGGTGGGAAGGACCGTTCCTGGTTCTGTTAACAACTGAGGCAGCTGTTCGAACGAAAGAAAAAGGGTGGGTCCACGCATCAAGGATAAAGGGGCCCGTTCCGCCTGAAGAAGAAAGCACCTGGACATGCGAGCAAGGGGACAAGCCGTTGTCGGTAAAACTGAAAAGACAGCAATAATGAACTCTACTTGGACTGTATTGGTGGGATGGTCTCCTAGGTGGTAGCTGGTGGCGCACGGCGTTGCTGGTGGTTGGGGGAGGCATGATTCTTCTTCTCGTATTACCCTGCCTAACTCCCTGTATTCAGTTTTTAATTCAGAAAAATATTTCCCGACTCCAGGCAGTGGTGGTTCCACAACATGGGACGCGGGAACTTAGTGATGTTACTGCGAAAGACCTAGGATTTCCCAGGCCCTTGAAAAGGGGGGTTTATCTTGGTCAGGCACATCTTAAAGAAAGAAAAGGGTGGAATTGTGAGAAGTGATTTTGGTTTGAACTTTAAGATGTGCCTGAACCACAGAAAAGACAAAGCTTGTGTTTCCTTTAGAAACCACAGAAAAGACAAAGCTTGTGTTTCCTTTAGAACATTTTATATACTCAAAAGTAGATGTGCAAAGCTTGTGTTTCCTTTAGAACATTTTAACATTTTATATATTTAAAAGTAGAATAGTGTCTAACAATTCAAGCTGCAAAGTAAGAACAAACAGGCCCTTGATTGATGAACACAGACAGGGAAGAATGAGACCTTGGCTGATAAGACTGAGGATAGCGAAACGACTCGAGAAGACATCAGTTACAAATTAATGCAGAAAACATCTGCTGATAAGACCCTAGACAGACAAAGAAGAATAGATCTTTGACTAATGAGACTACGGGGTGAGAAAAACAACAACTCTAGAGACTCTGAAGACATTTGTTGCGGACTTTGAGATAAGGGTGAAAATTGGAGTATCGTGACAGTTTAGGAATGTGAACCTTATAGCTCATTAGAGCCAGGGAGGGGAGGGTCTGGAGACATTTGTTACAGACTTTAAAATAATGATTTCTTTTAAAATGTGAACCTCGTGGCTCTTTGGAGCTATAGAGGGGAGGAGCTTATACTGTATTTAAACGAGAACTTTGTAAGCCTCTGCGCGCCTTTTCTTTAAGGGTGCCCGACTCTGCAGACTTGACTTGTTAATAAAACTTTGTTTTCCTGAATTTGTCTAGAGCGATTATTGAGAAGCGATTTTCGTTTCTAACATGGACTCTTGTCTGCAATGGCATTTAGTTGCTGTGACTTTCCCCAAGTTGAGACTAATAGAATTCTCTAAATCAGAGTTTCCCAATATATCTCAAGAAATTCAATCCTGGAGACAATGTGGAGTACAATTGCATTAGTGTTCTCCCATCTCTAGATAAACTGATACATCTCTCATCAGATCCAGAAGAGGTCAGTGCAAATGTTGAGATTATTTTGAAGACAAGATTTAACACTTGAAAGTTGGAGAGTCTCAGGATGTAACCTGACTCTTTCTGCATTTATTCATCCTGGCCCTTGGAGAGAACAGGTGCAGGTAATAGTGCTCCACATTTGGTAACTCTTGTGAGGGACATCTTAACGTGATCAATGCTTGGCCACATAAACAGGTCAAAACAAAACATTTTGTGAGCAGACGAAAGAACAGGAGACAGTCAGCCATTTGACCACTGCAACTGGCTTCACCGTGCGACAAGACCACATCTAATGTGGTTACAACTACGATAGTATTTGTAAATTACCGAGAGGGAGAAAAAGGTAGAGATCTCAAGTGGGGCCATGAGTTGAAATTGAGGGAATTGCAAGTTCCAAGGCAGCAATGGAATTGGTGGTGTAACAGCTGTATCCCTGCTCTGAGACAATTTAAACCTCAAAACAAAGGTGATGACAGGGAAGAGCTTGGGAAGCATTGGAGGGAGGAAATAACTGGAGGATTTCCATCCAGCACCTACATTCAACTCCTGCACAAGAGTATGTCAGCCCACCAAGCACATGGAGAACTGCATTTTCAATAATCCAGTAGAATTGTGGAATGATTGTTAAGTTTCTGGTTCCTGTGAACTCAAAACACTGACCTCAGCCCACCTACTTCTGTTGACCTTTCACCTCTGCTATGAAGAGTCTACCTCAATCATTTGACACTTTCAATTCCTCAAGCGGCAAAAAAAAAAAGAGTTTGATGAGGATAGCATAGAGGGATCATTACATTCAATCTAACCCTGTTCTGGGAGAGGCTGATAGGGATAGAACTAAGTGTTTTCTTACCAAGAAAAAAAAAAGCAAAGCACAAGTGACTTTCACTTCAATAAAGGCAACTCTACTTTTATCCAGCATTATGCTGGACCTGTCCTGGGAATGTTTGGTAGAAAGTGTCCCAGCAGCTTTTTCTTAGCAGGAGTAGAGGGAGCTCCATCCTCTATCTAACCCCACACTTAGCTCAGTGACATGTTTCATAACATTGTATGTTAACCCAAGCCGATTTAGACCATGATCCTAAAAACATCCCATTGCAATATAAAAAACACACTTTGATGCTGCAAAATTTGAGATCAACAAATGCAGAATTGGTAATTTTTCCTTAAACCCACCCCCCCCGCTTGAGTTTAGTTCAGAACAGCCACTAACACAATCACAGGAAACAAAGTGTTAGGTCAGGAAGGCCAAAAGCTGTTAAAGATTCCATGAATGCAATTTATACAGCTAGCAATCCTGGATCTGGATCCATTGCCAGGTACTGAACTACACAGCCATAAGTGTTTCAGATATTTATTTCCATATCCAGCAAGACAAAGCAGAACAGTTTACACTTCAACTTTGTGTTCAGTACTAGGTGTTCCAAGTCCCACTCAGCTCAGGGTGAGCCTGTCAAACAGGTACTCTCCCAGGCCATTCTCAGGGGCTCCCAGTCTCTTCAGGTTGGTGATGTGATCTCCCAACTTCTTGATCATCTTCACTTGCTCATCCAAGAAGTGCCTCTCCAGGAAGTCACACAGCTGGAAGGAGGAGGGAGAGAGAGTGTATTTATTTCAGACAGACTTGATTGAATTAATTAGTTTTAATTTTAGTTTCTGCTGGTTATGGGTACAACAGCTGGCTATCTACAAGAACAGGCTAAAACTGCCTCCTTAGCTATGCTAAAGGCAGAGCAAACTAAACTTGCAAGTGTCAAGCTAATTCTAACTAGGAATAAATCCCATAGTTATTTACAACACAAACTCAAAATACCAACATGAATCAGATGATTGTTAACAGTTAACAAATGGCATTTACTCCAAAACAAGTCTACACAGCCCTCGACCAACATGGACTGCAGGGCAGATTCCAATATCGCTTTCAACACCACTGAAAATTCATCCATCAAGAACTCACATGAGGGTCAGTGTGGCCAGAGGAGAGTTTGTGCAGATCCAGCAGACTCTGGTTCACATCCTTCTCCATCTGCAGAGCTCTCTGCATTGCCTCCAGACCATTGCCCCACTCATCCTGCTCTGGCTTCTGGAGCAAGAGAAGAGAAGGCAGATGCTTCACTCAATGTGAAAAGGGAACCGAAGTGCAATGGAAATAAGTGAAAGGTAGTGAGTGTGCCATGTAGCATTACGCCAAAGGAATTTATGCTTCAAACATGTTAGTACTGTTTGTGGTGATGTAGGATGATAGACCAACCTTGACATCCTGCAAGAGGACGCGGCCTCCACGTTTATTCTGGAATTCCATCAGTTTCTCAGCATGTTCCCGTTCCTCATGGGACTGCTCCTTGAAGAACTCAGCAAAGTGACGCAGGGCAACATCATCCCGGTCAAAGTAAGAGGACTGAGGTGGGGGGGGGGGGGGGGAAAGAGAACAGAAGAGGGTAGAGTCAGGGAAGCTCCAGATCTCACCCATTGAGAACCTCACTAAGACCAGTGTGGTTTGTTTTCAGCTTAAAAAAAAAGAATGAAGTATATAAATGGTACAGATGAGACAGGAACATATTGAGGAAGGTAGAGTGTTCAGAACTAGAGATCTGAGTTTAGGAACATAAAAGGTGGTCTTTTTCAAGAGACTAAAATGAGAAGCTTAGATTGAGATGCAAAATTAGAAGGTGGGAGTTTGTCATTGACTATTTAAAAAAAAAAGGAAGATTATTCAGCAGAGTTACTGGTTATCCAGAGAAAACTTATAGAATACAAACCAAGTGAACATGTCTTATTAAAGTCAGTCATATTTTCAGGGGCCATGACCTTGTCATCAATTCACATAAGCAAAGGAGATCATTTATCCTTATAAAATAAAAAAAGGTCTCCAACTGTGAGCCCTATTTTGATATGGGGAAAATGGGCAAGCCCTCAGCACCGAGTGCACTAGGAATGGGAACTAACCTGTTGCAGCTTGTACCCATCACCTCAATAGCCATTCCTTCCTCAGAGGGAAAAGTAAAATCCCAACCCCCATTTCAGGAAGCCCTGATTTAACAGGGAGCCTAAAATCAGGATACTCAACCCAAGTCACAAATCATTAGAGACTCTTTCACCAAAACAGTCGGTCGGTCAGTCAAAGAGAAAGATCTTGTCACATTGAAGTAATAATGCAAGATATTGTCATGGAAGCCAGTATGAAGACCAACACAAGAGGATTTTATTCCTTTAGAAACAGAAAGAGGGCTCAAATAGTTAGTATTTGACTAATTAATCACCCAATTGATTGGAGTCAAAAGTTGAATAAAAAAAAAGAAAAGTGATTAGGTTTACACATCATGAAAAGCCATCATCCAAGAGGCTGGAGTGAACCTTGGATTTAATTCCAATATAAAAACTTCAGAATAAAACCACATTTAGAATATAGACCAGTCAATTAACAAGGCAACCAAAAACACTTAGCATTAATCACTTGAGTGGATAAATGATTAGTAGAGGGAAAAGGATATTCAAAAGTCAAACACTTTTGATTGAAAGAAGTTCTACCAATCCAAAATTAAATTTAAAAAAAATTGATTACTGCCATATTGCCCATTCCCAGTTGCTTGTGGCAGGGTGGGGAAGAAAGAATGGACCACCAAGCCCACAAGCCTCACCATGGAGAGGTAAAAATAGGAAGAATAGAGCTCCAGGTTGATCTGCTTATTAACAGCATCCTCACAATCCTTGTGGTAGTTCTGACACACTTGGGAGGCCATCTTCACTACTCCTGCTCACTATCACCTAGACAACTTTAAAACTGAGCCTTTCTCCGATTAGCTCATGTATTTATCCTCCTGGGACACCCTGCACTCAACCAGGGAGTGGCAGCACCAATGATGATTGACAATCCCTGACACAATCAGGAATCCCAATGATCCAGGGACCAATGAAGGGCATAGGGAGGAGTGAGATACCCAGAGCCAATCAGAGCTTTGAAATGGAAGCAGATTTGGATCATTCAGTGATTGTAACTGAGGAACAGGGGGAGGATGTTCAGCCCTGTTATGCTGTGCTGCCATTTAATGATATCATGGCTGGTCTGTTGCTTCCTGCCACTGTCCACATTGGCCCTGCATTCCCTTCACACCATTAACCAACAAGCATCTAACTATCTCAGATCTGAACAGTTTATTTGCTCCCAATGTTTCTGGGAAAGAGAGTCCAGATTTCTGATTCCTTTTCATGGAGAGATGATTCCGAGCAACTGCTCTGAATGGCCACATGATAATTACAGCATTCTACTCCTTGGTCATGGCGCAATAATGTCTCTCCATCTGACTCCTCAAACCCATTCGGTATTTTCCAAACCTCGAGTATAGCCACCCGTTAATCTTCAATACTCAAGTCCACTGTTTGCAAAGTGTCCTCACAATTTAAGCCTTTCAGTCCTGGTATCATTCCGGTGAATCTACACTGTAGGGGGACAATGGTATTGTCACTGAGCCAGTCACTGAGAGGCTCAGATTAACACCATGAGGAAATGAGTTCAAATCCCACCATGGCAGCTGGATAGAATTTGACTTCAATTAATTAATCTGGAATACAAAGCAAGTCTCAGTGATGGTGCTCACGAGAACAATTGTTATTTGTCATAGAAATTCATCTGGTTCAGTGATATCCTTTAGGGAAAGAAATCTGCTCTGGCCTATTTGTGACTACAGACCCACTGCAATGTTGTTCATTCTTGACTTGCCTCTGAGATGGTTAGAAACCTTTTAGTTAGCAGGGATTAGCCTTCCAAGTGACATACTCTTACATGAAATAAATTTTAAAAGCATGCTCCAAGGTCAATGTATCAATATTGAATACAATTCTCCAAATGAGGTTTGCCCAGCACCTTCCACAACTATAACACAACCTTCATGGGTGATACTGTGGCTCAATGGTTAGCACTGCTGTCTCACAGGGACCAGGTTCGATTCGACCCTCGGGCAACAGTGTGTGAGGTTTGCACATTCTCCACGTGTCTGCGTGGGTCCCCTCCAGGTGCCCTGGTTTCCTCCCACAGTCCAAAGATGTGCGCGTTAGGTGGATTGGTTGAGGATGCGTTTAGGGCGAGGATAGTTAAGGGCGGCACGGTGGCACAAAGGGTGACACTGTCTGTGTGGAGTTTGCACATTCTCCCTGTGTCTGCGTGGGTTTCCTTCCACAGTCCAAAAACGTGCAGGTTAGGTGAATTGGCCATGGGAAATTGCCCATAGTGTTGGGTGCATTAGTCAGAGGGAAACAGGTCTGGGTAGGTTACTCTTCGGAGGGTTGGTGTGGACTTGTTGGGCCGAAGAGCCTGTTTCCACACTGTAAGTAATCTAATCATGCTCTTCAGAGGATTGGTGTGGACATGATGGGCTGAATGGCCTGCTTCTATGCTGCCTTGTGATGAAGACTGTAATGCAATTAGCATTTTAAAATCATCTCTTTTGCTCTCTGCAAGTTTTAATAATTTCTGCACATAGGTCCCCAACTCTCTCTGTGCCTGTTTCTCACCTAGCTCCTCCATTTCAAAACCACTCTGATTTCTCCGTCTTGGTCTTCCTCACATTAAATTCTATTGATCAATATTGTCCACTCGCTATATTAGTGACGTCTGCTTCTGTGTGGCAGAGGCAGGTTGAACAGAAGTGTTCAAGAGAGCACTGGGCAATTAAACAGGAACAACAGGCCAGGTGGCAGGGAAAGGGCAGGAGAAGGTAAAATGCTCAGAGAGCTGGTGCAAATGTGATGGGCAGAATGGTCTTCTTCTGCATCATGACAATTCTGTCAATGATATTTACTAGCTCACCTCATTGGGAAACATGGATATGTATCTCTATTTCTTCATTGTTGTCATTTAGAAATACAGTATAATGAAAGGCTGAGATTCCTGGAGGAGAGATGACTAATCCCCTCCTGCCCATTGGAGTACACAACCTACTCCCAGTCTCCCATCTCTGAACCAATTCCTAATAATCTTGTGTAACAGCCTTACTCATTATGTAAGGTGTGTTGGTTTCCTTGGACTTTCTTTAGAGCTTCCTGATCTTCAGCTTTTCTGACTTACCTCCTTCTGAAATCATCACATTGGGTGGGGTTTATTGCAACCCAACTTTAACCCTTTCAGAACCAGTACCTTGCCAACATCAAGCAGAGTTCGACTCCAGTTAACAATAGACAATCCGATCCCCTCTCAGTCTCCTAAACTCAAGGGTATACAAGCCCAGTCGCTCCAGTCTTTCAGCGTAAGGTAGTCCTGCCATTCCAGGAATTGACCTCGTGAACCTACGCTGCACTCCCTCAATAGCAGAATATCATTCCTCAAATTTGGAGACCAGAACTGCATACAATACTCCAGGTGTGGTCTCACCAGGGCCCTGTACAGCTGCAGAAGAACCTCTTTGCTTCTATACTCACTCCCTCTTGTTATGAAGGCCAGCATGCTATTAGCCTTCTTCACTACCTGCTGTACCTGCATACTTACCTTCATTGACTGGTATACAAGAACACCCAGATCTCTTTGTACTGTCCCTTTACCTAAATTGATTCCATTTAACCAAGAAACTCTTCAGCATTCCTAAACCAGCCCCAATAACAGCATTCATACATTGATCCCAAACCTAAAGGGACTGACTGTCTTTCAGAAAGTCTGCAGTGAATGTGTAACCAGCAATACATTGTAAGGTAAGATGTTATATGTGGATGTGTGCATGCTTTGGCTAATTACAAATATTTCTGCATTTCCTCTTCAAATTTAAGTCAAGACCTTGGTGACTAGATTTACTGTTTATTGCATGTCAGCCTGTCCAAAGTAAAAAGTGCTTATGTAAATACAGCACTCCCCAAAATGGGACCCTTTAAGACAATCTTAATAAATTGCACACATTGCATCCCCTTTGTCCCGACAGAGGAGTCTGAAGTAGATCCTCACAGAATAAGGAGAAACAGGATTATAGAAGTATCAGTCTCCCTTTTCCCAATTTCTGATACACCATTAGATTCCCTACAGTGTGGAAACAGGCACTTTGGCCCAACAAGTCCACACTGACCCTCCGAGGAGTATCCCATCCAAACCCATTACTTGGCATTTCCCCTGACTAATACATCTAACCTACACAGCCCTGACAGTATTGGCAATTTAGCATTAGCCAACTCACCTTAACCTGCACATCTTTGGATTGTGGGAGAAAGCCCACACAGACAGCTTACTTCAGACTGCATATGCTAAAACCCCTGTAGGGGTAGGGTAGGCCATTTAAGCTTGCTCCACCACTACTCAAAAGTTGCAATCTCAATTTCCCCAATCAGGCCCTCACCCTCTTATCCCTTAAAAAGGTGTAAAAGAATGATAGATGCAAAGGAAGTCACTGCCACTATCAAAAACAGGATTGGTTGACAAACTGTCCCACTATGACATTTTCTGAGGGGCTGTCTTACCTCAATGACTTGGCTTGGGTTAGTCAACACACATGAAACAACCTTTCAGAAATCTACACTATTAAAAGTTCTATTCAGAAACATCCTTCTAGACCATTTCACCCTCTAAACTTGATTTTATACAAGCCTGGCCTTTCAAAAACAAAAAACTATTACTTTCAGCAAATCAGAGATAGAAACTAATGGCCCTCTAACATGAAGTTGTAACAAGAGGTATTTACTGCAAAAATCAAAGTGGACAGCACTCCAATTGTAGAGCATCTAGCTGAGGCCCTGATCAACTGCAGTGACATGTCATAGTCAATCACTTGGTTTGACATGGATACCAAACAGTACCATTGAGCTTAAGCACATGCACTAGACCTGCAGACAATACGTGGCATCAGAAAGCCCATCTCTGCTACAGAGATAAGGTCTGCAGTTTCCTTTTATTGAAAAAAAATAATCTGTTCTTCCTGACAGCACTTCAAAACAACTAACTCACCTACATACTGAGCTAGAGGTTTGTCCACTCATTTACCCTGACTGGAGTTTGTTCTTCCCTCCCTCTTGACATTCCTATCCATCTGTTCCAAGGAATTTGGCTACCATAAAGGGTTCACTCCTTACATCCAACTTGTGGACACGGACAAACAGTAACCAATCCTTGGAGACATTGGACAGAACAGCCATGGTGTCAGGTCAGTTAGGCAAATCAATTCATTCAGTTCAAAGTTTTGGCTATGGTTAGAAAACTAGAAATATTGATTAAATAATAAATTGTTTATTTCTATATCCAGTAGAGAGAAGCAGTATTGGATTTTATTTAGAGAAAAAATATTCCAGAGTCCCACTCAGCTCAGGGTGAGCCTGTCAAACAGGTACTCTCCCAGGCCATGCTCAGGGGCTCCCAGTCTCTTCAGGTTGGTGATGTGATCTCCCAACTTCTTGATCATCTTCACTTGCTCATCCAAATAGTGCCTCTCCAGGAAGTCACACAGCTGGAAAGGAAAACAAGGGAGCATACTTTATTCAAAACAGCATAGATCCCTGCACGATGTCAGTGCAAATAGTTACATTTAACCTTAAGGACCAACTCCATATCACCTTCAGCTGATAATACATTACATGAGAAACTCACATGAGGGTCCGTGTGGCCAGAGGAGAGTTTGTGCAGATCCAGCAGACTCTGGTTCACATCCTTCTCCATCTGCAGAGCTCTCTGCATTGCCTCCAGACCATTGCCCCACTCATCCTGCTCTGGCTTCTGGAGAGAGAAACAACAGGCAAATGTTTCACTCAGTTGGATTGAAGTTAAAAACAAGCTCGGCATTAAAAAGGAACCGCTCATAAAAATGAAATTGCTGCATTACACTTTGTCCAAAAAAAGTTATTTAATAAGACCAAAGGGACCACTCATTGCATTAGACCCAACCTTGACATCCTGCAGGAGGACTTGGCCTCCACGTTTATTCTGGAATTCCATCAGTTTCTCAGCGTGTTCCCGTTCCTCATGGGACTGCTCCTTGAAGAACTCAGCAAAGTGACGCAGGGCAACATCATCCCGGTCAAAGTAAGAGGCCTGGGGGGGGGGGGGGGGGGGGGGGGGGGGGGGGGGGTGGTGGTGGTAGAATGAGGGGAGAATCAAGTTAGAACAGACACCAGAACCCAAAACGCTAAGCATATTACCCATTCTCTGCCTAAAATTAAGTTAACCAAAATTTTAAAAACCACTTCATTTTTTGGTAAAGCTACTGGCTTATGAACTGCTTTAAAAAAGTTTGAATATATTGCAAAGGCCTTCCCTGCAATTGCCTGGTCAGGTTAGAAAGTGGTATCTGTTAAAAATCCAGAAACAATTTAAGCTCTTATTACATTCCCTACAGCATGGGAACAGGCCCTTCAACCCAACAAATCCACATTGATCCTCTAGAGGGGGACTCACCCTGACCCAGTCCCCTACCCTATATTTACCTCTGACTCAGACCTAACACAATGGGCAATGTAGCATGGCCAATTCACCTGACCTGCATATCTTAGCATTGTGGGAGGAAACCCACACAGACACAGGGAGAATGTGTAAACTCCCCACAGACACCCAGGATGGGACTCAAGCCCAGGTCCCTGGCACTGTAAGGCAGCAGTACTAACCACTGAGCCACCATACCACCCTAGATTTGTTGTAACCTTTCAGCTTACAGTCTATTTAGTAATCAGGAGGTCTTCCTTCCTTACTACAGGAAAACAGAAGAGACAGTTAATCATAAAGAGCAATTTAACTCTTAGAATTACCTCTTCATGCAAGAATTTAGATTTCAGCATACTCATTTAGGAAGGGGAAATTAAAACAGCTTTCCCCAGTGGACACAATTACATTCAGTTTTACCATTTAAAAAAAAGTTAGTTGACCAGTTATATGCATTAAGATAGTGGTGCTTAATGCACGAGGTAGGAGTTTAAAGACATTTCAGAGGAGTCATGATTCAGAGATATCGGTGTAGGACTGGGGTGTACAAAGTTAAAAATCACACCAGGTTATAGTCAACAGGTTTAATTGGAAGCACACTCGCTTTTGGAGTGACAATCACCTGATGAAGGAGCATCACTCCAAAAGCGAGTGTGCTTCCAATTAAACTTGTTGGACTATAACCTGGTGTGATGTGATTTTTAACCTAATTTCAGAGGAGGATAGTGTCATTGCAGAGCAGAGATCAGACTGCTAGTTCAGCTGATTTATTCTGCAGAGGGTTACAGAAATACATCCTAGACTACAGGTCACCAATCAAGCAACTAACTGCTCAGAATGCAGTGAAATAGATTAGATTCCCTACAGTGTAGAAACCAACCCTTCAGCCCAACCAGTCCACACCCAGACCCCTTTCCCTTTGACTAAGGCACTTAAAACTATGGTCAATTTAGCATGGCCAATTCACCTCACCTGCACATCTTTGGATTGTGGGAGGAAACCTGAGCACCCAGAGGAAACCCACACAGACAGACAGTCACCCAAGGCTAGAATCAAACCTGGGACCCTAGTGCTATGAGGCAGCAATGCTAACCACTGAGCCACCATGCCACCCATTATAGTAATCATTTTCAAAATAGGATCCAACAGATAAAAGCCTCACCATGGAGAGGTAAACATAGGAGGAATAGAGCTCTAGGTTGATCTGTTTGTTAACAGCATCCTCACAGTCCTTGTGGTAGTTCTGACACACTTGGGAGGCCATCTTCACACCTACTAACAGAAGGTAAACTCAAACAACAAGCTAACAGCAGCTGCTAGGAGCCTAGTATTTATACCAATGGGAATCCTGCATTCCAGCAGGAAATGTTATCAGCAATAATGATTGGCTATTGGGGATTACCATTCAGGAATCTCCTGTGAATCCAGGTACTAATAAGAGAGAGGTATTGGGGGGAGCTATGTACAAACCAGAGCCAATCAGAGCAGTGTTAAACTAAGCAGGTTTTTTTAAACAATTTAGGACCACGGGAACAGGAAAAAGCCCTCTAATCCCTCTGGCCTGTTTCACTGTTTAACCACACCTTGGTTAGTTTCCATTTCAATTCCATATAAACCACCCTCTTCCAGATCGCAGAATCATAGAATTCCAACACAAATTCACCAAAGATCCTCAGACAAAACCATCCAAATCCACAACCATCTAGAAGGACAAGGGCAACAGATTCATGGGAAAACCATTCACAGGTTTCCCTCTGGGCCACCCACCACCTTGGCTTGGAAATATATGCTGTCCCTTCAGTGTCACTGGGTCAAAATCCTGGAATTCCCTCCCTAAGGGCATTGTGGGTCAACCTACAGCACATGGACTGCAGCGGTTCAAGAAGGCAGCTCACCCCCACCTTCTCAAGGGGGTGAATAGGGACGGGCAATACATGCTGGGCCAGCCCACTGACACCCAGGTCCCACAAGTGAACATAAAGAAATTTCAGTGCCAAAGGAGGCCTTTCGGCCGAATGTGCTAATCTCTTGCCTTTTCTCCATATCCCTGCACACTGCTACTGTCCCAATGCTCTCTTGAATGTTTCAATTGAACCTGCCTCCACCATATTTCCAGGAAGCACGTTCCATACCCAACTACTTTCTGCGTAAAAATGTTTTTCTCATGTCACTCTTGCTCTGTTTCTACATTACTTTAACTATCCCTTCACCCATTTACTTAACAACAGCCAACAATCTCCGACTGAAATGTTCAATTGATTCCCAAGGAGTTGGGAAAGCAAGGTTTACATTTTCAGTATTGTGTCTGAGGAAGTGTTTCTGAACACCACCCCTAATGAATGGGCTCTAACCTTTAGGTTATACTGGAGGTTTAGTGGGGATTTGAGGAAAACATCTGTTACCCAGAGGGTGGGTGGGCTGCCAGGAAGGGGCGTAGAGGGGGAAACCCCACAACCTTTAAAAAGTACATGAAGGAACACGAAGTGTAATTATGTTCAAGTCCACTGGCTAATTGCTGGAAAGTGGGACTAGCGTAGATAGATTAGCACAGACCCGATGGAACGAAGGGCCTCTTCTGTGTTGAGAGATTGTGTGACTCGAACATCTAGCTCTTTGTATTCCAGGCTTTTCCATTAGATTTTGTAATTTCTCTGGATCCATCCCACCACCTCTTCAGTTCCTCTCATGTCACAGTTTAACTGATTTCTCTTTCTTGTTCCAAAGCGGAAAGCTTCACTCTTCCTCACGTTGAGTCCTGTCTGTTAGTGTTTGCTCATTCATTTTAACAATGTCTTGTTGCAAACTTTCAGCTCCCAGCCACGTGGACATACATCACTCTATTCCCCATCATCTAAATCGATCTATCAATATGAAACTGAAGCCCATGCAGAGATCGCTGGGAGGGAGACACAAATTTTGTCAAAGTTAGCGGCTATACTCTCTATCCCCACCTTTCCTGATTCCCAACCATGTCCAAAAGGTACCTTCCTAACATTCTTCCTAATTATCACATCAGCAACAGAATTGATTTTAGTTACTTTGACTTTTCTCAAACTGATAGCATCAGTCATCCAGATCAGAACTCCCCAGTTCATCAGTGTTTGACAAGTTTGTCAATGGATATTTCTCCCTGCACGTAATGTTGAATACAATGACATCTGAACTGGTTCACCTGCTGTCAGATCCAGAAGAGGGCAAGGTTACTGATATTGATCACAGCTGTTGAAGGATATGGATCTGTACTGGATCCACTGATTGGTTTACAGATTGTGCAGTCACATTATAGAGATGGACAGTACAGTGATGAGATGTTTCTATTTAAAGAATGTTATTTCCATTGTTGTGTTTCATGTGGAACTTGATCCTGACAATCTCAGGATCTCTACTATCCATCCCTTCTCCTTCTGTAATGAGAAGTCTATTATATTTGAGGTAAGATATTAAAAATATGAAAACATGCACCATTTCAGGACAGCAGTCCATTCTTTCTACATCCAGGAGGGTATCATCCTTGGACAGTAGAGTGCAGGAAATTGACCCAAAAAAACCCAATGTAAATCTGCACTTACATCCAGGGCTGCACTGCTGTGACTCAGGAGTTATTTAGGCCAGACAAGGTAAGGACAGCAGATTACATTCCTGATGGTACTGTCTTAATGAAAGAGATGACTCTTTCATATTTGTAGACAAATATCTGAAGCTGTCAAATATTAAAAACCCCATAAGACTGCTGTTGTATGTTGCTGAAAACTTCAATAAGCTGAAAACATGGAGGAAGATTAACCAAACTAAGTCCAAGAAGGGCAAGAAATTTAAGCATGTTTAAACAGGCTCTTATGGTGCTGTTGTAGTGTCCCTTCCCTGGGCTAGGATGTCCAGGTACAAGCACCACCTGCTTCAGGTGTGGAAAAAACCCTGAACAGGGTGATTAGGAAAAGCAAGTTAAAAAAGGTTTCACGTGTCATGCAGCTAAGAACCATAGATATGAATGTAATTAATAACTGAATTATACAAAGGTGATTTATCATGATAGGTTTTATTTGCAATTCAATGTGAATTCACAATTTAGTACCATACATGGTAAAACTGCAATGTGAAGCGATTCCAGAATCCCACTCAGCTCAGGGTGAGCCTGTCAAACAGGTACTCTCCCAGGCCATTCTCAGGAGCTCCCAGTCTCTTCAGGTTGGTGATGTGATCTCCCAGCTTCTTGATCATCTTCACTTGCTCATCCAAGTAGTGCCTCTCCAGGAAGTCACACAGCTGGGAAAAGAGAGGGAACAGTAGTTCACTCAAAACAGGGATCTTAGTACTGGAGATCAGTGGCAATATGCAAATTCTGAGGACCAACTCCATATCACCTTCAGCTGAAAATGCATTACATGAGAAACTCACATGAGGGTCCGTGTGGTCAGAGGAGAGTTTGTGCAGATCCAGCAGACTCTGGTTCACATCCTTCTCCATCTGCAGAGCTCTCTGCATTGCCTCCAGACCATTGCCCCACTCATCCTGCTCTGGCTTCTGGGAGGGAGAAACAACAGGCAAGTGTTTCACTCAATTGGATCGAAGTTAAAAACAAGCTCGGCATTTACAAAAAGGAACCGCTCATAAAAATGAGATTGCTGCATTACACTTAGTCAAAAAACAAAACAAATTATTTAAATAAGTCTGAAGGGAATCCAGGCCAGGGGCCACTCATTCATTAGACCCAACCTTGACATCCTGCAGGAGGACTCGGCCTCCACGTTTATTCTGGAATGCCATCAGTTTCTCAGCGTGTTCCCGTTCCTCATGGGACTGCTCCTTGAAGAACTCAGCAAAGTGACGCAGGGCAACATCATCCCGGTCAAAGTAAGAGGACTGGGGGGGGGGGGGGGTGCGGCAGCGAAGAAAGACGTAGAGAGAAAAAAAAAGCACATTAGCACAGACCCAGACTTAGCACAGGAATTCAAAAGGGGCAAACATCTCATTGCTCAAAGTTAGAGACACTTCATACTTTGAAGGTATTGGCCTACAAGCTTCAAGAAAAAAGTGAATGCCTGATCAGATTAGGAAATGGTATGGGTTAGAAATCCAGAGACAGCAATAATGTTTGCTGTAACCTATTCAGCATACAATCCCATTCTAGAAAACCCTTCCCTTTTTGATGTGACCCTGATAGAGTGAAGTGAATAATCTGTTAAACAGTAGTAACTTAACAGATGAAATTACTACTTCCTTGCAAAAAGCAGTCTCAGTATTTCCATTTGAATTTCCCCCTTCCAAGGATGGTAAGCCATCTAATTACATTCAGTTTTAGCATTAAGACCAGGAAGTGGACTACACACACACACTTTCATTAATATTATTCATGTTCCCCACTTTCATGAGTAGAAATTTCAGATGGAAGTATTGCAGAGCACAGAGCATAACCTGGTGTTCTGTGATTTTTAAACAGGGCATAACAGTAGGGATAAGACTATTCGGTTGTTTTGTTTTTGCTAAGGAGGATAACAGAAATACACCCTAAATACAGGTCACTGACCAAGCAACTATCTGCTACAATGGAATAGTAATCACTTTAAAAATAGGACTTAAAAGATACAAGCCTCACCATGGAGAGATAAACATAGGAGGAATAGAGCTCCAGGTTGATCTGCTTGTTAACAGCATCCTCACAGTCCTTGTGGTAGTTCTGACACACTTGGGAGGCCATCTTCACAATTACTAACAGAAGGTAAACACAAGCTAACTCCACCTGCGAGGAGCCTAGCATTTATACCGGTGGGAATCCTGCATTCCAACAAGAAAGTTATCAGCAATAATGATTGGCTATTGGGGATTACCAATCAGGAATCTCTTGTGAATCCAGGTACTAATTAGAGAGAGGTATTGGGAGGAGCTATGTACAATCCAGAGCCAATCAGCAGTGTTAAACTAAGCAGGTTTTTATTAACAATTTAGGACCATGGGAATAGGAGGAAGCCCTCTAATCCCTCTGACCTGTTTCACTGTTTAACCACACCTTGGTTAGTTTCCATTTCAATTCCATGTCACCCACCCTCTTCCAGATTGCAGTATCATAGAATTCCAACACAAATTCACCAAAGGTCCTTAGATAGCACCATCCAAGGTAATGACCACTTCCATCTAGAAGGACAAGAGCAATAGATACATGGGAATACCATCCACAAGTTCCCCTCCGAGCTACTCACCATCCTTGGCTTGGAAATATACTGCTGTCCCTTCAGTGTCACTGGGTCAAAATCCTGGAATTTCCTCCCTAATGGCATTGTGGGTCAACCTGCAGCACATGGACTGCAGCGGTTCAAGAAGGCAGCTCACCCCCATCTTCTCAAGAGGGCAACTAGGGACGGGCAATACATGCTGGGCCAGCCCACTGACACCCAGGTCCCACAACTGAGTATAAAAACATTATAGTGCCAAAGGAGGCCATTTGGCCCATGGTGCCTGCACCAGCTCCATTGTGCTAATCTCTTGCCTTTTCTCCATATCCCTGCGCACTGCTACTGTCCCAGAAGAAAACCCAATGTCTTCAACATTTCAATTGAACCTGCCTCCCCCACAATTCCAGGAAGCACTTTCCATACTCTAACTACTTTATGTGTAAAAATGTTTTTTCTCACATCACTCTTGCTCTGTTTCCACGTTGTTTTAACTATCCCTTCACCCATTTACTTAACAACAGCCAACAATCTCCAACTGAAATGTTCAATTGATTCCCACGATGTTGGGAAAGCAAGGCTTACATTTTCAGTTTTGTGTGTGTGTGTGTAAGTGTTTCTGAACACCATCCCTCATGGGTGGGCTCTCACCTTCAGGATCTGCTGCTCCCCTGACAGTCCCCTCAAGTCTGGAAATATCCCACTCGAGGAAACTATTTTTCTCCATTGACCCGATCAAATCAATGAATCACCTTCAAATCTTAAATATAATTATTTGCTTTTTTTGTACTCATGGAAACACAACAATTTTTGAAAACTCTGTCATTGGCTTCACTGGCTGGGTCAGCATTTATTGCCCATCCCTCACCTTGAGAAGGTGAGGGTGAGCTGCCTTCTTGAACCGCTGCAGTCCGTGGTGTGTGAGGACACCCATTATGCTGTTAGGGAGGGAATTCCAGGACTTTGTCCCAGCAACACTGCGGAATGGTCAGATATTTCCAAGTCAAGATGGTGAACGGCTTGGAGCAAGTCTTGTAGGTGGTGTTCCAATGTATCTGCTGTCCTTGTCCTTCCAGATGGAAGGTGCTGTCTAAGGATCTGAATTGTATCTTCAATGCAAATGGCCCTCATTTTTAGCCCTGTTGTCACCCCAGTGAATCGGTGCTGCATTCCCTCAGAGATGAATAGATCAGGACTGAATACAATATTGTAGATGTGCACTCACTGACATTTAATAAAACTGTAACAGAACTGTCAGATGCATAACCTGAGGGGGCATCATTTAAAGGTGAAAGGCAGGACAGGTCGAAGAAAGCATTTGTCACCCAGAGGGTGGGTGGGCTGCCAGTCAGGGGCGTAAAAAGTACACGGAGGAACACTTGAAGTGACATTATATTAAGTTCATGGACTAAGTGCTGGAAAGTGGGACTAATGTAGACAGGTCAGCACAGACCCAATGGAAGGAAGGGCCTTTTCTGTGCTGAGAGACTGTGTGACTCGAACATCTAGCTCTTTGTATTTCAGGCATTTTTGAGTCTATCCATTTGTTATGGACTAAGCCGGACCACTCAAACCATTCTTAAGCAGGTATCCCAGACCATAACTTTACAATTTGTTTCGGTAAGTGTCCAGGGAAGATTACCCGGATTAAGTTAGCGAGGTTGACTACCAGGTTTAAAACAGACAAAAGATTTATTCACAAAATTACACAATGAAACATGAAGAACAGAATAAAGAACCTCTACAGAACTCAGTCTATCCAAACTAGACTTAATTATGCTGTTCCAAATATACACAACAGTCCCAATAAGCAAACCCACTTTAACACACAGTACAAAAAAGGGTCAGATGCTGACAGGTTGAAAGGCAGAAGGGCAGAAGAGAGAGTTTGCACACAGCTCACTGTTAACTCCTAAACAGTTCTGGACTGAACTAAACTGCTCAGCTCGAGAGCTGACCACTCCCCTTTCATTCTACAGGTCACTTCTAAAACATGACCACTTTGGCCTAAAGGCTCATCTGTTTATATATAAACAAAAGGCCTCTCAATACCCTTTAATCTCTGTACCAAACCAGTCTAATTGACACTGAGAGCAGTGTATTACCACTCTAAAACAAAAACCAAGGACACATAATATCCTTGAGAAAAGGAACAGCTTTTAGAAAAAAGAAACCAGCTTTATCCATCTAAACAGTCTGGCATTTTTGTCCTTAAATTTTTCCATAAATGTCAGTGGGATATAATCAGTGAATACGATTGACTCAGATGCATTGCTGGTACTATAGACACTGAAATATTGTAATGCCAACACCAAGCTTAAAGTCTCTTGCTCCACTGTTGAATATTTCTGTTGATGAATGTCCAACTTGCTGGAAAAATACCTACTGGGTCTTTCTATTGCCTCGTCATCTTCCTGCAGGAGCATCGCACCGATACCCACATCATTGACATCAATAACCACTTTGAAAAGCTTTGTGTAATCCGCTGTGGCTAATACTGGGGCAGTGGTTAACACAGTGTTTAGGCTGTCAGTCCGCTGTCCACTGAAATTTCTTGCTCTTTTTTTAACAATTCAGCTTGTGGAGCAGCCACACTGCTAAAATTCAGCACAAACTTTCGGTAAAATCCACTCAACCCCAGGAACGGTAGTACAGCTTTTTTCGTCAACGGTGTGGGAAATTCCCCAACTACTTTTGTTTTCACATCCCATGGGGCCATTTGACCATGTCCAATAACATGGCCCAGGAAGGTGACTTGGACTTTGGCAAATTCACTTTTAGCCTGGTTTACCACCTTCCGAAGTCAACCGACCAAGTCCGATAAATGTTCCTTCCAGAAGTGACTGAAAATCACCAGGTCATCAATATACACCACACAGTTGGTTCATCTGGCAATGACCTTATTAGTCAGTCTCTGAAATGTGGCTGGAACATTTTTCATACTAAATGGCATGACTTTGAACTGATATTGTCCATCTGGCGTTACAAAAGCCAAAATTGTCTTTGCTCTCTCTGACAGAGGTACTTGCAGGTAGCCTCTGAGCAAGTCCTACTTAGAAATGTAAGTTGCTTGCTCCACTTTTTTGACACAGTCCTCCAACGGTGGATATGCGTCAATCTCTGTAACAGCGTTGATTTTGTGATAGTCCACACATAACCATTGGGTATTATCTGGCTTTGTCACCATGACTATGGGTGAGCTGCAGTCACTCTAACTCACTTTGATTATGCCATCTTGGAGCATGCGCCCTAGCTCCCTCTGAACCTGTGCCAACTTTAGATTGTTATGCCCATAAGGATGTTGCTTAATCAGAACAACATCTCCTATATCTACATCATGCACAGTTAGGTTAGGACTTCCCAACAGAAAGCCTCACTCTTCCTCACATTGAGTCCTGTCTGTTAGTGTTTACTCATTCATTTTTACAATGTCTTGTTGCAAACTTTCAGCTCCCAGCCACACCACTTACTTTATCACCCAGAAACGTGGACATACATCTCTCTATTCCCCTTCATCTAGATCGATCTATAAATGTGAAACTGAAGCCCATGCAAAGATTGCTGGGAGGGAGAGACAAATTTTGTCAAAGTTAGCAGCCACACTCCCTGCCTCCTTCTCCCTTCCCCAATCCCAACCACATCCAAAAGGTATCTTTCTATTCCATGTACACACATTTCATCCCCCCACTCCCCGCCTCCATTATCTCATCAGCAATGGAATTTATTTTTGTTGCTTTGATTTTCCGCAAACTGATAGCATCAGTTGTCCAGAATCAGAGCTCCCCAATTCATCTCAGTGTTTGACAAGTTTGTCAAAGGATATTTCTCCCTGTACACAGTGTTAAATACAATGACACCTGAAGAATTGGTTCACCTCGGCTAAGGGTCACTGATATTGATCACAGCAGTTGAAGGATATTAATCTGTACTAGATCCACTACACAATCTATAAACCAATCATGTTGTGGAGAGGGACAGTAGAGTGGTGGGATGCTTCTATTCGATGAATGTTATTTCTATTGTTGTGGTGTTTCATGTGGATCTTGATCCTGACAAGCTCAGGATCTCTACTATCCATCCTTTCCCCTTCTATAATGGAGACATCTATTTTATTTGAGGTAAGATATTAAAAATATGAACACATGCATTATTTCAGGATAGCAGTTCATTCTCTCGGCTTTTCCAAATGCTAGAAAGGAATCATCCTTGGACAGTAGAGTACAGGAAATTGTTTAACAATAAATGTAAACCTGCATTTACATCGAAACCCACAGATTTCATTCTCATTGATATGGTATTGGGGAAACGGAGAGGTATTTAATAGTTGACAGCTTCAGCTATTTGTCTGCAATGATTAAAAACCCCATGAGACTGCTGTTGTATGTTGCTGCAATTTTCATTAAGGTGACACTTGGCAGGATGATTAACCAAAGTCTAAAGGAGGACAAGAAATTTCAGAAGAATGTTGAAACAGGCTCTTATGGTGCAGTGGTAGTGTCCCTTCCCTGGTACAAGGCCTACCTGCTCCACATATGTAACAACATCTGAACAGGGTGATTAAGAAAAAATAGTTCAAAACAAGTTAAAGGTCTCACATGTCATGCAACTAAGAACCATAGATATGAATGCAATCATTGGAATTTTTTTTTAAAAAAGGTGTTTTGTCATTCACAGATTTTAATTTCCAAATTCAATGAGAGTTCACAATTTAGTAACATACATTGTGAAACTGCAAATATGCAATTATTCCAGAACCCCACTCAGCTCAGGGTGAGCCTGTCAAACAGGTACTCTCCCAGGCCATTCTCAGGGGCTCCCAGTCTCTTCAGGTTGGTGATGTGATCTCCCAGCTTCTTGATCATCTTCACTTGCTCATCCAAGTAGTGCCTCTCCAGGAAGTCACACAGCTGAGAAGAACAAAGGGGAACCAATTATGTCAAGATCAAATACACCTTTTTCTCCCTCAAGAATTAAATTCCAATTAATACAGGGAGCAGGCAATTAAGTGATGTCACAGATTGCTGAAAAGCCTCCAGAAAGTGCTCAGATTTTGGCAACACCAGTATGTCAGTCCACCCCTGCACAACACCCTCTGCGATGGAGGGAGAGATTGAGGCTAAAGAGCCAAGTGTCTTATCCATTTAAAAAGAAGCTAGAAGCACAGAAACACCAAGAACTCACATGAGGGTCCGTGTGGCCAGAGGAGAGTTTGTGCAGATCCAGCAGACTCTGGTTCACATCCTTCTCCATCTGCAGAGCTCTCTGCATTGCCTCCAGACCATTGCCCCACTCATCCTGCTCTGGCTTCTGGGAGGAGAGAGAAAGGATAAGGGCTTCACATTCTACAGTTGCATTTGAGACACTAAATTTAGAGAACCGTGGTATCAGAGAGTTACTGTAATAAACCATAGATACAGATCTGAAGCATTTTAATTCTCAGAATGACTATCTACAATAAACACCAAACCCAACCTGGACATCCTGCAGGAGGACCCTGCCTCCACGTTTATTCTGGAATGCCATCAGTTTCTCAGCGTGTTCCCGTTCCTCATGGGACTGCTCCTTGAAGAACTCAGCAAAGTGACGCAGGGCAACATCATCCCGGTCAAAGTAAGAGGACTGGGGGAAGATGGATGGAGAAAGAAAAGACCAAGTTAGGACAGACCCATATCTGGCTCAAATTCAAGAGGGGCAAACATCTCGTTGCTCATTTTGTACCTGCCTGCAAAATTAGAGATATTTCACAGTTAGACAGTACTGGCCTAGCAGCATCTTTAAGCAAGAAAGTTTGAACATATTGGAAAGGCCATCCCTGTGAGTGCCTGATCAGGTTAGGAAATGGTATAGGTTAGAAATCCAGAGACAGCAATAATGTTTGCTGTAACCTATTCAGCATACAATCCCATTCCAGAGAACTCTTCCCTCATTATCAGGGTCACATCAAAAAGGAGAGTGAAGAATCTGTTAAACCGTAGTTTAACAAATGGAATTACTGTTTCCTTAAAAAAAAACACAAACAAACAGTCTCAGCATTTACATTTGATTTCCCCCCATCCTAACAAGGTGTAAGCCATCTAATTACATTCTCTTTTACCATTAAGACTAGGAAGTTGACTACATGTATTCATTCAGATCATCTGTGTTCTCCACTGGAATGAGTAGAAGTTTCAGATTTAAGCATTTCTGAACAAAGCATAATAGTTGCAGAGTAGGGGTAAGACTGTTCTCAGTTATTTTCAATACATTTACTCAAGGGAGGGGGACAGAGCTACACCCTAAACTACAGGTCACTGACCAAGCAACTACCTGCTGCAATGGAATAATAATCACTTAAAAATAGGACCTAAAAGATACAAGCCTCACCATGGAGAGATAAACATAGGAGGAATAGAGCTCCAGGTTGATCTGCTTGTTAACAGCATCTTCACAGTCCTTGTGGTAGTTCTGACACACTTGGGAGGCCATCTTCACTATTCCTGCTCACTATCACCTGGACAACTCCAGAACTGAGCCACTCGCTCACAAGCTCTTGTATTTATCCTCCTGGGACATCCCACACCTAACCAGGGAATGACTCACCAATGATGATTGACAATCATAACAGTCAATCAGGAATCATCCATAAATCCAGACACCAATGAAGGGCATGGGGTGGAGTCAGATACCCAGAGCCAATCAGAGGTTTGAAATGGCAGCATGGTGGCTCAGTAGTTCATACTGCGGTCTCACAGTGCAAGGGACCCGGGTTCAATTCCAGCCTGGGGCGACAGTCTGTGTGGGTTTCCTCTGGGTGCACCAGTTTCCTCCCACAGGCACAAAGATGTGCAAATCAGGTGAATTGGCCATGCTAAATTGCCAATAGTGTTAGATGTATTAGTTAGAGGGAAATGGGTTATTCTGCAGAGGGTCAGTGTGGTCTTGTTGGGCCAAAGGGCCTGTTTCCACACTGTAGGGAATCTAATCTAATCTAACCTGTGATTGCACTTAATTACAGAAGGAAGCCTAAAGGTGACCGTAGGCCTACAGCAGTGTGTGGACTTAGAGCTTGCTTCTGAGATGGTGTCAAGTCACTCAGTCCAAGGGCAATTAGGGATGGTCAGCACTGGTTGGCATCAACAGCAACAGCTCCATTCCATGGATTGATTAAAAAGTCATACTCATTCCAGGGCCATAATATGAATACAGAATACAATCCTCCAGATGTGTGTACTCTGAACTTTATACGAATGTGACACAACCTGTACATTCCAGTCGCCTCTCCCCACCAGATGAAGACTAAAATGATGTAAGCCTTTGAAATTCAGTTTTGTTACTGACCGTGCTGTTTTAGTAGTTTCTGCATGTGGTCTCCTAACTTTCTGCTTCTCTTCAGTTCTTGGCTCTTCGTTATATTGAAATAAATCTGATTTCTCTAGGTCCAAAGTGCACTCTTCCTCATATCGAACTGTTGGCTAGTCTTGTCCGCTCATTATATCAGTGTTCCCCACAATATTCTGCCTGTTTATGGTGCCATCGAACTGAATGTAATCAGGAAGCGTGATATAGCTCTCTATTCTTTCAACAGTGTTGCCTGGAAACATATTGAAGTCTGAGAGGCCTGTGGGGAAGACACAGGAACATCAAAACCAAGATAAAAGGGAGGAGGGCATTCAGCCCCTTGAGCCTACTCTGCCATTTTAAATGATCATGGTGGATCCCATCAAACCCAATACACCCTGTTCTTGCTTCCTCGCATATTAGTCAATCCCTTTTGCCCCAAATGCACGATCTAACTCCTCGGAGTCAACATTCTGACCTTGACTGTATTCCGTGGTTGCAGGTCCCACAGGCTCACCACTCTCTGGGTGATGAAATGTATCAGCACGTCCACGACACCAAGTTGCAGATAAATTGCCGATCGAGGGGGAGATTCCGATCTGTTTCAGAGAGTCTGCAGTCAGTGTGCATTGGTTTGCTACTTGGGGTGTTAAGTATTTTGACTAATTAACATTGATAATGTATTCCTGCATTTACTGGAGATTCATGAAGGTTAAAAGCAGCAAGGAATCAGATGTCAACCTGGTCAGAGACTTTTCCCAGTTAGTGTCTGCAAAAGAATTAGAACTTTTGGCAATCCAGGAAGGTTTGTGACAATCTTCTGTAGAAACACCTGAATTACACACTGTCCCCTAGGCCCTTGCAGAGGGGAGACTGAAACAGCTTTGTCCCAGATACTGAAAGCAGTAACCAGTCCCTTCCTGATATTTCACTGCTTCATGACATTACAGCTGAGTGACACAGTCCCTGTACAACAGGAATTGAGAGATTACATTTGTAGGGGAAAGAGAAAACACAGATGGGTTCGGAAGGGTCACAACTTGAAATGCTTATTGAGTTTCTCTCTCCATAGATGCTGCCAGACCTGTTGAGTTTCTCCAGTAATCTGTTTTGCTTCAGATTGCCAGCATCTGCAATTCTTTATTTAAAGAGACTCACACTATATGGATAACTGAGCAAAATATCCGAAAGGGTCTCAATAAAGATCATGGTATCAAGCTAATGGCATTATCACTAGGCTATTAATGCAGAAACCCAGGCATGAATTCAACGACAGCAGCATGTGATTTTAATTTACTTAAAGTCTCAATTTAGTCTAACAACAAACAAAACCACTATCAGAAAAAATACCCCACATTATTCTCAATGCCTTTGGTGAAGGAAAAGTATCCATTTTGATCAGTAGAACAAGGAGGTTACTTGTGGGCAAAATAGACAGAAGGCTTCACTACATAGAACATAGAACATAGAACAATACAGCGCAGTACAGGCCCTTTGGCCCTCGATGTTGCGCCGATCCAAGCCCACCTAACCTATACTAACCCACTATCCTCCATATACCTATCCAATGCCCGCTTAAATGCCCATAAAGAGGGAGAGTCCACCACTGCTGCTGGCAGGGCATTCCATGAACTTACGACTCGCTGAGTGAAGAACCTACCCCTAACTTCAGTCCTATATCTACCCCCCCTTAATTTAAAGCTATGCCCCCTTGTAATACCCGACTCCATACGCGGGAAAAGGTTCACACTGTCAACCCTATCTAACCCCCTAATCATCTTGTACACCTCAATCAAGTCACCCCTAAACCTTCTTTTCTCTAATGAAAACAGCCCCAAGTGTCTCAGTCTATCCTCATACGATCTTCCTTCCATACCAGGCAACATCCTGGTAAACCTCCTCTGCACCCGTTCCAGTGCCTCCACATCCTTCCTATAGTATGGCGACCAAAACTGCACACAATATTCCAGATGCGGCCGCACCAGAGTTTTATACAACTGCATCATGACCTCAGGACTCCGGAACTCAATTCCTCTACCAATAAAAGCCAGTACGCCATATGCCTTCCTCACCGCACTATTTACCTGGGTGGCAACTTTCAGAGATCTGTGTACATGGACACCAAGATCCCTCTGCTCATCCACACTACCAAGTATCCGACCATTAGCCCAGTACCCCATCTTTTTGTTATTCTTCCCAAAGTGAATCACCTCACATTTAGCTACATTGAATTCCATTTGCCACCTTTCTGCCCAGCTCTGCAGCTTCTCTATATCCTGCTGTATCCTGCCACATCCTTCCTCACTGTCAACAACTCCTCCGACTTTCGTATCATCCGCAAACTTGCTCACCCAACCTTCTAACCCCTCTTCCAGGTCATTTATAAAAATGACAAACAGCAATGGTCCCAAAACAGATCCTTGCGGAACACCGCTAGTGACGGCACTCCATGAAGAAACTTTGCCATCAACTACTACCCTCTGTCTTCTTCCATCCAGCCAATTCCTAATCCAAACCTCCAACTCACCCTCAATGCCATATCTCCGTGGTGGGCTCCCCTTTTTTTTTTTTTCTCTCTCTTCACAGAAAGAGCGGGAGCACCAGGGGGAAGTGACGACGACCAGAGGGGCAGCCGGGAAGGAAAGCGGTGAGTATTTATACTCACCCTTCGAAGCCGTCGGTCATTTCCAGTGCGAGCAGCAGCGAAGGTAAGACCGTTTGGTTTTAAAAGTGCTTACCGGTAGCGGGCAGCGGTGTTTTTTTTCTCTCTCTTCACAGAAAGAGCGGGAGCACCAGGGGGAAGTGACGACGACCAGAGGGGCAGCCGAGACGCGGAAGCAGTTAGTGTAAGCTTACCTGGGTAGGTTTTTTCCCCCTTTAAAAGCGCGAAGGAGAGGAACCCGAGGCACTACACGGGTAGTGCCTCCCACCCGCCCTCCTCCTCTAACCTAATAATAACACCTGTTGTGGTAAGTAGGTAAGTGCTGAATTTTGCTTGTTGTATTCTTTAGACCCAGTTTTTTTTAAAATAAAAGTTAGCTTTAGAGGGATGGCAGTGAAGGCAGTGCAATGTTCCTCCTGCAACATGTATGAGGTGAGGGATGCCATCGACGTCCCTGCCGATTACACTTGCAGGAAGTGCACCCATCTCCAGCTCCTCCAAGACCGTGTTAGGGAACTGGAGCTGGAGTTGGATGAACTTCGGATCATTCGGGAGGCAGAGGGGGTCATAGATCAGAGTTATAGGGAAGTAGTAACTCCAAAGATGGCAGATAGATGGGTGACAGTGAGGGGGACTGGGAGGAAGCAGCCAGTGCAGGGTCCCCCTGCGACCATTCCCCTCAAGAACAAGTATACCGTTTTGGATACTTGTGGGGGGGATGACTTACCAGGGGTAAGTAACGGGGCTCAGGTCTCTGGCACGGAGCCTGTCCCCGTTACTCAGAAGGGAAGGGTGAAGAAGAGCAGAGCAGTAGTAATTGGGGACTCGATAGTTAGGGGCACAGATAGGCGGTTTTGTGGGAACGAGAGAGACTCACGATTGGTATGTTGCCTCCCAGGTGCAAGGGTACGTGATGTCTCTGATCGTGTTTTCCGGGTCCTGGAGGGGGAGGGGGAGCAGCCCGAAGTCGTGGTCCATATTGGCACCAACGACATAGGTAGGAGGAGTGCCGAGGATGTTAGACAGACTTTCAGGGAGCTAGGTTGGAAGCTCAGAGTTAGAACGAACAGAGTTGTTGTCTCTGGTTTGTTACCCGTGCCACGTGATAGAGATTCGAGGAATAGGGAAAGAGAACACTTAAATGCGTGGCTACAGGGATGGTGCAGGAGGGAGGGATTCCGGTTTTTGGATAACTGGGGTTCTTTCTGGGGACGGTGGGACCTCTATAAACAGGATGGTCTACACCTGAACCTGAGGGGCACCAGTATCCTTGGGGGGAGGTTTGCTAGTGCTCTTGGGGGGGGTTTAAACTAACTCTGCAGGGGCATGGGAACCCAGATTGTAGCTTCAGGGTGCAGGGCCTGGAGTGTAGGGAGGTTAGGAACATGGCATCAATTTCCAAGGAGGGTGTCTGTAAACAGGAAAGTGGCTTGAAGTGTGTATACTTCAATGCAAGAAGTATACGAAATAAGGTAGGTGAACTTGCAGCGTGGGTTGGTACCTGGGACTTCGATGTTGTGGCTATTACGGAGACATGGCTAGAACAGGGACAGGATTGGCTGTTGCAGGTTCCAGGATTTAAATGTTTTAGTAGGGTCAGAGGTGGGGGTAAAAGAGGGGGAGGTGTGGCATTGCTTGTCAAAGATAGTATTACAGTGGTGGAAAGGACGATGGATGAGGACTTGCCATCTGAGGTAGTTTGGGCTGAGGTTCGGAATAGGAAAGGTGAGGTCACCCTGTTAGGAGTCTTTTACAGGCCTCCCAATAGTCCTAGAAACGTAGAAGAAAGGATAGGGAAGGTGATTCAGGAGATGAGTGACAGTAATAGGGTGGTGGTTATGGGGGACTTTAACTTTCCTGATATTGATTGGGAAAGCTATAGCTCAAGTTCGTTAGATGGGTCAGTGTTTGTTCAATGTGTGCAGGAGAGTTTCCTGACACAATATGTAGACAGGCCAACAAGAGGTGAGGCCATACTGGATTTGGTTCTGGGTAACGAACCAGGCCAGGTGTTAGAATTAGAGGTAGGTGAGCACTTTGGGGATAGTGACCATAATTCGGTGATTTTTACTCTCGTGATGGAGAGGGATAAGTGTGTACTACAGGGCAAGAGTTATAGCTGGGGTCAGGGAAATTATGATGCGGTGAGGCATGACTTAGGATGTGTGGCTTGGAAAAGTAGACTCCAAGGCAAGAGTGTAAATGATATGTGGAGCTTGTTCAAGGAGCAACTATTGAGTGTCCTTGATAATTATGTACCTGTCAGGCAGGGAGGAAAGGGTCGTGCGAGGGAGCCGTGGTTTAATAAGGAATTGGAATCCCTTGTTAAATGGAAGAGGGCGGCCTATCTCAAGATGAGACGTGAAGGTTCAATTGGGGCGATTGAGAGTTATAGGGTAGCCAGGAAGGACCTGAAGAGAGAGCTAAGAGCAGCAAGGAGGGGACATGAAAGGTCCTTAGTCGGTAGGATTAGGGAAAACCCTAAGGCTTTCTATAGGTATGTTAGGAATAAAAGAATGACTAGGGTAGGAATAGGTCCAGTCAAGGATAGTAGTGGGAAGTTGCGTGTGGAGGCGGAAGAGATTGGGGAGACACTGAATGAATACTTTTCTTCAGTATTTACTCAGGAACAGGGCATTGTCGTCGATGTGAATACGGAGTCACAAATAAGTAGAATGGATGGCTTTGAGGTATGTAGAGAAGAGGTGTTGGAAATCCTGGAAAAGGTGAAAATAGATAAGTCCCCTGGGCCTGATGGCATTTATCCTAGGATTCTCTGGGAAGCAAGGGAGGAGATTGCAGAGCCATTGGCCTTGATTTTTATGTCCTCTTTGTCTACAGGAGTAGTGCCAGAAGACTGGAGGATAGCAAATGTGGTTCCCTTGTTCAAAAAGGGGAGTAGGGATAACCCTAGTAACTATAGGCCGGTGAGTCTCACTTCTGTTGTGGGCAAAGTCTTAGAGAGAATTGTAAGGGATAGGATTTATGCACATCTGGATAGGAATAATGTGATCAAGGATAGTCAGCATGGTTTTGTGAAGGGCAGGTCGTGCCCCTCAAACCTTATTGAATTCTTTGAAAAGGTGACGAAGGAGGTTGATGAGGGGAAAGCGGTAGATGTGGTATATATGGATTTTAGTAAGGCGTTTGATAAGGTTCCCCATGGTAGGCTACAGAGGGAGCCCACGGCACAAATTGTGGAAAGTTATTAAAACAAATGGACCTTTGTTACTATCACCAAAGAAGTGGTGCTGCAATTGTACAGGGTGTTGGTAGGAGAGCAGCAGGAATATCACTCCATGCTCCGAGGGGAAATAGAGGTACTTTAAGAGGAAGATTAGCAACAGTTCACTAAATTAGTGATTAGTAAGAAAAGCCTTTCATCACTGTCTTCTATCGTACCTCACATTTGCCAGCAATGTTAGAAGGATGAGGGGCAATTTAATCGTTGCATGATGCTAAGGGGATTGGGTGGTTAGATGCAGCTGATATTTAGTCTTGCTGCTAAATCTAGGGTGAAGTCTTACTCCTCAGATGCAGCCTAAGCTCCTGTGGTATTTCCCCTAATGCCATCCTTGATTGGCTGATTTCTGCAGTTCTCACTGTCTCAGTTTTAAGGCAGGGTAGCTGATTTAAAAAAATATGGATGAGGAGGGATTACTTCCCATAAAGAGTCATGCACTAGCCTGGATTGCAGTGAATTTAAAGGAAGAGGCAGATATTTAGTAATGATTGACAAGTTTATGAAGAGGGCTGGTAGGCCACCAGGATTGTACCAGACTGAGGGGCTGAATTGCCACCTCCTACATACTGTCCTTACCTGGATAGACCTATACGCAGAGCACAGCAATGTGCTTGACTCTAGTTAGAATGGAGCAGGATGTGGTTTGGCCAATGACACCCATACAACAAGTGATAAACATCCTGGGGAGGGAATACTGAACCAAGACTGGCCAAGGGACATGGAAGGCAGATATTGGAGTCACATTCTAGGAATCAACTACTGAATGATAGAAGAGACACGAGATCAGTGAATATTTTATTTCCACATTCAACAATAGAGAAATCAATTCTGTTTTCACATACAGGACTCCAGAATCCCACTCAGCTCAGGGTGAGCCTGTCAAACAGGTACTCTCCCAGGCCATTCTCAGGGGCTCCCAGTCTCTTCAGGTTGGTGATGTGATCTCCCAGCTTCTTGATCATCTTCACTTGCTCATCCAAGTAGTGCCTCTCCAGGAAGTCACACAGCTGGAACAAGTAGCCAGAGAGAGTGAAGTTAGCTTCATCAGCATTACTAGTCTAGTCTAAATATTACTATCCTAGTGGAAAGACCAGAATTGGCCTCAAACTACACATCAGTTCCATGAAACACCTCAGGCTTAGAATCCAGATACCCTCCACTTGCACACTGCTTTCAAGATTAAGTCAAAAATGACCTTCTGGAATTTTTACTAGAAGGACAGGATAGATAGTAATATCACCTTTAGCTGAAAATGCATTAAATGAGGAACTTACATGAGGGTCAGTGTGGCCAGAGGAGAGTTTGTGCAGATCCAGCAGACTCTGGTTCACATCCTTCTCCATCTGCAGAGCTCTCTGCATTGCCTCCAGACCATTGCCCCACTCATCCTGCTCTGGCTTCTGAAATTAAGGAGAGGTCAAGTTCAGATGTAGAGTGCCCAAAATGTTCAGATTTGGGCTTAGGCCATATGCCTCAGTAACCCCACACAATAATCCAACATGCTAAAATTACCAGGAATGACATTGAACAGTGGGTGGTCAGGCCATTTTAAACCATGGAAGACCTGTTAGTTTGAAAAACAGGGTTAGTCAGTGCACCTCAAGCCATGTGGCTGGCATTGAGGATTTTGGGAATCAAGTCTTGATTGTGATCCAAGAGGAACTCCATGCTCAGTTACATTAGTTGACTCCTAGACATTTATGGTTCGATCAGCAGCCCAGGTTTAAGCATGCACCAGTATGGGTTTTGGCTAAAAACTCTACCTTAATACATGAGCATTTGTTGGTTGGATCATCTGATCCAAGGCAGAAAGCAGAGGTCACCACAACCAAATCCTACACTTGCCCTCGGTTTACACAAGGCTCTAATTTAGCTGTTAAATTCTCCAGCCACTGGGGTTAAGTTTTAATAGGATAAGTAACAAACCTTTGTAAAAAAATTTCAATTTCAAACAAAACCCAACCTTGATATCCTGCAGGAGGACTCGGCCTCCACGTTTATTCTGGAATGCCATCAGTTTCTCAGCGTGTTCCCGTTCCTCATGGGACTGCTCCTTGAAGAACTCAGCAAAGTGACGCAGGGCAACATCATCCCGGTCAAAGTAAGAGGCCTGGGGGGAAAAGTAGAACAATTCAAACTGCAGACGTTGAAGATCTGAAAGTGAAAAGTTGCTGGGAAACTCAGGCTGAGCATTTGCCCAGTGTTAAATTTTCTAAAGGGTCATCGCTTTCAGCATTAACTGAAGACGTCAGGGTGCCTGAAGAACTGTTTATTAACTGGAATTTAATTCAGTTTAGCTGATATTACATCATAGGATTTGTGACAAACTCTCATTATTGAAGTGTCATTTGTATTTCAAATGAAACTGACTTCGGACAGGATAGCTACATCACAGTCACAAAGCTTCCCTACAGCTCCATTTCCAATGGAGAGGCATTTGCTCCATTGTCTGAGAGAACATTCAACTTGCACAAGAATTAGGCCCCAAATATCTCACCTGGGTGAGCTCACTGCTGGACGCAAGTAGTGTCCTACCTTACAACGGTCACTGCATTTTCAGAGAGTTCTTCAGCAACCACAAGGCATTTTGCCAAATAGAGACACCACAAAATCTAAGAAGTTGGTTAGAGCTTAATCCACTTATTTTAGATTTATGGTTAAGTAGAAGCAAAGAGCTTTCAGTGAACAAGGTATCACCTTCAAAAGTCATGACAAGGAAACCCAGGAGAACCTCAAGAGATCACATGAACAACAATCCAATTTTTGTTCAGCATCAGACTGGTTTCTGCTCCATTACCAACCCATGGCAATTCAGTTCAGGTGTTTTCTGATGTAAAAACAGTAGAGATGCGATGACACATGCCTGAGACAATTAGGATTTGAGGCCAGACAACTTGGTCTAGGAGGTTGGAATATTGCTAGTGCATTAAGAACCCTTAAAATTATCCCTTGATGGGTCTCACTATGGCCTACAGACCTTGATTTAGATAACTGCAAGTTAACCTGTTCAGTAGTGTTATGACACCATCTCTGGAGCAGGTAACATTTGCACCCAGACCTCCTGGCTCAGAGGTAGTAACACTACCACAGGAGTTTAACCAGGTAGTCACCCTAAGGCTGTCTCAAAACTGAACCTTGCCAAACAGACTGACCAACATTTCAGCATAGAGAAAGACTATTCACAAGCGATTATCATCAGCTTATTTAAACGTCATTTCTGGGATGAGAGGATTCAAATGGAGGCCAGCAAGCCCATATGTAGGGACAGTACTATTACACTACAAGAGACATTTTCTAATCAAACTGGAATTTTCCCCCAGGCCTCACAGCTCAGACACAGACACTATCACTGCACCACAAGGGCTCTCCCTTAAGTTAGTTCTACCATAAATCTTAAATGAATTGTTACTACAGGGAACAAGTCAGCATATAATTAACCTGCAGTCTGAAGTACCTCACTAATTATCACCCCCCAAAATAACAAGAAACAGCTTAAAGGAACTTCAAATTGGAGAAAAATCAAACCTATTAAGAACACAGCCAATGAACACAAGTCTCACCATGGAGAGGTAAACATAGGAGGAGCAGAGCTCCAGGTTGATCTGCTTGTTAACAGCATCCTCACAGTCCTTGTGATAGTTCTGACACACTTGGGAGACCATCTTCACTATTCCTACTCACTATCACCTAGACAACTCTAGAACTGAGCCTCTCTCCCACAAGCTCTTGTATTTATCCTCCAGGGCCACCCTGCACCCAACCAGGGAATGATGTTAATGATGATGATTGACAATCCCTGATAGCCAATCAGGAATCTTCATCTATCCGGACACCAATGAACAGAGGAGAGAGGTCTGTGGGGGTGGAACCGAGACCCCAAGCCAATCAGAGATTGAGAAAATAGAAAGCGTTTGATGGAATAGGCTTGATGATTTTGATCCCATTGACACTCTTCAAGTCTGAAAATCTCTGGAAGTTTAATACTCTCAAAATATTTCTTACTTTCTTCTGAACAGCTTTTCAGAACCTGGTCAGGTTTGTTACTCGAGAGGAGCTGTGAAGCTGATACAGTACCCTAAACAAATTCAATTACCTGGAGGGAATTTATAGACCAGCCATTGGACAGAGAAATGGACATGTGAGACTGAGAGGGAGTGACCGTGACTGTACCCAGTGCCACCCACAGACTGGTCCCCCATTGGCTGCAGTGGGGTCGGGGACAGGCTCGATGGAGCAGCTGGTCTTTTCCTGCCCATCTGTGCTGTTTGTTCAATGATCCTTTTCTGGTCGACTTTCAGTCTGGGTGAGGACTATTTGAATCTGTATGAAGTGTTGTGACTCAGATGTTTTCCACCTCTTTGATTCAGACACAATGGGGGACCATTTAGCCTATTTTGTTTTTGCTAGCGTTTTCAAATTAGTCCCACTCCTATTGGTTTTTCCAATAACGCTGCCATTTACTTCCTGTCATTCTGTCTCCAAATCCCTCTTTAACGTTTTCAAGGCATCTGCTTCCATTATCCTGTCTTGACAGTGCATTCCCAATTGTAACAACTCACTACCTAAAAATAACTTTAGTCTCTCTCTCTGGCCTTGCATTGGTATTATAGCACGGTGGCTCAGTAGTCAGTGCTGCTGCCTCACCGCACCAGGCACCCAGGTTCAATTTCACTCTTGGGTGACTCTTTGTGGGAGTTTGCATATTCTCCCTGTGTCTGTGTGGGTTTCCTCCAGGTGCTCCAGTTTCTTCCCACAGTCCAAAGATGTGCAGGATAGGGTGGATTGGCCATGGGTAATTGTCCAAGGATATGCAGGCGAGGTGGATTAGCCATGGCAAATTAGGAGAGTTACAGAGACGGGGTCGGGGGTCCAGTTGGGATGCTGTTTGGAGAGTTGTACAGACCAGACTAGTCGAATGGCTTCTTTCTGCACTGTAGGAATTCTACCTTTCTCTAAGATCCCAAGTGTTGATGTCTGGGTTTATGAGAGGAGTGGTTCTTGCCTGGGGCAGCACGGTAGCTCTGTGGTTAGCACTGCTGTCTCACAACACCAGGGACCCAGGTTTGATTCTAGCCTCAGGCAACTGTCTGTGTGATGTTTCCACATTTTCACCGTATCTGCATGGGTTTCCTCCATGTGCTCTGGTTTCCTCCCAAAATTCAAAGATGTGCAGGTTAGGGTGGATTGGCCAAGCTAAATTGCCCATAGCATATAGGCTAAATGCATTAGTCAGTGGATTTGTTCAGCCGAAAGGCCTGTTTCCATGTGGTAGGGATTTTATGATTCTAGATGAATATGTGGTTTCCATGGAGTAAACTCTGGTTTAGATGGAAAGATAAGGCTAAGATTCAAATCGGAAACAACTGCTAATGTTGCAGATACAACTTTCTTAGGAGAGATGCCACTAATGGGCACAGTTGACCCACCTGAATAGACAGCGTATCTGGGTATGGACAACTATCTTTGTTGAAAAGACGCAGGGAGTGTCGAGTGGTCATAAAGGGCTTTGTCCAAGTGCATGGACATCACATGGTTACTCAAAAGCCTCTGCAGTGGACATCAAAGACTTTGATCATGGTCTGTTTGGACTTTTCATAGGTACACCAAATTCAGCACCTGCCTTTAGGGAGCAGGAGTGGTTTTGGGTTGAAAAATGTTCATCATTTTTTCTATTTGAGGGTCATGAGATGCAAAGATTATGACTCAAATGATTGAAGATTAATTTTCTTTTTGTAACAGCCAGATCTCAACTAAGTTCCCCAAGTTCACTACTAAATATCAGAAATTCAGTCAGAGCAAAGAAAGGTTACATCATTGAGAAGGCGATTACTAGTGATCCATCAGGATTGAAATGGATGTTTCATTTGCATTTTACACCGAACAAATTTATGTAGGAGTTGCTGCTATTAAGTTTTATAAACTGATGGAACCAGCCTGTCAAATGAACTACTCCATTCAATTGACACGAAGTCATTTACTTTTAGTGGGCCCACATCAATTCCAATCCTGGGGAGGGAGAGAGAGAGGCGCTCAACTGTTTGATCACTTTAAAGCTCAGATATGCAGAGCCAACCCCAATAAAAGTACACTCCACATTGCCTTCCATATGGAAAGAGCTGCCACGAGAGCGTGCTCAGTAAAACATGGAGGTCACAGAATATTCCAGAATTTGAGACTGCTTGTCATTTAAACTTTGCTCAAATGCTACCAGAATTCTAAGAGGAGTGTAAAGGGTTTAAGTGAGCACAACCAGGCTAGTTGATTTTTAAAGCCATTGGAATTTAAGTAAAACATTAAAAATATTTTGCAATGTAACAGTTTGGGCCAAAATGGTGTTCACAAACATTTGTTGAACTTTAAATCAAGTTCACAGGAGCTGTTTTGTCTGGCAGTGCTGTTGGAAAAGACGAGATAGTCAATTTTTCTTAACACTGGATGCTAGAAATCTGAAAATGAAAGAGTTGGAAAACCCAATAAGTCAACTGACTCAAATCCTTTGACTTTGTCCCTTATTTTACAGACAGTAGCCATTTGTATGTATTAAGGCCTCCTCTTGCACCCTGATGTATCCCTGCTTCAAAAGCAGGAGGCCCTGAACAACTCTGTCCTGAGGAGTGCACCTTTACACAGATTGATTTCTAAACTTCATTGGAGTTTATTGATTTTCCTTAAAACACACTTCTGACTGAAGTTAGGCACATGGCCCCACTGTCAAACTTTAGTTGGGCAAAAAAAGGTACAATATGATAATACAAGCTGTTACAGTACCTCCAACTATTGACAGTGCAATGCACAAAAGATCATGCAAATATTGAGTTTGTCCATGTTATTTGTGGGAATGACAATCACTCAAAACATTTGGCTGGTCTGGTGCAATAGACAGGATTCCAGAACTAATACATTTACAAAACCATGAGAGTCCACTCAAACTGTTTATTGTCTGCTAGTAACTGACAAACAGAACCTCAACTAGTGACAAGTATGCTAGTTGTACTAGTACAAAAACACCACAAACTCATTCACTGCAGTCAGTTCAGTCACTCTCCCCCAGGGAGAGCCTGTCAAACAGGTACTGTCCCAGGCCATTCTCAGGGGCTCCCAGTCTCTTCAGGTTGGTGATGTGATCTCCCAGCTTCTTGATCATCTTCACTTGCTCATCCAAGTAGTGCCTCTCCAGGAAGTCACACAACTGGAAGGCAAAATACAGCAATGACAAAATTATTAAGAATGCTAGACCTCAGTCACAACACCTGTTCTATGTAACCCCCACAAAAGGAGAGTCATTAGCTGCAGGAATCCCAAGGCACTAAGTCATTGCAACTTCCCCAATTAGAAGGAACTCACATGAGGGTCAGTGTGGCCAGAGGAGAGTTTGTGCAGATCCAGCAGACTCTGGTTCACATCCTTCTCTATCTGCAGAGCTCTCTGCATTGCCTCCAGACCATTGCCCCACTCATCCTGCTCTGGCTTCTGGAGGGAAAGGAAAGTATTTAAAGTCAGTCATGAAATATCAACAGTGGGGTGGTGTCAAAGCAATGATCTGTGCAAAGTAGGAGGTAGTATAGTGGGAGGCGAATAACAATTCAAGGCAATTATACCAGTCTTCCAGCCAACTCTGACCAGATTAAAGATGGAACCTCATTGGGGACAACAGGTTTCAAAACACATGGAATAGATAACTGATTTCTAGAAGAGTTTTATAAAATAGCTTTGTTCTCAAACTCAATCCCATTTCTTTTTGGCTTCAGCCACCATTAATAGAAGCTCATTCCTTAGAAAGGCATGAAAAGGTACCTTGACATCCTGCAGGAGGACTCTGCCTCCACGTTTATTCTGGAATTCCATCAGTTTCTCAGCGTGTTCCCGTTCCTCATGGGACTGCTCCTTGAAGAACTCAGCAAAGTGACGCAGGGCAACACCATCCCGGTCAAAGTAAGGGGACTGGGGATAATTTCAAATTAATTAGTGCCAGATTTCCTTCTCACTTAGGAAGTCGAATCTTGACTAAGAAGGCTTCTTTTTTTAAAAAGAGTGTAAAATTCACACTTTACCCCTCCATTAGTTGGGCTTTGGAACCCTCATTTCACATCAGCGACTTCTATATCAATCAAAGATCAACAAACTTATTAGGGAGGAAAAGTTTTTAAAGAATAGAAACCCTGCTGTATTCTGGAGATTTAGCAAGTTATTTTTTTAAAAAATGGTCAAAACAGATTGATCTGGCTATGTCCTTGCTGCACATGCATTGGCATTTTGGGATCCTATGTATTAGAGAACAGTAAGAAAACAAGTTATTGCTTTTTTGAAAAAAAGTCTTAGGATGAGGACATCACTGGCTAGATGATTTATTACCCATTTCTAATTATCCAGAAGACAATTTAGGAGTCAACCACATGGCTGTGGGTCTGAAGTCACATGGTAGGCCAGACCAGGTAAGGATGGCAGTTTCCTTCCTTAAAAGGGACAGTTAACAAAGTGGACCTTAATAATAGATTCATGATCATTGGATCCTTAATTCTAGATTTTAATTAAATTCAAACACCACCATCTGCCATGGTATAAGTTGAAACCAAACCCCAAGAACATTGGAGTCTCTTGATTAATAGAAGACCATTAGGCCACCATCTCACTTGCCATGTGCATGAAGACACCTGAAGGGACATAAATTTAGTCTTAAACCAATTAGACAGGAAGAGAGATCTTGAATCAACAGCATTTTTGGATTTTTTTAAGCCATGGATTTTGTCACAGACAAGTTTACCAGAACCTTACACTTCTAGTCAGTCAGCCCACCAAGTGAACTTGCCACAATGATTTGACCAGGTCCATACTCAGGATCTGCAAACTCAGGGAGTTAGTGTTCATTTTAGATACTTTGCTAGTCAGCTTTAGAGAGACATTATTACATATCTGAACCAAAAGTCCCACCTACTCCAGAATTGAGTTATTTCCATATGCAATAGGGAAAAAGCAGTTGTTCTAACAGGGTCTACTAATTTATAACACCATACCAAACACTTACTGTTTGAGGATTCAGTCCTAAACCCAACCTTTCAACAAAACAGAGCTTAAATTCAATTTACTGAAATCAGACTTTTCAGAACACAGTCATAGGAATAGGACCTCACCATGGAGAGGTAAACATAGGAGGATTAGAGCTCCAGGTTGATCTGCTTATTAACAGCATCCTCACAGTCCTTGTGGTAGTTCTGACACACTTGGGAGGCCATCTTCACTATTTCAAGTCACTATCGCCTCAACAACTCGAGAACTGAGCCTCTCTCCCACAAGCTCTTATATTTATCATCCTGCGACACCATGCACCCAACCAGGGAATGATGTCACCAGTGATTGACAATCATGACAGCCAATCAGGAATCACTCATGCATCCAGGAACCAATGAATGAGGATATGAGCTTGAGCTTTCCTCATTCGTGAAGAAGGGCTCATGCCCGAAACGTTGTTTCTCCTCTCCTTGGATGCTGCCTGACCTGGTGCGCTTTTCCAGCACACATTTTCAGCTCTGATCTCCAGCATCTGCAGTCCTCGCTTTCTCCACTATCAGAGATCCCCTTTGACACAGATAGTGGGCAACATCTCACCCTTCTCTTTTTGGGGTTTTGGTCGATTGTCCTTGCTGAGGTGATACCTGAGAAGTGACATCCCCAGCAACATTTGACAGTCTCAGTGGGATCTATACATTTGTAAGATTTTGGATTTGGGGATTACAGATACCTAAGGTCAGCTGTTGAGGATTTGTAAGTAGTTTTAAGATAATTTATTCAGTTTATAGAAACAGTTTAGACATGTGAGATAATGGAGAGTTTTACTGATCCCAGAGAATGGATAAATGGATGCAACCAACTCTACAGCATTAGATAGTAGGAGTGACCGTCTTTCAGCGTTTACTGATGGTAAGGCTCCTTTTCTTTGTTGTTTTATTCCCAGGTCAGCTGAGACACCAGGAAGATTTTGTTCCTCTCCTTGGCAAATTCTTAACTCCCCTCACCCCTCCTCCACAGACCATAGACCATAAAACCATTAGGTCTCTGGGTTGGAGTAGACAGTTCAGTCCCTTGAACCTGTTCCACTGTTCTATAAGATCACAGCAGATCCAATGTTCCTCCCATCTACTTTCTGCCCTTTCCCCCTAACCCTTGATTCCTCAACTCCTCAAGAATGGGCGGCACGGTGGCACAGTGGTTAGCACTGCTGCCTCACAGCGCCAGAGACCGGGTTCAGTTCCCACCTCAGGCGACTGACTGTGTGGAGTTTGCACGTTCTCCCAGTGTCTGCGTGGGTTTCCTCCGGGTGCTCCGGTTTCCTCCCACAGTCCAAAGATGTGCAGGTCAAGTGAATTGGCTATGCTAAATTGCCCGTAGTGTTAGTTAAGGGGCAAATGTAGGGTATGGGTGGGTTGCGCTTCAGCAGGTCGGTGTAGACTTGTTGGGCCGAAGGGCCTGTTTCCACACTGTAAAGTAATCTAATCTAATCTAATCTAATCTAACTCGGCTTTAAATATATGCAAGGCATTCCAAGCTGTCTGTGGCAAGGCATTCCAAAGACCCACAACCCTCTGAGGGAAGGAATTCCTCCTCATCCGAGTCTTCGATGAGGGTCCCTTTACCCTGAGATTGTGGCAGCGATGGGTCCTTTCCTTAGTGGCTGTAATCTATGTTCCCTGCCACTGCATGGATCTCTGAGATTCATGTTCAGCAGTGACCTCTGGAACCGATGTCACTGCGTCCAACTGCTGATTTCCACCTCAAGCCAGTTTCAGTTATTTTTCTAATCAAACCAATGGTGATGCTGTGACACACCTCTGGAGCAGGTGAGACTTGAACCCAGGTCTCCTGGCTCAGAGGTAGGGACACCACCACTGTGCATCAAGAACACGGACCCATTTAGTGGCTGCGCATTTACCTTGCGTCAACCATCGGTTTGAACCCTTGCCCCCAGTGAGTATTGGGCAGCTACCAAGCCAGCAGAATGGTCATCTCCCATGGTGCCCATCACTGGAGGTCAGCTCTTGATGTCACATTGAGGGTCATCTCTTGACCCTTTCTAAACACTCACATGGATAATCAAAAATATAATGGTGGTGAAAGCAGCCATTTTGCCCATCATGCATGTACTAGCCTTCCAAATGAGCATTTTGACTTGGCATTATCCAGCCTTTTCCCTATCACTCTGTACTTTATTCCCATTGAAATAATCCAATTCCCTCTTGAATAGCTCAGTTAAACCTATCTCCACAAAGCTGATGATCAAAATGTATTGTTTGTTTAATAGCCTAAATATTGTATTCTCATGTCAATAGGAGTCGGAATTTAGGACCGTGGCATAGGCGATGGGGGTGAAAGTTAAAGGTATCCTCTGCTAATTGAGATGGAGAGGAGCATAAAGTACTTTGCTCAAAGGATTGGGTGTTTTTGAAATTCCTGCACTGGAGATGTGTAGATACCAAGTTAGACTTCTGTAACACTGGTCTAGATGGACTTTTTAGTTACACAGAACTTCAAGGCTATAGAAGGAGATGGAAAAGTTGAGTTGAAGCCCAAAGTCAGCCATTATTGTACTTAACAGGCAAAGCGGTCAAAGGTCAGAGGCTGGGAATCCTGTAGCCAGTATCTTACCTCCTGACGGTCTTACCTCCTACTCGGTCCACCATCTGCAAGGCACAAGTCAGGATGTGATGGAATACTGACTTGCCTGGATAGGTGCAGCACCAAACACCACAAGCAGCTTGACACCATCCAGGAATGCAGCCACATCCACTCCCTCCACCACTGACACTCAGTAGAAGTGTACACCATCTACACAATGCACTTTGGAAATTCAAACACCTTTAACAGTCTCTTCCAAACCCACAAGCACTTCATCTGGAAGGAAGAATGCAGCAGATACATGGGACACCACTTCCTGCAAGGTTTCTCCCCCCCGCCCCCAAGCCACTCACCATCCGGACTTGTAATTACATGTTGTTGGATCAGAGTACCTGGAAGCCCTTCCCTCTGGGTAATGTGGACACACACTCAGCCATTCAAGGTGGCATCACATCACCAGGGGATGGATAGTAAATACTGTCCCAGTCAATAATGCTCACATCCAGGTGAGCTGAGTAACAGTGACAGGTTGTATGGTTTACTCACTTACTGTCTTAAATAGTGACTAATACCATATTAAATGCAAACCACATTAAATGAAGTTTATTGTACACTACAACAACCATTACACTTCCAATTGCAGCAAGCTAATAGGATTATGGTAGCAAATCCAAAATTCACTTGGAAACAGTGATTAATTTCAAAAAGCCATCAGCCAATGTGGTCTATAAACTGATAAATTGCATGGAAGTTGTTAGAAAAAAAAAGCACTTAAACTATTGTCCCCAGGAAATCATGAACAGTTTGAGGCAACAAGGAAAAATAGTTACTGGAAGTATTTTGCTGGAGTATTATGTCCCAGTTATTTCCTCAAGTTCATTCCAGAGAGATTTTCAGACAGTTAAAGCCGGTGGAGAAGTGCTGTTGTTGTAGTGTCACTGGATTAGTATCCTGAAGGGTTAATGCTCAGACCATGGATTCAAATCTCACCATGGCAGCTGGAGGGATTTAAATCACTAATGAATGATGTTGACCATGTAATTATGTTGAACTAAAATTTGGAACATTATTCTTGGGTGATTTGCCTGGGATGCAAAGGCATAGTTATTGCTAGTGGGACCCTGGTGCTCAGACTTTTCAATTCAAGTTAAAACAAATATGGTTTTAGTTATTCCCTGTTAGTGTCAAACTATACATAGAGCATCTGGCAGTTTTTTGTACTACAATCTCTGCTGTTGAGCATTTGAATGGAGTGTTGCAAAATTGGGCCTCTACCCAATGTTAGACAAGGCAGCTGTAAAACCAAGCTTTGGAAAGTTAGTAAGCCAAAGTCCAATATTGAACAGTTTATTTTGCCAGAGTCTAATACATTTCACAATAAAGAGCCCAGACTTCAGCCCTGGTACAATTTAAGCAAACCACATTTCTTTCTTCCTCCACAAATGATAGACAACATACTATTTTAGTATAGTACCAAACTAAACTTGCTCCCTGCAGTCCATTCAGTCGCTCTCCCCCAGGGTGAGCCTGTCAAACAGGTACTCTCCCAGGCCATTCTCAGGGGCTCCCAGTCTCTTCAGGTTGGTGATGTGATCTCCCAGCTTCTTGATCATCTTCACTTGCTCATCCAAGTAGTGCCTCTCCAGGAAGTCACACAGCTGGAAGGAAGTTTCCAAAGGACCAAAATTAACCCTTGAATTGGAATTTAATTCTTGACCAGAAGAAGACATTATCTAACGTAAACATTTCCTTTAATGAACTACTAAATCCTTAGAGGGGAATGCTAGGATTGTGTAAAAACATTCAGCACTTATCTGCCCATTCTCTCCAAATCCCTATACCTCCAGGTATTGGGACAGTTCATAGAACATAGAACATAGAAGAATACAGCGCAGTACAGGCCCTTGGGCCCTCGATGTTGCGCCGATCCAAGCCCACCTAAACTACACTAACCCACTATCCTCCATATACCTATCCAATGCCCTCTTAAATGCCCATAAAGAGGGAGAGTCCACCACTGTTACTGGCAGGGCATTCCATGAACTAACGACTCGCTGAGTGAAGAACCTACCCCTAACATCAGTCCTATATCTACCCCCCCTTAATTTAAAGCTATGCCCCCTTGTAATACCCGACTCAATACGCGGGAAAAGGTTCATACTGTCGACCCTATCTAACCCCCTAATCATCTTGTACACCTCAATCAAGTCACCCCTAAACCTTCTTTTCTCTAGTGAAAACAGCCCCAAGTGCCTCAGTCTTTCCTCATACGATTTTCCTTCCATACCAGGCAACATCCTGGTAAACCTCCTCTGCACCCGTTCCAATGCCTCCACATCCTTCCTATAGTATGGCGACCAAAACTGCACACAATATTCCAGATGCGGCCGTACCAGAGTCTTATACAACTGCATCATGACCTCAGGACTCCGGAACTCAATTCCTCTACCAATAAAAGCCAGTACGCCATATGCCTTCCTCACCGCACTATTTACCTGGGTGGCAACTTTCAGAGATCTGTGTACATGGACACCAAGATCCCTCTGCTCATCCACACTACCAAGCATCCGACCATTAGCCCAGTACCCCATCTTTTTGTTATTCTTCCCAAAGTGAATCACCTCGCACTTAGCTACATTGAATTCCATCTGCCACCTTTCTGCCCAGCTCTGCAGCTTCTCTATATCCTGCTGTAACCTGCCACATGCTTCCTCACTGTCAACAACTCCTCCGACTTTCGTATCATCCGCAAACTTGCTCACCCAACCTTCTAACCCCTCTTCCAGGTCATTTATAAAAATGACAAACAGCAATGGTCCCAAAACAGATCCTTGCGGAACACCGCTAGTGACGGCACTCCATGAAGAAACTTTGCCATCAACTACTACCCTCTGTCTTCTTCCATCCAGCCAATTCCTAATCCAAACCTCCAACTCACCCTCAATGCCATATCTCCGTATTTTCTGCAGTAGCCTACCATGGGGAACCTTATCAAACGCCTTACTAAAATCCATATATACCACATCTACCGCTTTCCCCTCATCAACCTCCTTCGTCACCTTTTCAAAGAATTCAATAAGGTTTGTGAGGCACGACTTGCCCTTCACAAAACCATGCTGACTATCCTTGATCACATTATTCCTATCTAGATGTGCATAAATCCTATCCCTTACAATTCTCTCTAAATTAGCATCAATTAAAGACAGAAAAGCAACATCTTCCAATAATTGTGCCCAAAACACCATTCAATCATGGAGAGCTCACATGAGGGTCCGTGTGGCCAGAGGAGAGTTTGTGCAGATCCAGCAGACTCTGGTTCACATCCTTCTCCATCTGCAGAGCTCTCTGCATTGCCTCCAGACCATTGCCCCACTCATCCTGCTCTGGCTTCTGGAAGAGGAAAGGAAAAGTTCAGGTACAACATGCAAAAGCATCAGGAGGGTTCCTGTCAAAGCAATGATCCATGCAAGATAAGAGGCAGGATAGAGTAGTGAACAACAATTCAAGCCAGTCATACCAATCTCCTAGCCAACTCCAAATGGATCAAAATTGAATCTCACTGAAGACAAGACACAAAACACATGGAGTGAATAGCCAATTCTAGAATAGTTTTTGTAAAGTGCTTGTTCTCAAATTCAATCCCATTTCCTTTTGGCCTCAGCCACTACTAATAGAAGCTCATTTCTCAGAAGGGAATGAAAGAGATACCTTGACATCCTGCAGGAGGACTCGGCCTCCACGTTGATTCTGGAATGCCATCAGTTTCTCAGCGTGTTCCCGTTCCTCATGGGACTGCTCCTTGAAGAACTCAGCAAAGTGACGCAGGGCAACATCATCCCGGTCAAAGTAAGAGGACTGACAAGAGAATTGAATTTTAAAACATGATTTTAGACTCTAGTCAAAAATTCTTCCATCCTCATTAAGCTTTGTGGGTGGCTCAGTGCTAGCACTGCTGCCTCACAGCGCCAGAGACCTGGGTTCAATTCCCGCCTCAGGCGACTGACTGTGTCGAGTTTGCACGTTCTCCCCGTGTCTGCGTGGGTTTCCTCCGGTGCTCCAGTTTCCTCCCACAGTCCAAAGATGTGCAGGTCAGGTGAATTGGCCATGCTAAATTGCCCGTAGTGTTAGGTAAGGGGTAAATGTAGGGGTATGGGTGGGTTGCGCTTCGGCAGGTCGGTGTGGACTAGTTGGGCCAAAGGGCCTGTTTCCACACTGTAATGTAATCTAATCTAAATTTATTCCAATTTGACAGCTACAAATTTGCTATTAGTTTCATCAATCCCAAACATGGGCTGCAACTCATTAAGCATGAGCAGCTAGCAAAAAGTGAATTATATTGAGTTCATAAGTTTAGTTTGATGCATAGAATTTTCAAAGTTAAGCAAGAGCCTGGAGGTTCTTGGATATTTAAACACTATCATTTCTAATGGGATATGTTCTGGAGTTTTTAAAATCATGAACCCTGGACAAATAAGCAATTCAATAATTTCAATCAGTGTGAAGAGCATTAGTTACTACGGGAAGCTTCCCACTTATGAAGTTAATTGATTTGCAGAGTGATAATTATTAGCCATGAAAATTGGGACAATTTGATGCAGTAGATACCAAGTGTAATACTCACCCACCTATATGGGTAAAGAAAACTCTCCATTCTTACACCATGTAGTCAGAGATTCTAGGTTTTAACCTCATATCCCAATGATGTATTAATGGCAAGTGAGCGCTTTAGTTTTTTTAAAAAAAATAACTAGAATCCCATTAAGGATGGGGCTTTAACTAACATTAAAAAGTACTCCACTATAACATACTCTTCAGCAAACCCATGCAGCAGCTGTCTTTTTTTCCCCGGTACCTTCTGATCAGAGATATTAGACAGGTAGGAATTGAACCCAGACCAATTTCAGAGACAGGGACACAGACTGCTCCACAAGAGTGCTCTTTAAACAGGTTTCATGTTAAGCTGCTCCAGAGTAGCTGTTAAAACTGATCCTCAGGCAGTTAACATGGCAAAGAGAAAGCATTCACTACTCAAACATTACTCCCAGATTCCACACCCAACACACAAGAACATAGTCATTTCTTTGAAACTGAGAAATTCTAACTTTTGAAAGAAAACTACAATCTCAGGATCACAAGCCTCACCACGGAGAGGTAAACATAGGAGGAATAGAGCTCCAGGTTGATCTGCTTGTTAACAGCATCCTCACAGTCCTTGTGGTAGTTCTGACACACTTGGGAGGCCATCTTCACTATACCTGCTCACTATCACCCAGACAACTCTAGAACTGAGCCTCTCTCTCTCTCACAAGCTCTTATGTTTATCCTCCTGGGGCACCCTGCACTCAAATGGGGAATGACATCACCAATGATGATTGACAATCCATAACAGCCAATCAGGAATCTCTATCAATCCAGGCACCAGTGAAAAAGGAGGGAGGGCTGTGGGGCCAGTACTGAGACCCAGATCCAATCAGAGATTGGGAATACAGAGAGGTTTGGACAATTAGTCTTGATTATACAAGCGTGTTTGAAGTGATGGATCTTCAATACACTGCAAACTAACTGGTTGCTTGCTGTTTAATATGTGATGCAGTGGTAGTGTCCAGACCTCTGGTTCTGAAGACTCCAGGTTCAGATTTCCCTGTCTCTGGAACTAGATGCCCAGAAAATACCTACAATGGGATTGGAATGTGTTATGGAGTTCGCCAGACCACTCAAAACATTCTGAAGCAGAAAGCCCCAGACCATAACTTTGCAATTTGTTTTGGTCAGTGTACAGTGAAAATTACCCAGAGTAAGATAGCTAGGTTGACTACTAGATTTTAAAACAGACAAAAAAGTATCCATAAAATTATACAATGAAACACAAAGGACAGAATAAAGAACCCTTACAGAACTCAACCTATCCACTAGACTTAATTATGCTGTTCAGAATATACACAACAGTCCCAATAAAAAAAACTCCCTTTAGAAACTAGTATAAATGGAACACATGCTTACAGGTTGAATTTAAAGGGCAGAAAAGAGAGATAGTTTCCACACAGCTCCCTGTTGAACTTTCCTGTTCAAGACTGAACTAAAACTGTGAGCTGACCACTCCCCTTTCATTATACAGGTCACTTCTAAAACGTGGCCACTTTGGCCTGAAATCTCATCTGTTTACATATAAACAAAAGGCCTCTCAAATCCTTTTCATCTCTGTATCAAACCAGACTGATTGGAACCGGCCCGGTTTATTGCCCCTCGGAAAAAAAATCAAGGAGGCAGTCTCCTTGAACCAAGGAACAGCTTTTTGAAAAAAAGGGACTAACTTTTTGGCAAATGAAGTAATTAAAACCTCAACCTGAGTTACAAATCTTTTCAAAACTCGCAAAGTAATTAAAGAATGTTACTTTTAGGGAAGCACTTTTTCATCATCTGACCAAATCTGGTCCTTTTGCCTCGACTTTCCATCTGGTTTCATCCTAAAAATGGTTCAGTCCTAGATTAGGTGATGAGATTTGTTCCCTTGGATTAAACTCTGGGTCAGATTGGCCAGATGGGGGAGCATGTGATTGACAGCAGAAACCACCAATCACCATCTAAACACTACTCTCCTGAGACAGACCCCACCAATGGACACAGTTGACCCACCCAAAAACAAAATGTATCTTGAGATTGATACATGTCCTGGTCAAAGTGGGTCTGAGATGCAGGGAATACCCAGTGATCACAAAGGACTTTGGTCAAACATTGTCAGTTACCGGTTGATACATTAAGTAAGATTGATTCTTTATTAAAATAACTGGAGCTCTAACAGAGTGTCAATGGTGTATCAAACCTGGTTTTGCTTTCCATTCTTGTGGTCTTTAAATGGTATGGTATAATGTTTTTCTATGTTTTTGTTGGCTTCTGTGCTCTTCTGTTAGTTGTATGTTGCTGCCCGTTTAAGAATGGCAGTCCTGTAGGAGTGGGATTTTCCTGCAGATAGCATCCTCACCAAAAAACGGGGTGAATATATCCGAACGGTTCCTGTTCTTGTTCCCTCTGACAATGGTCCTTGGAATTTAGAATTTCATAAAGAACACTATCACACAGATGCAGTGTTTGGTCAACCACAAACCTGTTTGTTAGAATAAACCTCGTGATGCCCTGGTACAATACCTCTCAGCTTGTCTAAATGGTACAACATCTTGATTGGTTTGTCCAATTTAAATCTCACCCTGATTTAATATTGAGACTCACCTAAAACAGACAGCAGAGGGGCATGGCTGATTCAAATGAAACTTCAACCAACATAACCTTACATTTCTGTCCAAATTGTATACAATGCAAATCCAAAAACGCCTGGTTTTGTTTGTTGCCACTAAATTACTTTATGTTTCCCTCCCTCATTAGGTCAGAACTGAGGATGTTCGCTGATGATTGTACAATGTTCAGCACCATTCATCACTCCTCCGATACTGAAACAGTCCACATACTAATGCAACAAGATCTGGACAATATCCAGGCTTGGGCTGAGAAGTGGCAAATAAAATTACACCAGACAAATGCCAGGCAATGACCCTCTGCAATACAATCTACCAAATATCACTTGACTTTCAATGACTCTACAATCACTGAATAATCCCGTTATTAACATCCTTTAACTTACCATTGACCAGAAACTCAGCTGGACTCACCACATAAACACAGTGGCTACGAGAGCAGAGGCTCAGAATGACGTGATGATTAACTCATCTCCTCACTCCCCAAATTCTGTCCACAGCCTACAAGGCACAAGTCAGGAGTGCGAGGGAATACTCCCCACTTGCCTGGATGGGGGCTGCTCCAACAACACTCAAGAAGCTCGACACCATCCAGGACAAAGCAGCCGCCTGATTGGCACCAAACCCACAAACATCCACTCCCTCCACCATCAATGTTCAGTGGCAGCCATGTTTATTATCTGAAAGATGCACTGCAGAAATTCACCAAAGATCCTTTGAAACCCATGACTACTTCCATCTAGAAGAGCAAGGGAGGTAGATACTTGGGAACTCCAGCCCCTGTAAGTTCCCCTTCAAATCTCTCACCATCCTGACTTGGAAATATATCACTGTCCCTTCAGAGTCTCAGGTCAAAATCCTGGTATTCCCTCACTAAGGGTAATGTGGGTCTACCTACAGCACATGGACTGCCGTGGTTCAAGAAGGCAGCACACCCCCACCTTCTCAAGGGGCAACTAGGGACGGGCCAACCAGCAACCCCACATCCCATGAGAGAATTTTTAAAAATTGTGTAAAGCTCTCAGCCCCAGTGCCCCTCAGATATTGCTGATGATGTACCACCCTCCACTCAGTTTCTGGTGAGAACGATGGGTCCGTTAGCCAGCTTGACTGATTCGCACCCTCCCTCCAGCTGCAGACCCCTCCAGCCCAGGATCACTCCGATTTGGCTGGAACACTCGCCATTCCCAAAATCCCCATCCCCACGGCTCCGGCTGCTTCTCATTAGAGGCTGGAGTCAGGCCGACCGATCCTGTCCCATCTTCCAACTGCAATACCAGGTGTTTCATTCAGGATGATCCTTATGGAAATAACCTGAGGCCAGCCTCCTGAGTGGTCAGTGCGTAGCCCCCTCTTTGATCCATACAGACCTGCTCAATGCTGTTATTTCCACAATCCAATCCTCTGAATGGTAGTTGTCTGGGACCACTTGGTTCTTCAATGTCCTCCTCCATGCCTCAGTTAGATGCCATGATGGTGGTTATCCTGTACCACTGTTGTGGTCATATCCCAACTTCCAGCCCATTTAATATCATCAGTTCTGTTCTGATGTTAGAATGTCTGAGATTAACCCCTCAAATGTATCATTCATCCACATGTTTTGTGTTGAGTCTTGTCTTTTATTTACAATACTTGTATCTGGGAGGTTTTGAATTTATTCCATTAATTCCCATCAGAGGGGAATCCAATCTCCCAACAGCATGTTTCCCTAACTATTCCAATAATTTGGAAATAGAAAATGACAAATGGCTGACATATGGACAAAGGTAATTCCTTTTTAACAATGAGTTCTCTGGGTTGGCCTTCCAGGAGTGTTTAAAATTTCCTTTCTCAAAAATTGGATCAGCAACCTCTCATACTGTACAGAGACTCACCACACTTCTGTTTATCTCTACATCAACTTGCAGGCTTACTATCAGCAGTTAGGTGTTAGCCTCCATGGGCTGCTCCCATGATTTAATTTGTGGTTTACACTGAACACATTTACTCTGGTTTCTGTGCCTTAATGTCACTGTCTATTCTAACAACTGACTGACCTGACTGTTACAGAGCAGGTGCTATTATACTGGAATGTCACATAGTCCTTAAGGACTGTCAGGAAACATCTAACAGGAGCAATCTTTCCCCAAGGAGTATTTAAATTCAGTATCCCCTGTTAGCAGAAGTTATTTAAATCTTAAATTCATTTCCCTTCATGAATTTCTCAACAGCAAAAACACACAGAACCCTGAAATGAAGAGGCATTAATAGTGAATAAAACACAGGAATCTTATTAAACCTATTGCATTCCTCAAAGCTCTTCAGACACTGGATACTTACAACTGAAACATCATTTGAAGCCATTCAACAACATTAATAGGACAAGGAGGAGGAAAGATTGCCACTTGAGTAAATAAACTGGGTAATTCCCCCAACACAAATTGATTGTCATACACAGTTATGTGAGACTGATTTTAGCAATACTTTTTTAGAGGTATAGAATGGTGGGAGTGATATTTAGCCATCCCTAATTTTTGTGCATTTTATGAACTATGAAAGAGTTTAGCTACCTTAACTTGAGTGATTGCAGCCCTCCATTGCCCATGGGCTCCTCCCATGTTGGGACTGGACCCCCAATCCAAGGATGTTACATTAACAACTTTAGAGGGAGAAATTGATTCTCCCTCTAAGAAACCGTGGCAAATATGGTGAGATTTTGGAACTGCCATGGAGACAAACTCCATTTGGTTGATTGTTGGAGTTTCTAACACAGGCTTCTCAGATTTCCTCGACTAGGTGACCACCATTGACTAGGTTTGATCTTGCAAAGAAGTGACCCAATGCTGGAGTCATTGGGAAACTAATGCCCAGATCACCTGCAACAGTTTTGTTCTGGCAAGAAAGTTAGATTCTGAGAACTCTGACAGCACAAGGGAAAATCACTAAAGAAAAATCTTGTATGTAGGTAAGCAAAAAAAAAAGAAGTTGCTTTCTCTCCACAGTTATTGCTAGAAATACAGAGCTTTTCTCTCCCCCTGCCACCCCCCAGCAATTTGACTTCCAGCATCTGTAGATCATTGTTTTGAGATTAAGACAAGTCGGTTTTCTCAGATTGGAGGGCATCCTGTAAATCTTGGATCATAACAGGATTCACTAATTGACCCTGAATATTTAGATACAGTGATCCCATTCCACAATGTGGATAAATCCACAACTTGATCAATTCATCCACAAGAAAGAAAAACCCCAATCCATTGGGGAATTGTTTATTTAGTAATTTACAATATAGAGCCCAGGACACTTCGTGTATTAGAAGCAGCAGCTCTACAAGTTTCTCCACTTAGTTCAATCCCTGCAGTCAGTTCAGTCACTCTCCCCCAGGGTGAGCCTGTCAAACAGGTACTCTCCCAGGCCTTTCTCAGGGGCTCCCAGTCTCTTCAGGTTGGTGATGTGATCTCCCAGCTTCTTGATCATCTTCACTTGCTCATCCAAGTAGTGTCTCTCCAGGAAGTCACACAGCTGGAAGGCAAAGAGAAAATCTGATTATGTCAAGATCAGCTTGACTTTTCTCCAAGACTGGTATTCTCCTCAATAATGGAGAGTGGACAGTTAAGTGATGTGACAGATTGCTGAGGAGCCTTTAGAAAGTGCTCAGATCTGGGTTACACCAGAAGCGTGGTCCACTCCCATACTGCACTCACCACCATTTACATAAAATTGAGAGGCTAAAGGACCAAATGTCTTATCCATTTAAGACAGATCCCAGACATAAATACATCAGGAACTCACATGAGGGTCCGTGTGGTCAGAGGAGAGTTTGTGCAGATCCAGCAGACTCTGGTTCACATCCTTCTCCAACTGCAGAGCTCTCTGCATTGCCTCCAGACCATTGCCCCACTCATCCTGCTCTGGCTTCTGGAGGGAGGGAAAAGTACAATGGTCACTTTCTTACAGGTCAAGTTCAGTTTTAGTGGATGAAGCAATATGGCTTATAGCATTATGATTAATTGGAATTGAATTGCTTTAAATCCACATTAGATTGGCAGTAATTGTGCTAGACAAATAAGCATTTAAATCAAGTTGCTTCAAATAATATGAAGTACAATTGTTTAATCTAGGAGAGATTAGTCAAACCCAACCTTGACATCCTGCAGGAGGACTCGGCCTCCACGTTGATTCTGGAATTCCATCAGTTTCTCAGCGTGTTCCCGTTCCTCATGGGACTGCTCCTTGAAGAACTCAGCAAAGTGACGCAGGGCAACATCATCCCGGTCAAAGTAAGAGGACTGGGGATAAAGTAGAATAGATTTCATAATAAAATTACAGCATGCAGCACGATTGTCAACCACTTTAAAACATGTTTATTTGGCATGTCGTACCTTTGGGATGCAAGCCCTGGGCCTCCTGGCTCAGGAGTAGGAGACACTACCACTGCACCAAAGGAGCACTTAGTTCCTTTATTAGTAGTGAGATCTAATTCACTTGTGAACGTTAGTGAGCTTTACTTGTTTAAAAAAAAAAGAGATCTATTGGAATTACCTTCCATGTAAAGTACAAATTGAACTCATAACTACATAGATACACTGGCACCTGATATGGAGAGCTTCTCAGCTTTATCTCAAATAACAGGAAATTATCCTACATTCTGGGACAACATCCACTCCTCAAGGATTCTCCTATGATATTGATCAACACAGCTGACCTTACTGAGAAATTATAAAAGCAGAGATACCTACATTTCAAATTAATACTTTAATACAAGCCACTTCACTCATGCATAGTCTTGGAATCTTGGTACCAGAACCCAAGAGTTTGTAGTGACACTAAAATTCACAACAGTATGACAGTTACAACTCAGTGAATGGAGTTGACATTGAATCAGTGTATCAGTCTTCAGTTAAAAAAAAAACAACAGACATTTTCTAGTTGTAGTCAGCGCAGAGCAAACTTTGCCCATGTCAGTAAGACAAAAGCAAACAGACATTCATCCAGGTTTATACTCATTACATTAGCAAAGGCAGGAGCCAAGATAGTTTCAGCTTTAAAGCTTTGCATCAGGGTGTAGCGACAACAAGGAGCAATCACATCAATGTTGCGAATCATATTTTTGAAGTAGCTCAATTCTCAAGAAGAAAAAAAGTTCAGGTTAGTGTTAAATTGGAGAAAATCCAACTTTTCCACAATACTTTTGTTAGAAGCACAAGCCTCACCATGGAGAGGTAAACATAGGAGGAATAGAGCTCCAGGTTGATCTGCTTGTTAACAGCAGCCTCACAGTCCTTGTGGTAGTTCTGACACACTTGGGAGTCCATCTTCACTATTACCCACACAACTCTAAAACTAAGCCTCTCTCCCCCTAGCTGTTGTATTTATCTTCCTGGAACATCCTGCACTGAAACAGTGGTGACTTCACCAATGATGATTGACAAAACCGAATAGCCAAACAGAATCTCTCATCAATCCAGGCACCAATGAACAAAGGGGACAGAGGTGGGGGGGGGGAGGAGGGTCAAGACCCAGAGCCAATCAGAGCTTTGAAATGTCAATATTTGGGATATTAATCTTGATGAGGTCACTGCTTTTAGATTAATAGGTTCTCAACTTCCAACGAGCTGGTTGTTTACAGCTAGATAAAAATGGAATGATTTTTTAAAAAATTACTTTTGAAGTGCTTTTTCATAACCTGATCTGACCCTTTTGCTTCAAGTGGCTGTGTCACTGAGATCTCATATGTTGACTTCTGGTTTCATTTTAGAAGGGTTTATTCCTGGATTAAGTGATGAGATGTGCTCCCTTGGATTAACTTTTGCTTTAGGTGCACCAGACAGAGCAACAGTGATTCACATCTGGAACTGTTAGTTACGTGACAGGCAGGAGCTTCCAGGGAGAAATACCACCAACAGACACAGTCAATCCACATGAACAGAAAATGCAATCAGATCTTGATACCCGTTTGAGATGAAACAAGAATTCAAGATGCAGTGAACGTCCAATGGTCACAATGGGCTTTGACCAAACTGACAGACATCATGTGGTCACCCAATGGTCCCCACAGGCTTTGATGAAAGCCTATGGTTGTACTGGCTCTGGGGGCAACTATTGATTGATCCTTCCCACAGGAACTGCTTCCAATCAATATCTACTTGTGGGCATGGATTAAAAAATCAAAGTGGTAAGAAGCATAAATTCTTATTGATGAACTTCTATAGAATCATCACAGAATCACTACAGTATGAAAACAGGCCGTTTAGCCTGACAAGTTCACATTGTCCCTCCCAAGAGTAATCCACCCAGATCCATTCCTGTACTACTCTACAGTTACCCCTAACTAATGCACCTAGCACATCCCTGAACATGATGGGCAATTTAGCATGGCCAATTCACCTCACCTGAACATCTTTGGATAGTGGGAGGAAACCGGAGCACCCAGAGGACACCCACGCAGACACAGGGAGAACGTGCAAATGTTGCACAGACAGTCACTTGAGGCTGCAATCAAACCAAGGTGCTGGCAGTGCTAACTACTGAGCCATTGTGCCCTATACAATGGCAAAGATGAAATATGACTGCAAACATAAAAGAATGCAGGGACTTAAATCTCATATTCTGATGGCAGTTCTCAAGAAGAATGTAGATTATCCAAATGGCAATAGTTTGGGAGGTTGGGGTGCGGGGAAGATGCAACAAGACCTGGGTCTCCTAGAACACCAACTGCTGAAAGAAACATGCAGGTGCAGCAGGCAGGGAAGACAGCAGATGGCCTGTTGGCATTTGCAACAGGAAGATGAGAGTATAGGAGCAGGGACGTCTTGCTGGAATTGTACAAGTTATTGATAAGACCATACTCAGAATGGTGTGTGCAGTTTTGGTCTCATGATGAATATTCTGACTGCAAATGGAGTTTAATACAGGTCTTGCATTTTGGAAAGTCAAATCAAGGTAGGAGTTTTATGGTGAATGGTAGAATCTTAAGGCGTATTGTGGAACAGAGGGACTTTGAAGTTCAGGTTCACAGTTCTCTGAAAGTGGAGTCACATGTAGACAGGACAGTGAAAAATACTTTTGGCATACTGGCCTTCATTGGGTAGAGCATTGAGTATAGAAGTTGGGAAGAAATGTTGCATTATACAGGACTTTGGTGAGGCTACACTTGGAGAATTGTGTTCAATTTCAGGCACCTTGCTATGGGAAGGATGGTATTAAATTGGAAAGAGTGCAGAAGAAATTTAATGGTCTGAGTTATGGGGAAAGATTGGACAAATGAGGACTTTTTTCTTTAGAATGTAGGAGACGGAGGAAAAATCTTACAAAAGTGTATAAGGTATAGATAGGGTGAATGCACTCAGTCTTTTTCCCAGGGTTGGGGAATCGAGGAGAAAGAATAAAAGGGAACCTGAGGGTCAACCTTTTTACAGAAGATGGTACGCATACGGAATGAGCTGCCAGTGGAAGTGGTTGAAGTGGGTACATTAACAAAACTTAAAAGACATTTGGACAAATACACAGATAGGAAAGAATTAGAAGAATATGGGCCAACTGCAGGGAAATGGGGTGAGCATGGATGGACATTTTGGTTGGCATGGACTGGTTTGGACCAAAGGGCCTGTTTTTGTGCTGTAGGGCTCTATGACTCCAATAAAAATTACCAGATGGCAGGACTGAATGAAGGATAGCTGGATCATTAGGACTATATATACACACTGGAGTTTAGAAGGTTGGTGGCGTCGATAAGGGGAAGAATGCCGGAAGCCCATGAAATTATAACAGGGCAAAGAGATCTTGATCAATAGGGTCAATGGGCTAAAGAGTAGCAGATGGACTTGATTTTGGATAAGCATAAAGGTATTGCATTTTGGTAAAACAAACAAGGGCATGACTTATACAAGTAAAGTAGACCCTTGGATAGTACTGTAGAACAGAGACCAAGGGACTCTGATACATAATTCTTGGAAGTTTGCGTCACATGTGAGTTTCTCATGTTTCTCACATATTGTGTCTTTTCTTTACCCAGGGAGTGGTGGGGTCATGGAATGCGCTGCCTGTGGGAGTGGCAGAGTCAGAATCATTGGTGACCTTTAAGCGGCAATTGGATAGGTACACAGATAGGTGCTTAAGCTAGGACAAATATTCGGCACAACATCGTGGGCCGAAGGGCCTGTTCTGTGCTGTGTTGTTCTATGTTCTAAGGCTTTTAAAGACATTTAACATACTTGCTTTAATTGCACAGTCGTTTGAGTATAGGAGTTAGATCATCATGTTGGGATTGTACAGGGGTTTTTCCTGGAGTACTTTGATCAGTTCTGGTCACTCTACTACAGGAAGGCGGTTATTAACGTGGAGAGGTTTCAGTAGAGATATACCAGGATGCTACTAGGATTGGAGGCTTTGAATTACAAGGAGAGGCTGGAATAGAGGAGGTTAAATAAACTCAGAGGGGTGTAGATAAGGTGATTGACAGGTGTCTTTTCCTAAGACTAGAACGGAATTTCAGACTGGGGTCATTTTTTTATAAAATTACAAGAAAGTTTGACTATTTTTGTGAAACCACCAGATTAGTTCATACATGGAATGAACTGCTAGGGGAAGTGGTGAATGCAGATACAGTTACAATCTTGGCAAGGCATTTGTATAAGTTCATACAAAAGCTATTGGAGATGTATGAGCCAAGAACAGATAGAGGGGACTGGCTTGATTTGGAATTAGTCAGTATGGACTGAAGGGTCTGTATCCATGCTATATGGATATGACTAGATCATGTTAATGCTGTGAGAAAGTTGTCTTGGTAACTGAGCAGTCAGGAACCAGACATCTCTAACAAGATGCAAGATGGTCATCTAGGACTAAGATGAGAAATTTCTCCACCCTAGAAAAGCATCCACAGATTTCCCCATCACTGCAGTGGAAGCCAAAACACAGGGTCAGAGGAAAAATAGACTTAAGGGTAAAGATACCAAAAAAAGGTAGATAGTTGAATGCTCAATCATGATTGTGTTGAAATAGTCAATGGACCAAGTGACCTTGTTCCATTTTCTAGAGCCCAAGCAACAGTCCAAGATTAGATTGTAAAAAGGCAACTTACATTAAAAGAGTCTTTCAAACAATGCTCTTCGGCATCGAGCTGGGACCCAGAATTGGCAGATTGAAAGAGTGATCTTAAATTGTTTCTATTAATGCATAGATGTTGGTTCCAAATTAAAGAGGCACAAACAAGTAAATATTAAGTGTTTTATTTCAAGTTGCACATTCCACAAAGTCCAACTGAGAAATACAATAGTTCAGTCACTCTCCCCCAGGGTGAGCCTGTCAAACAGGTACTCTCCCAGGCCATTGTCAGGGGCTCCCAGTCTCTTCAGGTTGGTGATGTGATCTCCCAGCTTCTTGATCATCTTCACTTGCTCATCCAAGTAGTGCCTCTCCAGGAAGTCACACAGCTGAAAGAGGAGACAAAGATTAGCCTCAAGGAACAAACCATGCAGCTGAAAGTGATGTCTATTACAGATGTGACAATCTCCACCACATTGTGGAGGGGGAGAGGTGCACTCTGGGATATCTTTTGAAAGGCTGATGGTTTTCAGCCTGCAGGAGGCAGGTAGATGGTAATTGGAATCTCCCCCCAGAGAGTACACAAACAGATCATTTCCTGCCAAATTTGAGAGAAAAAAATGAGAAACTCACATGAGGGTCCGTGTGGCCAGAGGAGAGTTTGTGCAGATCCAGCAGACTCTGGTTCACATCCTTCTCCATCTGCAGAGCTCTCTGCATTGCCTCCAGACCATTGCCCCACTCATCCTGCTCTGGCTTCTGGAGGGAAAAGACAGACAGAATTAAAGTTAAAAAATGCACAAGGGAAAGGAGGATGAAAAGTTGAAAATGAAGGACTTAAGTATTGTATTAAGCCAATAGAATCAAGTTGTTTCAAATTAAACAGTTGTTTAATCTAAAAAACAAAACCAACCTTGACATCCTGCAGGAGGACTCGGCCTCCACGTTTATTCTGGAATGCCATCAGTTTCTCAGCGTGTTCCCGTTCCTCATGGGACTGCTCCTTGAAGAACTCAGCAAAGTGACGCAGGGCAACATCATCCCGGTCAAAGTAAGAGGACTGGGGGGGGGGGGGGGGGGGGGGGGAAGAGCAGAATTTCAAGTCACATCTGATCTTAATAGGCAGGAATTAGTTCCTTCACTAAATTTGCTTCAGCAGTGAAGGTAATTGGTTAACACCAAACCACAAATTAGCTTAAGTGTTTACTGTTGGACATCAGGAGTAACCCCAGTTTGTGAAGTTATTTAGTCATCACGTTGAATAGATGACTGGTGCTTTCTATTTTCAATATGGAAAAGAGCTATCCCACCCACCCTAGAGACAATTTTCTTAGCTCCACTAAAAGGATGGGGAAACTTGCTTCCATGTCAGAAAGATTGATCCCTCAGGAACCATAAGATACTGCTCACTTGGCAAGAGGTTACTGTTTAGAATTGACTGGCATGTTTCATACATTCAACTGATGGCAAAATGCTTCAAATTCAATTGATGCCCAAATTGAGAGATATTATTAGGTTTGTAGAAAACCACACAATCAAATATACCAATTTCACATGGTATTGGTCAAGGACTTAACAGGATTCTTATGATCTTTTGAAGGTCATAACATTAGCAGAGAGCTACACCTTTTGCACCACCACACCCAATAGGCAGCACTTTCTCTTCATAAAAACCTAGGCAGCAGCTGAAGTATTTTAAAAGAGATTAAACTTAATTATAGAGCAGCTGCAACTAGGTAGAGTCCACTCACTCTATGGAAAAAACTAACTGTCACTCAGCAAATAGAGAGATCTCCAAGCAGCAAAAACTAAGCTCAAAACCACTTTGTTGAAAGAGAGAAACTTCAAAAAGCAGCACCAAAGAACACAAATCCCACCATGGAGAGGTAAACATAGGAGGAATAGAGCTCCAGGTTGATCTGCTTGCTAACAGCATCCTCACAGTCCTTGTGGTAGTTCTGACACACTTGGGAGGCCATCTTCACTATTCCTGCTCACTATCAACTAGACTGAGCCTCTTTCTCACAAGCTCTTGCATTTATCCTCCTGGGACATCCTGCACCTAACCAGGGAATGATGTCACCAACCAATGACTGACAATCCCTGATAGCCAATTAGAAATCTCCATGAATCCAGGTACCAATGATCAAAGGAGTTGGGGGAAGAGCAGGCAGTGCTGTGGGGAGAAGTTGAGGCCCAGAGCCAATCAGAGATTGGGACTTGGAGAGATTTTGGATTGATAGATCCTGTACCCAGCCGAAAGCAGCTGATATTTTTTTCTTTTAAGTAGAGAAATAGGAATGAATGGAGCAAAAAAAAATGTTATTTCCAATGAAACACTTTCTCTCAATTTGACCTAATTTGGTTTTTTGCCTCATGCAGCTGTGACCTCTGTGATCCCATAGATTGACGTCAAGGTGGTTAGGTCCTGGATGAGATGATGCAGCTTGTCTCTTTGCATCAAAATTCTGGTTGTATTTATTGTTTGGAGGCGGGTAAACTCAACCTTTGGACAACCATCATTGACATCATTTTGTATGAGATTGCTGGAATCTTGCTTATTGTGGAGTAGGCTTGCAGCCATCATCTGATGTGAGTTTTGATCCCAGTAGGGTGTTTTATCCAATGTTGCAATACTTATGATATCTCTTGTAACAGAAGAAGCTCAGTGCAGTTGTGGTATTACAGAAAATCCAACAGTTAGTTATTATGTATAAGCACTGTATCTAGAAGCACATGAGTGGCTGGCTACAGCACAGAACTGCTTCAAGTAGTGTGTCATGCTTCAGGCGATCCTCAGTAAGATGGAGTCCGAAACCTTTATACCCTTGGGTCATATGGTATGATACAATGGTGAGATCCTAAGTGTGTCTTTTAAAGGGGTAATGACTGTGAGCCATGATACAACAGTATGCTCCTTTTACATTGAGATCTAATCTTTGTCAAGTGTTGCAGAGGAATATCACTAGGCAGGGCTCATGAGAAGAGGCTCATTTTAAATAAGAAGAGTGTAAATAAGATGTATCTTAATGCACGATGACAGAAATTGTTTCAGTGAGGATGGTAGGTCTGTCCACTGCTCAATCCAGGGCTGCTCAACCAATCCCCACCCAAGTCCTTATGACATCATTAAATTGGATGGCGCTTAAGGCACGGTGGCTCAGTGGTTAGCACTGCTAGCTCACGGTGCCAGGGAGCCTGGATTCGATTCCAGCCTCAGGCAACTGTCTGTGTGGAGTTTGCTTATCCTCCCCGTGTCTGTGTGGGTTTCCTCCGGGTGCTCCAGTTTCCTCCCACAGCCCAAAGATGTGCAGGTTAGATGAATTGGCCATGTTAAATTGCCCATAGTGTGCAGGGATGTGTAGGTTAGGTGCATTAGTTAGGGGTAAATATAGAGTAGTAGGGGAATGGGTCTGGGTGGGTTACTCTTGGGAGGGTTGGTATGGACTTGTTGGGCCTAATGGCCTGTTTCCACACGATAAGGATTCTATGATCTTAATGCTATGCTCAGCATTTAATCTTTCAGAACCTTTGACAAGCTTCTTTTTTCATAACAAACCTTTATGCATTCTCATGTATACTTACAATTACCATGACCCCATCTCTCCCCAAGGCATATTCAGGCAATCTGGAGGTTTCAAAATCTATTCATTCAAAAAGTGATCTCTTCCAATTTGGAGGATGAGCAGAACTTTGCTTTGAGGACTGCTGACCTTGATTCCACTAGATGCCCTTTTATCCCTTGGCAGATTTTTGTCATCTGAACTCTATTTGTGCTGATTGGATTAGAAAACATTTCTGCTAAGATTATGCTTTAAGAGATGTGTTTTGTCCTGCTTTCTTGTATTGAGGGTTGAGAGAGATTGGGGAATAGGTGCTGAGCAGTCAATGAGAAGATAATCAACTTGTGAGGCTTTGGGTTTTTTTTAAGTAGTTGGAACAATAGAAGCAGCCTGAATGGGTGTGGTTGAGCCCCCACCCACAGAACCAGGGAATGTTAGTTGCTGTTGAAGGCTCAGCAGGGTTGAAAGCAGCTAGGGTTGGGAAAAGCTGCCACATCTTTCTTTGCTACAGCTGAAAGCTGAAGTTCTTTCTCTCTCAGAATTGCCTTTTGATGTTCTTTCCTCCTGGATTGGAGAACTGCATGTGAGACAATCTGTTTCCTAAATATGCCTTTTGCCAAGGATATGTTTATGGCATGTTACTATGTTGGAACAGTTAATTAGTAATAATTGCTGTATCTGTTATTTTGTTAAGCATTCCAATAGTTACCGGTAGGCTAATTCTATTCTATTCTATTCTTCTGTGGTATTTCAATTGTAATATTTGACCAAATTGTGTTGTGCTTAACATAGAGTAGTTTGACCAATCAAATTTCAGCTGGAAAGCAGCACAACACATTTATCTTTAAAATCAGAAAAAGTGAGGGTCTAGACTACCTTCTTAATATATTTGGAGGGAGTCTGGTCCGGTCCATAATACTATGTACGCCAATCCTACGTAGTCACAGATTTCCATCCTATGGACAGTCTGAAACAATTCCCTGATAATTGACCTTATTAATCTCAGCAGTTTCTCTCTTTTTTGGGTTCCATAAAAAGTCTAGGAAGCTGAATGACTTCACTTGCAGGTTGTCCAGCAACTGTTTATTCAATGATTAACATTTCCTTTGGATCCATACCTGGTTGCTCCATGACTTGTTGTAGCCTCCCTTTAAAGACACTTGGCATAATTGACTATAATTTGACTGTTCACTATCAGTTGCAATTCCTTTACTACTTGAATAATGTACTGCTAGGATCTCTTTTGGGGCCCTGCCACCATAAAGATCTATTTTGGGTCCACTGCTGTTTGTCATTTTTATAAATGACCCGGATAAGGGTGTAGAAGGATGGGTTAGTAAATTTGCGGATGAAACTAAGGTCAGTGGAGTTGTGGATAGTGGCAAAGGCTGTTGCAGTTTATAGAGAGGCATAAATAAGCTGCAGAGCTTGGCTGAGAGGTGGCAAATGGAGTTTAATGTGGAAAAGTGTGAGGTGATTGACTTTGGAGGGAGTAAGAGGAATGCAGAGTATTAGGTTAATGGTAAGATTCTTGATAGTGTAGATGAACAGAGAGATCTCAGTGTCCATGTACATTGATCCCTTCCAGTTGCCACCAGGTTGATAGGGTTGTTAAGAAGGCATACGGTGTGTTAGCTTTTATTAGTAGAGGGATTGAGTTTCAGAGCCATGAGGTCGTGCTGCAGCTGTACAAAGCTCTGGTGTGACCGCACTTAGAGTATTGCATACAGTTCTGGTCACCGCATTATAGGAGGAATGTGGAAGTTTTGAAAAGGGTGCAGAGGAGATTTACTAAAAGCTTGTCTGGTATGGAGGGAAGGTCTTATGAGAAAAGACTGTTTTTGTTAGAGAGAAGAGGGTTAGAGGTGACTTAATTGAAACATATAAGATCATCAGAGTGTTAGATAGGGTGGACAGTGAGAGCCTTTTTCCTTGGATGGTGATGACTAGCACGAGGGGACATAGCTTTAAAGGCAGTTTCTTTACTGAGAGAGTAGTAGAGGTGTGGAATGGCCTGCCTGCAACAGTAATAGACTCGCCAACTTTAAGGTCATTTGAATGGTCATTGGATAGACATATGGATGAAAATGAAATTGTGTAGGTTAGACAGGCATCAGATGGTGCAACATCGAGGGCCGAAAGGTCTATACTGTGCTGTATTGTTCTATGTTCTATAATGTTCTACAAAGGCAGCCTTTGTGTGGAGCCACAGAAAATGGGGGAGATACAAAATGAATACTTTGCATCAGTATTTACTGTGGAAAAGGATATGGAAGATATAGACTGTAGGGAAATAGATGGTGACATCTTGCAAAATGTCCAGATTACAAAGGAGGAAGTGCTGGATGTCTTGAAATGGTTAAAGGTGGATAAATCCCCAGGACCTGATCAGGTGTACCTGAAAACTCAGTGGGAAGCTAGAGAAGTGATTGCTAGGCCTCTTGCTGAGATATTTGTATCATCGATAGTCACAGATGAGGTGCCAGAAGACTGGAGTTTGGCAAATGTGGTGCCACTGTTTAAGGGCGGTAAAGACAAGCCAGGGAACTATAGACCGGTGAGCCTGACCTCAGTGGTGGGCAAGTTGTTGGAGGGAATCCTGAGGGAGAGGATATACATGTATTTGGAAAGGCAAGGACTGATTCGGGATAGTCAACATAGCTTTGTGCGTGGGAAATCATGTCTCACAAACTTGAAAGCTATAGAGAGAGGCTGAACAGGCTGGGGCTGTTTTCCCTGGAGTGTCAGAGGCTGAGGGGTGACCTTATAGAGGTTTACAAAATTATGAGGGGCATGGATAGGATAAATAGACAAAGTCCTTCCCTGGGATCGGGGAGTCCAGAACTAGAGGGCATAGGTTTAGGGTGAGAGGGCAAAGATATAAGAGACCTAAGGGGCAAGTTTTTCGCGCAGAGGGTGATACGTGTATGGAATAAGCTGCCAGAGGATGTGGTGGAGGTTGGTGCAATTGCAACATTTAAGAGGCATTGGATGGGTATATGAATAGGAAGGGTTTGGAGGGACATGGGCTGGGTGCTGGCAGGTGGGACTAGATTGGGTTGGGATATCTGGTTGGCATGGACAGGTTGGACCGAAGGGTCTGTTTCCATGCTGTTCATCTCTATGACTCTATGTTTAAGACCTTCATTCACAAGTGAATATTCAAGTGTGAAACGTGTCTACATTTTCTTCTTTATTTGTGTTGCAGAGTTGCTTGTATTATACCCTTAACCTTACATGGTATGCCTCCTGGACCATGTAGTTGCACTATTGTGGATTGCAAATAGTATTTTTCATCCATAGTATATGATCTGATAATCCTGACCTTAACTCTAACTGTAGTACAGTAACACTTGTTGGCTTGTGCATGGACAGGAATTGTTACTCACCAAAATGTATTGGTTGGATTATCTAGGAATAAACTGGATGATTCTTCAATTGCAAGTTGCTTTTGCTCATGAAATACTTTTGACCCTTTGCTGCTCTGTATCTAATGATGATGTGCTACTTATGGAAATAGCTAGTATAGTGTCATAGAGGTGTTCAGCACAGAAACAATTCGTCCATGCCGACCTGATATCCAAACCTAATCTAGTCTCGTTTATCAGCACTTGGCCCATATCCCTCTCGACCCTTCCTATTCAGATACGCATCCAGATGCCTGTTAAGTGTTGCAATTGTACCAGCCTCCAGCACTTCCTCTGATGGCTCATTCCATACACACACCAGCCTCTGCATGATGTCTGACACTAGAGTGAATTTGCACAGTTACTGCCTTTGCTGTTTGATTTCAAATATCTCTGGACAAAAAAATGTGTGTCTAGGAAAAGTTAACACCACCAAAATTAACAGCTGACTTTAGCCAAACCTGTGTGGGAGACCTCACAGCACAGGATCAGATAAGTGCATAGTGTTGGGGTACAACCTTGCTGTAAATATCTAGTAGCGAGTCAAGTCAGATCTTTCTTGAAGAGATAGTTTCCCCTTGATTAAATTTTAAAAGTATATTCCATAAGGACTAGGTTAGCCTGGAGCAGTGTTTTTATGGAACAATAAGACAGTGCTATTTTCTGGGTCTGTAGATTGTGAAGGTGCAAAGATGGCCTTTAGTAGAGTGGGGTACTCTTCCTGGCAAATGTGGGAGTTTGGGGAGAGTCTCCATTGTTACTGATGGGTTGTGCAGTAAGTGTCTTTGTTTGCAAATCTTATCAGATTGTCTCTAATTGCTACTCCAACCGATCCATGTAATGAGAAATTTACAAGAGTTGGAGGTTTGATAGATGGCAGGTATAGGAAGAGAGAAAAGCAGCAAATACAGTCAGATAGACAGGTTAACTCCAGAAAAGGTAGGCAAGTGGTACAGAAGTCTCTTGTAGATATCCCATTCTTAAACAAGCTATTGTTTTTCAGATAGTTTTTTTTTTAAAAAAACTAGGTAGGCACTATTTATGCCAATAAGGTTTCTTCGTTTCATAGCATTGAGTCTTGGTTTCTGCTATGTAGCTTATTCTCTGATCTGACTTCTCATCTGTCTCTTCTACTGTAAGTGAATAGATTCTGCCAATCTCCCATGATAAGTTGGTCTTCTCACTATTGTGGTATCCCTGAATTATGCCCCAATCCTCATCTGAAAGGCTTTCCCCAAAGTCCAATCGCTGTTGGGCTACAGTAAGTCTGACCAAGATTCATCAGTAAGAACTCTGCAACATGGAAATGGTGATGGATTTTACAAACCTTAAACTAGTAAGCAGCATTTTTCTCCCTCCATAGGCTTTTGGCCTATTATGAAAGCAAGATATCTGCATTTCTGAAATGTTTGTAAACAGTTTGGGACAGATGACGAAAGGCAGAATGTCAAACGCATCACATTTCTCAAAGTCCTAAATGATCTCGGGTACTGGATAGTTACACCTGCAGCACAAAGCTTTGCATCTAGAGGATGGAATGGGACAGGGAGAGATACAGAACAACATGGAAAGATGGATTCTCATTTTTGTTAAACATCATCCACTCTTGAACTGTGCCAATGGGAGACAGTTGCAGCTACCGTCTTGTTTAAAAACTAGTTTCAGAATGCATTTAGGGCAAGGTAAGGTGAAATCATTATTTCCTTCAGATTTAAAGGAAGAATCCACTTTGTGTAGGGACATGACCAGAGAATACAACTCAACAGGGAATCATATCACTCCAAGATGTGAATGGAGCTCAAATCAGAAGATTTGACAAACATCTTATTGCTTGGATAAGATTATTTCTAAGCAGAGTTAAATTTTCTTTCATGAGGCCATTAGAAGCTTATTCCTGGTCAACTAAGGGGTTGCATTTAGCAGCTGGGGCTCGGAACAAACCAGAGAAGGGGCCAACAAACAACATTTCGTTCCCAGCAGTTAGCTTTCTAAGGGCATTCCTGGCACAGTAATGCTCTGACCTCTCGAGGCAGAGGCCTGGGTTCACAGATCTGAACCTGACCACTTGTACCATAAAAGGGCAGATACACCAAGAACAAGCCACAAAATAGTTCACCTTCAAAAATTAAAGAACAGCATTTTAATTGTAACAGGGCACGTCTTTCTAGCAGAGAGAGTTGCCAGTGTGGCTGGAGAAGGAAAGAGAACCTTGTACTGAACTACCTGGGAACAAGCCGGAGGTTCACCAAACGCCCACAGAGTAAGCATTAGTCAGCTTTTTTGACTATGGTGACCCCACTGAGCCAACCTGTTTACTCCAGGCTTGGCAGTCTTTTCCATGAGAATCCCTGTTTGTTTTGCTGTGCTCCTATAAAACCACACAAAGCAGTTTGTAAAGCCAAGGTCAGTATTACATGACATGCCCGTTAGTGACAACTACTGTTCACGTCAAGGGATGAGGTTGAGGTTGACGTTGAATGTTAAGATCAAGGAGAGAACTCCCAGTGCACTAAACTATGCCTCAAAGTTGCTGTACCATTTCAATCCTGGTGTTATGGGGAAGGAATCCAAAATGAGGCCATACTTAGTCCTATATGGAGCAGTTTATTTACAGTTTATGCATAGTCACAGTAGTGCCCAGGTCTCAGATACGCCAAAAGATCTTTTCTCCATTTTACTCAAACAGCTCAGTCCCTGCAGTCAGTTCAGTTCAGTCACTCTCCCCCAGGGTGAGCCTGTCAAACAGGTACTCTCCCAGGCCATTCTCAGGGGCTCCCAGTCTCTTCAGGTTGGTGATGTGATCTCCCAGCTTCTTGATCATCTTCACTTGCTCATCCAAGTAGTGCCTCTCCAGGAAGTCACACAGCTGGGAAGAAGAATTTTATTTTTTAAAAAAAAAACCCAACAAAACTGACCATCCTCCAGTCCAGGAGGAAGAGACAGATGCAATTTCAATTTGATCTATTGGAAAGATAAAACAGTATCAGATCCCAGATCATGGGGTTAATGTTTACCACAGAGGCCCATGGAATTGAGACATGAACAAGGCTATTCAGAAATAGACACCTTTTGATTAAGCTCAGAGCAACCATTCCAACTGAACCGAGCACATGAAGTGCTTCAACATGAGAAACTCACATGAGGGTCCGTGTGGCCAGAGGAGAGTTTGTGCAGATCCAGCAGGCTCTGGTTCACATCCTTCTCCATCTGCAGAGCTCTCTGCATTACCTCCAGACCATTGCCCCACTCATCCTGCTCTGGCTTCTGCGGGGGGGGGGGTAGAAAAAAAGCAGACATTTCACTCAGTTGGATGAAGGTTAAAAACAAACTAGATATTTACAAAAGAAACAATGAGATTGCTACATTAAACTCATTTAAAAAAAAATTAAATGATGAAGAGACCCCAGGCCAGAGGCCACTCATTCCAGTAAACCCAACCTTGACATCCTGCAGGAAGACTCTGCCTCCACGTTTATTCTGGAATGCCATCAGTTTCTCAGCGTGTTCCCGTTCCTCATGGGCCTGCTCCTTGAAGAACTCAGCAAAGTGACGCAGGGCAACATCATCCCGGTCAAAGTAAGAGGACTGGGGGAAGAGAAGGCGAGAATTGAAATTACAAAGCTGTGTCATGAAAGATTTTCTTCCCCAAAGAGAGATTTCTTTCAGATACAAAGACACTTCATTATTGGTCACAAGTATGAATTATCATTGACCCCTCACTTGGTTACAAGTCAAGCTCTTAACCTGAAATTACCATAATCCCCAGGATATCCACACAGCAACAGCTCCTACAACCCATCATTTAGGAGGGGAACACCAATCTGTCCATTCAGATGGATTGACAATTTCAAATATAGGGACAGCTAACCATTCTCCTGGTTACTAATTACACTACAGGTCTTATTGAATGGATCTGAGCATTCAGCTTAGAGGGCTGAAGGGCCTGTTTTCTTTGTTCTTTATTAGCAGGAAGACCATGTTGTGCATAACTTGGTGCTTCTGAACTTCAGGCACAAATGCCTAGTAACTACACTAAGAAAGCAATTTGTAGGATACAAAGCACTTTTGGCCAACCCAATATAGTAGAAGCTACATTCTTCCCATTTTTTAAAAACCAACATTAATCAGAACTGAATGTCTCTGTAGAGAGACAGAGCAGCTAAATAAGCTAGCAGGAATCTGCCAACATTTCACTTCAGCACCCTAATGAGCATGCTTTGATGCCCAACAAGTACTTGGCCAGGGTGGTAGTAGTCTGTTGAGAATGCAGATAACAGTGAAGTGGTTTGCACATGAAGCCTCAATAAAGGGAAGCTGCAGCTAAATGCAGTCTATTCAATATCACCCTGTATTTCACTCCAGAAACACCCACTGCACAAAGACCTGTCCCTACACCTCATCCCCAGGATCAAAAGAAATACAATTTACATCCAATCCATTGAAATTCCAATATTTCAGAACACAGCACCAAGGAGCATCAAGCCTCACCATGGAGAGGTAAACATAGGAGGAGTGGAGCTCCAGGTTGATCTGCTTGTTAACAGCATCCTCACAGTCCTTGTGGTAGTTCTGACACACTTGGGAGGCCATCTTCACTATTCCTACTCACTATCACCCAGACAACTCTAGAACTGAGCCTCTCTCCCACAAGCTCTCCATTTATCTTCCTGGGACACTGTGCACCCACCCAGAGAGAGGCAGCACCAATGATGATTGACAATCCCTAATAGCCAATCAGAAATCCTCTATTAATCCAGACACCACTAAACAAAGGAGAGGTGGATGTGGAGGAGGAGCTTAGATCCAGAGCCAGAGATCTGGAATACAAAGAGGATTGGGAAATTTTTCTAATTGATGTCACTGCTTTTCAATTCCATGCCATTTTGCAACTCTGAAGATGAGTCACCAGATAACAGTCTGGAACCACAACTTTGAATTTAGTCATTTCTCCCTCCAACTCTATTTTGATTTAGTCCCTACCCTCCCCTTCACTGTTTTGATCACACAGCACTGCCCTTTGATGTGAAGGGCAGTGTTTGTCACTGGCCACCCGGGTGTTTTCCTATCATTCTGGTGGTGGAATTTGAATAAAGATTGGTGCACTTTGTGTCTTTCACTGTGTCTCACACCTGCACACACACACCATGGGTGCTGGGGAAAAATAAGCACGACCGCACTTAGGTGGTAGTTTGGGGGTAAAAAAAATAAAAGAGGACATCAAATAAGCACTACCGCAGTTAGGCGGTAGTGTGGGGGTTAATTAAAAAAAAATGAATTTAGTGATAATTTCTCACGTTTTGCTGAGATGGATTATCCGAATGAGGGGCTGTGAAGCTGATACAATACCTTAAACAAACTGACTTGCCTTGAGGTGATTTCTAACCAGCCATTGGACAGAAAAATGGAAATGTGAGGCTGAGGGGGAGTGAACGTGACTGTACCCAATGTCACCCACAGACTCGTCCCCCATTGGCTGCTGTGGGGTTGGGGACAGACTCGATGGAGCAGCTGCTCTGTTCCTGACCGTCTGTGTTGTTTGTTCAATGAGTCCATTTCTGGCCGACTTCCAAATTGGCCGAGTAATATTTGAATCTGATTGTTGTCGATTCAGATTTTCTCAAACTCTTCAGCTCATCCAAAAAAACCTAAGAACTAGGAGCAGGAGTAGGCGGTCTGGCCCTTTGAGCCTGCTCCACCAGTCAATAAGACCATAGCTGATCTTTTCCGGGACTCTGCTCCACCTACCTGCCCTCTCTCCATAATCCTTAATTCCATTAATGTTCAAAAGTTTACCTGAAAAACATTCAACGAGATAGCATCAACTGCTTCCCTGGGCAGGGAATTCCACAGAACCACAACCCTTTGGGTGAAGAAGTTCCTCCTGAACTCGGTCCTAAATCTGCTCCCTCTTATTTTGAGGCAATGCCCCCTAATTCTAGTTTCACATTCCAGTGGAAACAACCTCCCTGTTTTTATCTTATCTATTCCCTTCATAATGTTATTTATGTCTCTAAGATCCCCTCTAATTCTTCCAAATTTCAATGAGTATGGTCCTAATCTATTAATCGCTCCTCATAAAGCAACCTTCTCAATTCTGGAATTAACCTAGTGAACCTCCTGTGTATCCCTTCTATGCCGCTACATCCTTTCTCAAGCAAGGAGACCAAAATTGGAGACAGTTGGGTATTTGGCACACCTTCCCTGTTACAGCTTTTTTTAAAAAAGAGCTGCCCAATTTGTCCCATCTCCAGATCCTTTCCCGATGGCCCTGCCATTTGAGCCCTAGAGTCATACAGCATGGCAACAAACCCTTCAGTCTAACTTGTCCATGCCAACTAAGTTTCCCAAACTAATTTAGTTCCATCTGCCTGCGTTTAGCCCATATCTCTCTAAACCTATCCTATCCATGCTCCTGTCCAAACGTCTTTTAAATGTTGTAACTGTACCTGCACTTGTTTCCTTTTTGATGTATCTCCAAACCCACTGTTCAATCTGGTTCCCCCAACCTTTTAGAATCCTTTATAGTTAAAATGAACTAATTAGAACGGTCATCATTTAAACTTTAAATCCATTCACGGTGTGAAGGACACCAATAAGGATCCAGCAGGATTTGGAAATGGAAGATTCCCATCGTCTATTGTTGTATAAGGTAACATACACGAAAAGGTTAATCTATGAGTGAACATGAAGCTCTACCCACTTTGAAGTATAGCACAGCCACTGGATGAAGCATTGGCTATTTGGCAATTGGAGCAAGTCGGTTCAAATCCCAACACAGCAGATGATGCAATTTGAATTCGATAAAATAAAAGGACCTGGTATTACAAATCTACTGATGACCAAGCAACCATTATCGAATGTCGGTAAAAATCCATCAGCTCACCTATATCCTACTGGAAAGAAATCCACCATCCTCACCTGGTCTGGCCTACGCGTAACTCCAGAGCCACAGTAATGTGGTTGACTCTCAACTGCCCTCTGGACAATGAATGCTGGCCTAGCCAGTGATGCCCACATCCTCTGAATGAATTGAAAATAGAAGTGGTTGTGGGACACAATGTCTTTGTAGAGAGGCAAATATCTTCCCTGTCTACGTGAATGGTGTTGTGAAACTTAAAAGAGTTCAGAAAAGATTTACAATAACGTTGCCAGGGTTGGAGGATTTGAGCTGTCGGGAGAGGCTGAATAGACTGGGGCGGTTGTCCCTGGAACGTCAGAGGTTGAGGGGGTGACTTTACAGAGATTTATAAAATCATGAGGGGCATGGTGAAGGTAATAGACATGGTCTTTTCCTTGGGTTGAGGGAATCCAGAAGTAGAGGATCCTGACCCCACGTGGGGCTGAGGGTGAGAGGGGAAAGGTAGAAAAGGGACTTAAGGGACAACATTTTCATACAGAGGGTGGTGCGTGTGTGGACTGAGCTGCCGGAGGAAGTGGTGGAGGCTGGTACAATTACAGCATTTAAAAGTATCTGGATGGGTACATGAACAGGAAGGGTTTAGCGGGATAGCAGCCAATTGCTGTCTAATGGGGCTAGATTAATTTAGGATATCTGGTCAGAATGGACGAGTTGGACTGAAAGAGGTGCACAGCACAGAAACAGACCTATGACTCTGAGTGGAATACAAGGGTAAGTGACTGCGAGGAGGGCAGAGGAAAGGACACTATAAAAGCCTGTCTGAAGAAATGCAAAATGCCCACTGACACAAGGGAATCACTTGCCCTCAAAATGCACAAACTGGAGAAACAACATCCATGAAGTAACCAACCACACTGAGAGAAGACCAAGTGCCAGCAGCAGAAAGAGCAGGCAGTATCCAGAGGGTCTTACCCCTCCTCCTCCACACCCTGGCCTCCCCAGACACCACCTGACCCCACGTGGGACACAGTCTGCACCTCCAGGATTGGTCTGTTCAACCATCGTAGAACCCACATTGCCAGAAGAAAGCAAGTTATTCTCAACCCTGAAGGACTGCCAATGAAGAGGAGTTATGTAATAAAACGCTTAAGGTAAGGAGAGACTTTTTGTCATTCAGCTTTTGAAACAATCCCTTTAACTGGCATCAAAGGGAGAATTGGTGACAATAAACAGGTGGTTGGTTTCCAGGTACCAAGATACAACAGGTTTGAAATGGATGTTGCACCCAAACATAAACAGATTGTTTAATGGAGGAGCTGCTGGTTTGAGGAGGGGGGGGGGGGGGGAAGGTGGTGGTGGGGGAAGGGAAAGAGAGGAGGTTTATAAGTTGATGGAACAGGTCTGCAAAGGGAATATCTAAATTGCTTCTCTGTCATGACAATGGATCAAAATCCCTGTCTACTTACAGACAGATTGAACTTCTCATGAGAATGTGCTTTTGAAAAGAGGACATACAGCCAACAGATGACTAGATTTAGATTCAGTGACTGGCAAAGCCCTGGGAGGAAGCATGGAATGTCATACCAGAAAAAGCTGCTCAGAAAACCTCAAACAGCAACACCTCAAAGGGAAAGATTCAGTTCAAAACAAGCTAGACAGTGATCCTCTTTGGCTACAGACGTAATGAGAGGCTGAATATCCCTCAACAGAAAGCCAACTCCTGAGGATCATGCCTCACTGTTTTAACTTTCCAAGAAGTTATGAAAAGGGTTAAAATATATATATTTTAGTGCCTTGCGTTAGTGGGCTGTAAAGATCATAACCCAAGAACAGGTTTTAGAATTCCCACCTCCCTTCTCTTCCCTCCCTCAATGCTGCAGCTAAGAGGAGATTGAATCTCACTGTAGTGAAAGCTCAAATCACCATTGATAAGAAAACCACACACAGGTCTTTCAACAAATGCACAAAGCTCGGTCTCTTGAAATAAACTGCTTCACGGTTACACTCTAACACAGTGACCAATGTTTCACATGCTCTTCACAGAAGAACGATGCATAAACCTTCAAAGGAATTTCTTCCCCCAGAGGGTGGTTAATGGGTAGAATTCATTCCTAGAGAGGGCTGTGGAAACCAGGTCATGGAGTGTGTTTCAAACAGATGGATAGGTTTTTCATTAAGGGGAAAATCAAGGACTGCAAGGAAAAGGCGAGAGAATGAGATTGAGAAACATGTTTGAATGGGAGTAGATAATCGGCTGTATGAGCGAATTCTTCTCCTTATCTTGAGGATACTTACCATTGTGCTCAGTAGCTAAGAAATTTACCTTTTAGTTTTAGAGCCGGATTAATTTTTCTCCTTTGACAAGCAAGGTATATTTGTGCCAGTAAAGGTGTCAAGGGATAATGGTTTTGTGACCCACCCAGAACTTGGTTTATCCTTTCTCCCCTGGGATTATAACCAGAGAATATCTGGTCAGGAATAACCATGGATTAAAAAACGACACCTGCCCAGTAAGTGGTTGCAGCAGATCAGGGAATTGGCAGGAGGGGTTAGGGAACAGTGCACAGCCAGAATTACACCCACAGACCAAGTAAAGGGATTATTCAGGAAAGCATACTGTTACTTTGGAAGTAAGAAAATGCAGCTGTGAAGTGGGAAGCATCCCACATTTGAAGTTAACGCTTTCCCAGCAGCATAGGGGGACTCTGCCTCTAAATCCTGAAAGACCACCCAAAAAGAAAAAAAAAATCTACATTTTGTATGATTAGGTTAAGTTTTAATATCTGATGTAGGTACTGGGCTACCGGTTAACAGGCTGACCTTCCACAGAAGAAGGAGCCACCCTAGTGATACTACAGTCAGTAGAATTCTCCAACTGTCAATGGATGATCATTCTTAATTTAGTCAAAGACTAGGTTTGGTGGAAATATGGAATAAATAAGATTGGTCCTTTATCTTATTGCATGGCACTATAACCTTGAAAAATATTCTGTTAGCTAATGGGCTGTTGCATTGCAATCAGCAAGTTTATATGCTACACTTAGCTGAGATATTAGTGGTCACAGCTTTAAGTTTGTGCATTGCATTTTAAACATATACCTGAAGTTAATCATTAGAGCAACAGGAAATAGTCAAGTATTCAGGTTGCAACACTCCAGACAGGATCTCCCAGTAATGCTTAGAAATGAACATATTGATCAATATTGGAAGGTTAGCTGGAGCAGTAGGTCTTCCCAGCTTGTAGAGGGCAACACTTCCAGATTTCACTTTCAAATAAACAAAAACCAAAAAACAAGTGTTTAGACTACAGGTAGTGAACATTTATTCACTGTACATAGTTTCACAATATATCCCAGGTCACCACTAGAAGTCAAGCCATTCATCTCTACAGCATAGCCCAACCATAGTCTCAGCCCCTGCAGTCAGTTCAGTCACTCTCCCCCAGGGTGAGCCTGTCAAACAGGTACTCTCCCAGGCCATTCTCAGGGGCTCCCAGTCTCTTCAGGTTGGTGATGTGATCTCCCAGCTTCTTGATCATCTTCACTTGCTCATCCAAGTAGTGCCTCTCCAGGAAGTCACACAGCTGGAAGGGAAAGGCAAGGAGGAAACTAGTTAGATACAGAACAAGAAAACCAGAAATCAACTTTAAGAGTTTGAATTTCCCCTTTTGCCAAAAAGAATGTAGTCAGTTTGAGAAACAATGGATGAGTTCCATTACAAGACCTTTCCCTTCACCCCCAAAACCACTATGTCCCAACATTTAGCAGTCAGCTTAGAGACCTTGAGGCTCATGAACAAGTCTTGTCCAAAAGCCTACATTAACATTAGCAGGAGGAACTCACATGAGGGTCAGTGTGGCCAGAGGAGAGTTTGTGCAGATCCAGCAGACTCTGGTTCACATCCTTCTCCATTTGCAGAGCTCTCTGCATTGCCTCCAGACCATTGCCCCACTCATCCTGCTCTGGCTTCTGGAGAAGGGAAGAGGCAGATGCTTCATGAACGAGCATGTCATAGTAGTTACAGCATTGAACCAATTGGTTCAATAGTTTCAAACATAGTGCCACAAGTTAGAGTTAGAAACAACTCCCCTTCTCACATGAAGATTCTTGGCGTCCTCCATTGCTATAATCAAAACTGCAAATTGGAAGAATAGCACCTCATCTTCCACCTGGGCAGCCTACAGCCCAGAGGACTCATTGATTAGATTAGATTCCTTAGTGTGGAAACAGGCCCTTCGGCCCAACCAGTCCACACTGACCCTCCGAAGAGTAATCCACCCAGACCCATTTCCCCTCTGATTAATGCACCTAGTACTATGGGAAATTTAGCATGACCATTTCATCTGACCTGCACATCTTTGCACTGTGGGAGGAAACCCACACAGATGTGGGGAGAATGTGCAAACTCCCCAGACAGTTGTCAGAGGCTGGAGTCAAACCTGGAGCCCTGGTGCTGTGAGGCAGCAGTGCGAGCCACCATACTGCCCCCATTCTCTAGTTTCAAATAACTTCCTTCAAGCAGATTCATTCCTCCCATTGACCAACCAGGTCATACCCTCTACTTGTCTTCACCTATCACCACCCTATTTATCTGTAGCTCCCCTACACCCACCCCCAGTCCTGAAGAGGGACACCCAAAACATCAACTTCTCCACCTCCTGATGCTGCCTGGCTTGCTATGTTCTTCCAGCCACTTGTCTACATCAAGTTCCAGTGAAGATGGTTAGAGATGTAATTAAACCCAACCTTGACATCCTGCAGGAGGACTCTGCCTCCACGTTTATTCTGGAATGCCATCAGTTTCTCAGCGTGTTCCCATTCCTCATGGGACTGCTCCTTGAAGAACTCAGCAAAGTGACGCAGGGCAACATCATCCCGGTCAAAGTAAGAGGACTGCAAAAAAAAGAATAGTCAACTAGGGTTATAACTATTTTGAACTCATTTCCCTCCAAAATTAACTGAAAAATTAATTTAGGTTGTCTTAACATTGACTATTTTCCTCAGTCATCTTTAAAAAGTTCCACATTAAATGTCTAATTAAGCTGCTGGACAAGTGCCTTCTACTGCAGGTAGAGAAGGTCAGACGTCAACATTCTGAATGATCAAAAAAACAAACAAGTTAAAGGGAACCTTAGAACTTCACCCAACCAAAAAAAAAAATTAGTTGTAGTCATCCCATTAAGAGCTTATTTCCCTAACATAAATAGGTATGAGTACTTGTTAATCAGCATGAAACTGCTCAGTTTCCTGCAATGAATCTATACACATATTACTAATACCTCTGACGCAGAGGACACTTGAACCCGAGCTGAGACCCAGTGGTGGGGCGCTGCCACCAATACAGCCTTCATGAGGAGCTACTGTGCTTTCTCAGCCACTAGTTAGAGGAGTTGAAACATAGGAGCCATTCATTCACTCCACAAATCACCCCTCACACACCAGAGAGGGGTTCATTGCTTAAGTATTTCCCACAGACCCCAAAAGTAAAGCAACATAAGATATTGCATTCAACTGCAGAAAAGTCACACTTTTAAGAACATAGTCACACAATTACAAGGCTCACCATGGAGAGGTAAACATAGGAGGAATAGAGCTCCAGGTTGATCTGCTTGTTAACAGCATCCTCACAGTCCTTGTGGTAGTTCTGACACACTTGGGAGGCCATCTTCACTATTCCTACTCACTATCACCCAGACAGCTCTAAAACTAAGCCTTTCTCCCACAAGCTCTTGAATTTATCCTCCTGGGACATCCCGCGCCCAACCGGGGAATGACATCACCAACAATGACTGACAATCCCTGACAGCCAACCAGATATCCCCTATCAATCCAGGCACCAATGAACAAAGAAGAGGAGGATGTGGAGGAGGAGCTGAGACCTACAGCCAATCAGAGACTTAAAATACAGAGAGGTTTGGGAAATTCATCTCATTGATGTCACTGCTTTTGGGTTCCATGACCTTCTTCCAATATTGAAATGTCTCCCTCAAATCTCTGCGACCATATTCATGTCCAGCAGTCTCTTAAATGTCCCCAGTGATCTTGCTTCCACAACTGCTGCTGGCAACGCATTCCATGCTCTCACAACTCTCTGTGTAAAGAACCCTCCTCTGACATCCCCTCTATACTTTCCTCCAACCAGCTTAAAACTATGACCCCTCAATTAGGTCACCTCTCAACTTTCTCTCTCGAACAAAAACAGCCTGAGATCCCTCAGCCTTTCCTCATAAGACCTTCCCTCCATACTAGGCAACATCCTAGCAAATCTCCTCTGAACCCTTTCCAAAGCTTCCACATACTTCCCATAATGCGGTGACCAGAATTGTATGCAATACTCTAAGTGCGGCCACACCAGAGTTTTGTACAGCTGCAGCATGACCTCATGGCTCCAAAATTCAACCCTTCTACCAATAAAAGCTAACACACACAATCCTATCAACCTGGTGGCAACTTTCAGGGATCTATGTACATGGACACCGAGATCTCTCTGCTCATCTACACTACCAAGAATCTTACCATTAGCCCAGTACTCTGCATTCCTGTTAGTCCTTCCAAAGTGAATCACCTCACACTTTTATGCATTAACTCCATTTGCCACCTCTCAACCCAGCTCTGCAGCTTATCTATGTCCCTCTGTAACCTACAACATCCTTCTGCACTGTCCACAACGCCACCGACCTTAGTGTCATCCGCAAATTTAGTATGTATATCCATTTATCACCAGTACACAATGAATCTTTTTACAAACATTCATCTCAGGTGCTGAAAGGATCATGTAAAAAAAGTAGATCTAAAAAACTATCTTTTTATGATTATATTAATTTTATTCAAGTAGGACTAGTTTAGTTTGGGAACATGGTCAGTGTGGAATAGTAGGACCAAAGGGTCTGTTTCCTTGCTATTTGACTTCGTCAGCATCCAGCTTGGAAGTATGTTAACCACATCTAGTCATTGATCAGCTACAATGGCTTCATACTTCCTGCCATCTTTAAGCAGAGTATTGATGTCATGACCTTTCTAATTTTCTGAAGTCTTTTTAAGAATGGTTCAAAGTTATGACTAGCTCCATTATTCATTCAGAAAGCCTACCCACCATAAAAACCATCCTTTCCCTTGTCTCAGACAGTTCCACAAACTGAACAATTGATTTTAGAACATAGAACATAGAACATAGAACAGTACAGCACAGAACAGGCCCATCAGCCCACGATGTTGTGCCGACAACTGATCCACATGTATGCACCCTCAAATTTCTGTGACCTTATGTATGTATGACCCTGCCTCCACAACTGCTGCTGGCAACGCATTCCATGCTCTCACAACTCTCTGTGTAAAGAACCCGCCTCTGACATCCCCTCTATACTTTCCTCCAACCAGCTTAAAACTATGACCCCTCGTGTTAGTCATTTCTGCCCTTGGAAATAGTCTCTAGCTATCGACTCTATCTATGCCTCTCATTACCTTGTATACCTCAATTAGGTCCCCTCTTCTCCTCCTTTTCTCCAATGAAAAAAGTCCGAGCTCAGTCAACCTCTCCTTATAAGATAAGCCCTCCAGTCCAGGCAGCATCCTGGTAAACCTCCTCTGAACCCTCTCCAAAGCATCCACATCTTTCTTATAATAGGGCGACCAGAACTGGAAGCAGTATTCCAAGAGCGGTCTAACCAAAGTTTTATAGAGCTGCAACAAGATCTCACGACTCTTAAACTCAATACCCCTGTTAATGAAAGCCAAAACACCATATGCTTTCTTAACTTGGGTGGCCATTTTAAGGGATCTATGTACCTGCACCCCAAGGTCCCTCTGTTCCTCCACACTACCAAGAATCCTATCCTTACTCCTGTACTCAGCTTTCAAATTCGACCTTCCAAAATGCATCACCTCGCATTTATCCAGGTTGTACTCCATCTGCCACCTCTCAGCCCATCTCTGCATCCTGTCAATATCCCGCTGCAGGCTACAACAGCCCTCTATACTGTCAACGACACCTCCAACCTTTGTGTCATCTGCAAACTTGCTGACCCATCCTTCAATCCCCTCATCCAAGTCATTAATAAAAATTACAAACAATAGAGGCCCAAGGACAGTGCCCTGTGGAACACCACTCACCACTCCAGGCAGAATAATTTCCTTCTACTATCACTCGCTGTCTTCTGTTGGCCAGCCAATTCAGACAGCTAAGTTCCCCTGTATCCCATTCCTCCTGACCTCCTGAATGAGCCTACCATGGGGAACCTTACCAAATGCCTTGCTGAAGTCCATATACACCACATCCACAGCTTGACCCTCATCAACTTTACTCGTCACGTCCTCAATGAAATCGATAAGGTTTATGAGGCATGATCTGCCCCTCACAAAGCCGTGTTGACTGCATTTAATCAAGCCATGCTCTTCCAGATGGTCATAAATCCTATCCCTCAGAATCGTTTCTAACACCTTGCAGACGACAGACGTGAGACTTACTGGTCTGTAATTGCCGGGGATTTCCCTATTTCCTTTCTTGAAGAGAGGAATTACATTTGCCTCTCTCCAGTCCTCAGGTACGACTCCAGTGGAGAGCGAGGATGAAAAGATCTTCGCAAGTGGCGAAGCAATTGCATTTCTCGTTTCCCAAAGCAGCCGAGGACAAATCTGGTCTGGGCCTGGCGACTTGTCAATCTTAATGTTTGACAAAATTTTCAGCACATCAGCTTCCTCTATCTCTATCCATTTCAGCATGCACACCTGCTCTTCAAAGGTTTCATTCACTACAAAGTTTGTTTCTTTCATAAAGACAGAAGCAAAAAACTCATTTTGGGCTTCCCCTACCTCCTCAGATTCCACACACAAATTCCCTATGCTATCCCTGATCGGGCCTACTCTTTCTTTGACCATTCTCTTATTCCTCACATAAGTGTAAAATGCCTTTGTGTTCTCCCTAATCCGTTCTACCAAGCCTTTCTCGTGCCCCCTCCTGGCTCTCCTCAGACCATTTTTAAGCTCCTTCCTCGCCTGCCTGTAATCCTCTAGAGCTGAGCTTGACCCTAGCTTCCTCCACCTTATGTAAGCTACCTTTTTTCCTTTTGACAAGAAACTCCACTGCTCTCGTCATCCAAGGTTCCTTTATCTTACCACTTCTTGCCTGTCTCAGAGGGACATATTTATTCATCACTTGCAACAACTGTTCCTTAAACAGTCTCCACACGTCTATAGTGCCTTTACCATGGAACAATTGCTCCCAATCCATGCTTCCTAACTCATGTCTAATCGCATCATAGTTTCCTCTTTCCCAATTAAATATCCTCCCATTTTGCCTCATCCTCTCCTTCTCCATAGCTATGTAGAATGTGAGGCAGTTGTGGTCACTATCACCAAAATGCTCTCCCACCACAAGATCTGATACCTGCTCCGGCTCATTGCCGAGCATCAAGTCTAGAATGGCCTCTCCCCTCATCGGCCTGTCAACGTACTGAGTTAGGAAACCCTCCTGAACACCCCTCACAAAAACAGCTCCTTTCAAATCTTCTGTGACAGTTTTGTGTGATAGTTGCCTGTTAAGATATCCAGATTGTGAATTTTAAAGTTTACTTCTCCATTGAGTTATTTTTTTTCACATGTCCCACAGTTTAGTGGTATCACGCTGATCTTCTAAAGATTATTGAGATGTTGAATCTGTGCAACCCCTTGTCCCCAGTTGTCTTAATTTTCACTGCTTGGTGATCTGGCTCTATGACAGCCAGCTGTAAAAGGTGGAGCTCCATTTTATTTAGAATATATAAATTCAGATAGTGTGAATTGAAGGGTCACAGACATCCTAAGTAGTTTAGGATAACATTTTTGATGCTATCACTTTAAAATACTACTTATAGCCTGTTAGCTGTGTTGGGGGAAAGCAATCCCTACTCAAAGGTTTTGGTAAAAACCAAGATATTGCTATTTGTGCAGTTGGATGTAAACGTAACATTTGAAATATTTAAAGTCTTGTGGAAACTGTCTCCCATGATATTCAAGCTTGAATGCTGCTTTTCTTTCTTCTTTACAAAAAAAAAGCACGTGGCTTTTGCTTTATCAGTAAATACTGAATGGTTTACTTAAAGCTTAATCTTTGTTGTTGGTAACTGAAAGTTTCAACTTTTAAACCTTTGAGAGCATGGCCCCTTGGGTGGGGGCACATCACGGTTGTGCATGTGTGAATACACCAATGATGCAGGTAAACCTGATCAAGCGCTTAAACCAAAAGGCAGCGACAATTTGGGTGCTATCCCGATCACTAATCATCATTACAGCAGCTAATAAGCACATGATCTGGAAACTGCGGCTCTTCACTTTTTTTTCCCCAACCATGAGGAAAGCAAAGGAGAAAAGTAAATAATTCAGGAGGAGAATTTATTGGCTCTAGGAGTATCTGTGGGGGGAAGTTAGCATACGTTCTGTCCAAAATGCTGCAGCTCTTTAGAGCTCCTCCCCCAAGGTGCTACAAACCTGTTGCATTTCATTTGCATCAAGATCAGATTTCCAGAATTTCACTTGCCCAGAAAGCAGTAGAATATTTGGATTAATGACCTGTCTACGGGCATTCCACTCCTAATTCCATGTGCAACAATTTTAGATGTCGTACCCAAAAAACAGAATTATTGTATCTGTGGGCAGGAGATGCTGAAAGATTCGAGGCACTGTTCCTTGAGCAATTCTTAACCATGAATATTTGGGGAATTGATATCGATGCAAGAAAAATATTCAGGGTCAAGGGCAACAGTCCAGGTTTTGATCTCCGATCCAATCCAGTCAGCATTAGCCCAAATGTTTTTAGGGATTTAAAAAAAAAAAATCACAATACTAGTTAACAGCCCAATAGGTTGATTTGAAAGCACTAGCTTTCTGAGTGCTGCTCCTTCATCAGGTGGTTGTGGAGATTTTTGGGTTGGAGCAGGGAGTGATCTGGCTGCCCACCATTTAGGTGGAAATTTTAGTCCAAAGAAAAAAAATGCACTGAACAATTTACATGAGTGGCATAACATTCTATGATTGCAACATAGAAAAATGCCAAAGAGGGAGTTGGGTATTTTTTAAAAAATTTGCAGCAAGCTCATGATAAAACTGAAGTAGCCCAGTGTACTGGTCTTGTGTTTAAGAACAGCACCCATTTAACACCATCTTGTCTATTGAGCAGTTTATTTACTGTTGAGCTGTCATTAACATTAAGCCAAATCTGTCATTACAGGACAATTTCAACTACACAAGCCAAGTACTAAACAGTTCAGTCACTCTCCCCCAGGGTGAGCCTGTCAAACAGGTACTCTCCCAGGCCATTCTCAGGGGCTCCCAGTCTCTTCAGGTTGGTGATGTCATCTCCCAGCTTCTTGATCATCTTCACTTGCTCATCCAAGTAGTGCCTCTCCAGGAAGTCACACAGCTGAAAATAAAAAGCAAAAAATTTTCTTAACAGTAGGAATCCCATTCTTTGGTAGATCATCAAGTGATGCCACAGAACTAGAGGTCAGTCCCCTAACTTAGCCCTGAAATATCAATTAGCAGTAGGGTTCAAGAATTACATGACTTATTCACAGTATCCAAAGAGAGCATTTATATTCAATGCCACTACTGGGGGTGGGGTCTTGCAATTTGCCCAGTGATACAGCAAGTCACTGCTAAGCAATGGAATAGCACCTGCCCAAAAAAAAAGTGTTCAATTGAATAAGGTCAGGAAGTTTAGAATAATTTGAGTTGAAATTAGAAATCTTGCAATTTGATTGGACTGCACATGCAACTTCCAACTGTTTTTGAAAAGGGGTCTTAAAGACCAATCCTGAAGGTTTGGCTTTAGTTTTGAATGGGTCCAATCCTGAAGGGCTTATGCCCGAAACATCAATTCTCCTGTTCCCTGGATGCTGCCTGACCTGCTGCGCTTTTCCAGCAACAAATTTCCAGCTTTAGTTTTGAATAGCTAGTTAACATGTAGAAAAGGCACCAGCACAACCTGTAAGGAACAAATGCTCTTTTGTCAATGCTTCAGAGCATGACAAAACACCACATTTGTCCACATTGGTCATAGGCCAATGCAACAGATTCGGTCAGAGCCAACCATATCAGGAGTTAGGGAGGGGATCTGTGCAGACTCTACCAGAGATCTTTTACAATAGCAAGTTTAAAAAACAAGTCAACAATCGTAGCAGAAGGAACTCACATGAGGGTTTGTTATTCCATTTATTAAGCTAGAACCAACGGGTTAAAAATACCAAGAACTCACATGAGGGTCCGTGTGGTCAGAGGAGAGTTTGTGCAGATCCAGCAGACTCTGGTTCACATCCTTCTCCATCTGCAGAGCTCTCTGCATTGCCTCCAGACCATTGCCCCACTCATCCTGCTCTGGCTTCTGGGAGGGGGGAAAAACAGATGCTTCAATGAACTAGCATGTCATAGTAGTTACAATATTGAGCTAACGATCATTTGTTTCAAACATTTAGTGCTACAAGTCTCATTGAAGCTAGATAGAAGTAAAATTAAATCCAACCTTGACATCCTGCAGGAGGACTCGGCCTCCACGTTTATTCTGGAATGCCATCAGTTTCTCAGCGTGTTCCCGTTCCTCATGGGACTGCTCCTTGAAGAACTCAGCAAAGTGACGCAGGGCAACATCATCCCGGTCAAAGTAAGAGGACTGCAAGTAGAAGAGACAAATAGAGAGTCAGAACAGAAATTTCCATGATCCATTCTTTTCCCAAGCCTGCTCAAATGCTGGTCCATTGAAAGCATAAGGAGAAAGAAAAAAAGAGAAAAAAGCCACTTAACATTTGAAAACAAAAATCAGCATTATTGGCAGACTTCAGGGTAACAATTCTGTTTAAGATTAAGACAGTGAAAGGCTTTCCACTAGCTGCTCGAGTTTAACAAGTCACCCAGTTAAATTAAGAACTAGGGATACTAGAAACCAATATTAAAATTAGTATGTCTAGCAGCATTTCAGATAAAAGTTATATTCAATTGGAAGATATTTGATTTTCTAACCCAAAGGATTTGATTGGATAGAGCGAAGTGTTAACAATACTCATGACTATTTACAACATCACATTTGCCTTAATTAGAAAGCTCCATAGGAGTATTATTTTTAGATTTGAACTAGTCAGGAAAGGGGCAGCTATTTTCAAGTAACAATAAACTTATTTTTAAAATATTCACCATACCACATTTAGGGAAAGCTACTGAAATGCATTTAATGAGCTGACTCATATTGAGGTGTTCTAACTACTCAATTGAATTTAAGGCTGACTTCATTCTATCAGTAGCCAAGCCTCACCATGGGGAGGAATAGAGCTCCAAGTTGATCTGCTTGTTAACAGCATTCTCACAGTCCTTGTGGTAGTTCTGACACACTTGGGAGGCCATCTTCACTATTCCTACTCACTATCACCAGATAACTCTAGAACTAAGCATCTCTCCCACAAGCTCTTGTATTTATCCTCCTGGACATCTTGCACTCAACCAGAGAGATGTATCATCAACATTGATTGGCTATCAGGGATCATCACTGGGAATTGCTCATCAATCCATGCACCAATGAACAAAGGAGAGGGGATTGTGTGGTTGGGGCTGAAACCCAGATCCAATCAAAGATTTGGATTGCAGAGAAGTTTGGGAAATTAGGCCTGATGATGTCATTGAGGTTTTCATAATCTGTAAAGATTTCTCTGTTTCATACCGTGGAACTTGACTGCCTGCCCCTCTTCCGCGGATACGTTAGAGCCCGGGTGTCCTTGGAGAAGGAGCACGCGGTGTCCACCAACACCCTGGAGTTGTTCAGGGAGAGGTGGGCGCCGCAGGGAGTGGAGTGCATCATTTCTCCCTCCAATTCTATTTTGATTTAGTCCCTACCCTCCCCTTCACTGTTTTGATCACACAGCACTGTCCCTTGATGTGAAGGGCAGTGTTTGTCACTGGCCACCCGGGTGTTTTCCTATCTTCCTGGTGGTGGAAATTGAATAAAGATTGGTGCAGTTTGTGTCTTTCACTGTGTCTCACACCTGCACACACACACCATGGGTTCTGGGGATAAAATAAGCACTACCGCACTTAGGTGGTAGTGTGGGGGTTAAAAAGAAAAAAGGGGAGTGTGGAGAAAAAAAAAAAGGAGTGTACCATGGGTTCTGGGGATAAAATAAGCACTACCGCACTTAGGTGGATAAAAAAAAAAAAAAAAAATATATACACAGGAATGAGCTAGATGGTGGGAAAAGAAAAAAAAAAAGAAACCCAGATCCAATCAAAGATTTGGATTGCAGAGAAGTTTGGGAAATTAGGCCTGATGATGTCATTGAGGTTTTCATAATCTGTAAAGATTTCTCTGTTTCATACCGTGGAACTTGACTGCCTGCCCCTCTTCCGCGGATACGTTAGAGCCCGGGTGTCCTTGGAGAAGGAGCACGCGGTGTCCACCAACACCCTGGAGTTGTTCAGGGAGAGGTGGGCGCCGCAGGGAGTGGAGTGCATCATTTCTCCCTCCAATTCTATTTTGATTTAGTCCCTACCCTCCCCTTCACTGTTTTGATCACACAGCACTGCCCTTTGATGTGAAGGGCAGTGTTTGTCACTGGCCACCCGGGTGTTTTCCTATCTTCCTGGTAGTGGAAATTGAATAAAGATTCGTGCACTTTGTGTCTCTCACTGTGTCTCACACCTACATCCACACACCATGGGTGCTGGGGAAAAATAAGCACTAAGAGAAAAAGAAAAAAAAATATAAAAAGAAAAAAAAGAGAAAGAAAAAAAAAGAAAAAAAAATACCGTGGAACTCATAGCAGGCAGGGCAGCGGTAGACGTCCAGTACGTGGCCACCGCCATCCGACGCCTTAAAACGGCGGTGCTCGGACCCGACGTGGTGCACCAGTTGGAGGACGCTCAGGTGTGCGGTGGGATCCCGTCCGCGCTCACCCCAGCCCGGACGGAATTTCACATTGGCCCCAAGGTCCCGTACTTCCCGCGGGAGCCTGTGCCCCACAACCTGAGCCGCCTCCGAAATTTTAATTTTGTCTCATTTAGGGATGTGAAAAGGAAAGCCCTGTATAGACTGCTGCTGCACACCGTCCACCTCTTCCCCCTCATCCACCGCCCGGACACGCCTTGGCGTGCCCATTTGCTACTGGACGGTGGGGATCCCCAGTGGAGGGCTCTCTACGCGGCAGTCCTCCCGCTTTCTCTCGGAGATCTGGGGTGGAGGGTGCTGCACGCAGCAGTCCCCTGCAACCGCAGATTGCGGTGGTTCACGGACTCCCAGCCCAACTGCTTGTTCTGTGGCGCTGTGGAGTCCATGGGCCATGTATATATTGGGTGTGGGCGTTTGCACTCCCTTTTTGATTTTCTTAAAAACCTTCTCCTCTGTTTTTGGCAGCACTTCAGTCCCACGCTCCTGATCTTTGGGCACCCGGTACAGAGGAGGGAGGGCAGGTTTGAAGACCTCCTCGTAAGTCTGCTCCTGGGCCTGGCCAAACTGGCCATCAACAGGTCCAGGCAGCGGGCCGTGGAGGGGGTCGTTAGGGCCGACTGCCTGCCCCTCTTCCGCGGCTATGTTAGAGCCCGGGTGTCCTTGGAGAAGGAGCACGCGGTGTCGACTAACACCCTGGAGTTGTTCAGGGAGAGGTGGGCGCCGCAGGGAGTGGAGTGCATCATTTCTCCCTCCAATTCTATTTTGATTTAGTCCCTACCCTCCCCTTCACTGTTTTGATCACACAGCACTGTCCTTTGATGTGAAGGGCAGTGTTTGTCACTGGCCACCCAGGTGTTTTCCTATCTTCCTGGTGGTGGAAATTGAATAAAGATTCGTGCACTTTGTGTCTTTCACTGTGTCTCACCCCTGCACGCACACACCATGGGTGCTGGGGATAAAATAAGCACTACCGCACTTAGGGGGTTAAAAGAAAAAAAAACAAAAAAAACCAGGTGTGCTAAGGGCAGTGTTTGTCACTGGCCACCCGGGTGTTTGCCTAATTTGAGTGTATGTGCAAGGACTCTCCTTGAAGGCGACTATCCCTAGACCAGCTAAAAAAAGAGGAGTGTCCCCGGGTGTCCTTGGAGAAGGAGCACGCGGTGTCGACCAACACCCTAGAGTTGTTCAGGGAGAGGTGGGTGCCGCAGGGAGTGGAGTGCATCATTTCTCCCTCCAACTCTTTAAAAAAAAAATACCGTGGAACTCATAGCAAGCAGGGCAGCGGTAGACGTCCAGTACGTGGCCACTGCCATCCGACGCCTTAAAACAGCGGTGCTCGGATCCGACGTAGTGCACCAGTTGGAGGATGCTCAGGTGTGCGGTGGGATCCCGTCCGCGCTCACCCCAGCCCGGACAGAATTTCACATTGGCCCCAAGGTCCCGTACTTCCCGCGGGAGCCTGTGCCCCACAACCTGAGCCGCCTCCGAAATTTTAATTTTGTTTCGTTTAAGGAGGTGAAGAGAAAGGCCCTGTATCGACTGCTGCTGCACACCATCCACCTCTTCTCCCTCATCCAGCGTCCGGACATGCCTTGGCGTGCCCATTTTCCACCGGGCGGTGGGGATCCCCAGTGGAGGGCTCTCTACGCGGGAGTCCTCCCCCTTTCTCTCGGGGATCTGGGGTGGAGGGTGCTGCACGCAGCAGTCCCCTGCAACCGCAGATTGCGGTGGTTCACGGAATCGCAGCCCAACTACTTGTTCTGTGGCGCTGTGGAGTCCGTGGACCACGTGTATATTGGGTGTGGGCTTTTGCACTCCCTTTTTGATTTTCTTAAAAACCTTCTCCTTTGGCTGCACTTCAGTCCCACGCTCCTGATCTTTGGGCACCCGGTACGGAGGAGGGAGGGCAGGTCTGAAGACCTCCTCATGGGTCTGCTCCTGGGCCTGGCCAAACTGGCCCTCAACAGGTCCAGGCAGCGGGCCGTGGAGGGGGTCGTTAGGGCCGACTGCCTGCCCCTCTTCCGCGGTTACGTTAGAGCCCGGGTGTCCTTGGAGAAGGAGCACGCGGTGTCGACCAACACCCTGGAGTTGTTCAGGGAGAGGTGGGCGCCGCAGGGAGTGGAGTGCATCATTTCTCCCTCCAACTCTATTTTGATTTAGTCCCTACCCTCCCCTTCACTGTTTGATCACACAGCACTGTCCTTTGATGTGAAGGGCAGTGTTTGTCACTGACCACCCCGGTGTTTTCCTATCTTCCTGGTGGTGGAATTTGAATAAAGATTCATGCACTTTGTGTCTTTCACTGTGTCTCACACCTGCACACACACACACCGTGAGTGCTGGGGATAAAATAAGCACTACCGCAGTTAGGCGGTAGTGTGGGGGTTAAAAAGAAATTAAAATACCTTATTTTGGCAAAAAAAAGAAAAAAAAGAAAAAAAAATAGAAAAAAAAGAAAATAAAAGATAAAAAAAACAAAAAAAAATACCGTGGAACTTACGTTAGAGGCGGGTGTCCTTGGAGAAGGAGCACGCAGTGTCGACCAACACCCTGGAGTTGTTCAGGGAGAGGTGGGCGCCGCAGGGAGTCAAGTGCATTATTTCTCCCTCCAACTCTATTTTGATTTAGTCCCTACCCTCCCCTTCACTGTTTTTGATCATACAGCACTGCCCTTTGATGTGAAGGGCAGTGTTTGTCACTGGCCACCCGGGTGTTTTCCTATCTTCCTGGTGGTGGAATTTGAATAAAGATTGGTGCACTTTATGTCTTTCACTGTGTCTCACACCTGCACACACACACCATGGGTGCTGGGGAAAAATAAGCACTACCGCAGTTAGGCGGTAATGTGGGGGTTAAATTTAAAAAAAATAAACTGGAGTGTTCTCAGCTGTGTTGCCAGCCCCCACTCAGTTTCAACCTTGGTATGAGACTGATGAGTAAAAAAAAAATACCGTGGAACTACAACTTTCAATTTAATGAAAACATATTACTTTTGCTGGGGCAGCTTTTCATAACTTGGTCATGTTTGTTACTTGTGAGGAGTTGAGAAGCTGACACAATACTCAAAGTAATGAAGCGATCTTGAATTCAACTTGAATTTGCAAACCAGGTATTGGACAGAGAAATGGAAATGTGAGACTGAGAGGGCGTGAACGTGACTGTGCCCAGTGTCACCCACAGACTCATTCCACATTGGCTGCAGTGGGGTTAGGGAAAGGCTCAATGGAGCAGCTGGTCTTTTCCTGCCCATCTGTGTTGTTTGTTTGATGAGTCCTTTTCCATTGACTTTCAATGTGGCTGAGGAACGTTTTCTAATTGACCTGTTCAGAGATTTTATTGTATACATCTGGAGCAGATGAGCCTTGAGCCTGTGCCTCCTATCTCTAATGTCAGGACACTACCACTGTACTACAAAAGCTTCTTTGTGGTCACAAAGGATCATGTGCAAACTGATAGGCATCATGTAATCACTCAGTTTCCAAGAGAAATGTTGATTGAGACATGTATTTACTGTGACTGGCGGAAAATAATCGGTTTTATCCACAAGAACTCGGAATTCAGTATTTACCTTTAGGGATAGTGATGAGAATTGCCATTTTGTGTTGGAGGATTTTGATAGTAACCTCCTTTTAAGATGCAAAATTAATACTAATTTCCTTGGCCTTCACAGCATTTCTTAAGCAAGTTCCTGAAGTGAATGGTTAAACATTGGATAGTCCCAGTTGTAAAAAAGATGAAAGCATTGACAGCATGAAGGAAAATGGTGATCCTGTAGAGTGGAGGACAAATGAATTCTATTGGGCATGTAATGTGTGATAAGACTCCATGTAAACATTCCAGCTTGCTATACTGGGTTTTGTTAATTGAGAGAACAACTCTGTAAAATGAGTTAGCTTTTAATTCCCCTTCAAAGCTACTGCTTGAGATAGAGTTGGGCGTTTAAAAGAAACAACTTTACAATCAACTTTCAGCACAAATTTCCACTTGGCTCTCTCAAGAATAAAATGTCCCAATCAAGGAAGCTTAATAGAACACTGGCCTCTAATCTTTTTGATAAAAGGTTGTTATACAAAATCCTGATTATACCCCCCTCCCTTGGAGCAGTGAGCAGATCTGGGTATCATAACTTGAATAGATTGACATTGGAGGAGAGTAGTGTAGGCTTACAAGAATGGCACCTGAATTTCAGGTGCTGATTTACTGAAGGGAGATTATACAATCTCTCCTTGCTTTCTCTAGTATTTACATGGGGTGGGTGGTAATCTGAAGTCAGATCACAGGAAAGAGACAAAACAAATTATTTCAATTTGTAATCTCTGGGTTGGTGATTCTCGAACAAGTACTATAATCTAGAACAAGGGATATAGTCTGAGAATTAGTACCACTGTTCAGTAGAGTGGTTAGGAAACACTTCTACATCAAGTGAAGCTGGAGATTTCGTAAACTCTTCTAAAGATGTTTTGTTAATTTTGGATTTCTTGTTAAAAAGAAACCATGTAAGAGATATGGAGCTAGGCCATAGATCAGCTTGAAGTGGTAGACTAGGCTCAAATGACTGCATGGGCCTATACCTGTTCCTGTAAAGAACTCCAAGCCCCAGGTGATTCTGTAAACTACTCTGCACAGCAGATCATGAATATTATGATATTATAATCATTCAGAAGGATCCACCATTCTATGAAGGGTCACAACCTGAAACATTAGCCGATTTCTCTAGATGCTGTTAGCCCAGCTTTAGAGATATGTCTGTTTGTACTGTGAGGGTATTTCACTTTAGCACTATTCTTTCAATAGAATGTTAACACTGCTGTGGTTCTGTTCGCCGAGCTGGAAGTTTTTGTTGCAAACGTTTCGTCCCCTGGCTAGGCGACATCAGTGCTTGGGAGCCTCCTGCGAAGCGCTTCTTTGATGTTTCCTCCGGTGTTTATAGTGGTCTGTCCCTGCTGCTTCCGGTTGTCAGTTTCAGCTGTCCGCTGTAGTGGTTGGTATATTGGGTCCAGGTCGATGTGTTTGTTGGAGTTTGTGGATGAATGCCATGCCTCTAGGAATTCCCTGGCTGTTCTCTGTCTGGCTTGCCCTGTGATAGTGTTGGCCCAGTCGAAGTCATGTTGCTTGTTGTCTGCGTGTGTGGCTACTAAGGATAGCTGGTCGTGTCGTTTTGTGGCTAGTTGATGTTCATGTATGCAGATTGTTAGCTGTCTTCCTGTTTGTCCTATAGTGTTTAGTGCAGTCCTTGCATGGTATTTTGTACACTACATTCGTCTTGCTCATGTTGGGTATCGGGTCCTTCGCTCTGGTGAGTTGTCTGAGCGTGGCTGTTGGTTTGTGTGCCGTTATGAGTCCTAGGGGTCGCAGTAGTCTGGCTGTCAGTTCTGAGATGCTCCTGATGTATGGTAGTGTGGTTAGTCCTTTTGGTTGTGGTATGTCCTCGTTCCGTGGTCTTTCTCTTAGGCATCTGTTGATGAAGTTGCGCGGGTATCCGTTTTTGGCGAATACCTTGTATAGGTGTTCCTCTTCTTTTTGCAGTTCTGGTGTACTGCAGTCTGTTGTGGCCCTTTTGAAAGTGTCCTGATGCAGCTTCGTTTGTGTGTGTTGGGGTGGTTACTTTCATAGTTTAGGACTTGGTCTGTGTGTGTGGCTTTCCTGTATAACCTTGTAGTGAATTCTCCGTTCGGTGTTCTCTGTACCATCACGTCTAGGAATGGGAGTTGGCTATCCTTTTCTTCTTCTCTCGTGAATCGGATTCCTGTGAGTGTGGCGTTGATGATCCAGTGTGTTTTTTCTATTTCTGTGTTTTTAATAATTACAAACGTGTCATTGACACATCCGACCCAGAGTTTGGGTTGAATTTGTGGTAGGACTGTTTGTTCTAACCTTTGCATAACTGCCTCTGCTATGAGTCCCGAGATTGGTGATCCCATGGGTGTTCCGTTGATTTGTTTGTATATCTGGTTGTTGAATGTGAAGTGTATTGTGAGGCACAAGTCCAGTAGTTTAAGTATGCCGTCTTTGTTGATAGGTTCAGCGTCCTGTTTTCTGTTCTGTATGTCCAGTAGGTTGGCGATTGTTTCTCTGGCTAGGGTTTTGTCAATCGAAGTGAACAGTGCCGTCACGTCAAATGATATCATGGTTTCTTCTTTGTCTCTGTGTAAATTTCTGATGTCCAAGAATTCCTGTGTTGATTGTATAGAGTGTTTGGATCCGCTGACCAGGTGGTTCAGTTTCTATTGTAGTTCTTTGGCCAGTTTGTGTGATGGTGTCCCTGGCAGTGATACTATGGGTCTGAGTGGGATGTCTGGTTTGTGTACTTTAGGTAATCCATAGAATCTGGGGGTGTTGTTGCTTTCCGGTTTCATTCTTTGTAGGTCAGCTCTGGTTATCTGTCCGTTTTTTTGTAGATTCCTTACTGTGTTATTTATCCTATTGGTGAGTTGTGGGGTGGGGTCAAACTCCCTCTTTTGGTAGGTGTTGGTATCTGAAACTAGTTGTTGTGCTTTTTGGATGTAATCAGATTTATCTAGGATGACTGTCATTCTGCCTTTATCTGCTGGTAGTATGATTATGTTCTTATCGTTTTAGTGATTTCAGTGCTTCAGTCTCCTTGGTGTTGAGGTTATGTGTTGTCTTTTCCTTATTATCATAGGTACGACAGTTTGTCTCACTGTTTGTTGTGTCTCTGTCAGTCCATTGTTCCTGAGTGTGCATTCTAGTGCTGCTAGGAAGTCTGCTGTCTTGGCGTCCCTGTGGACTACAACCACAGGAGAAAGGCACTACACAAATTCAAGTTGGTGAATTGCAATTGGATTAAGTGTAACCTCCTGTAATGCAATTAAGCAAACTAGGATTGTATTGTCATAACCACATCTTGATCTGTGTTCACTTAAAGTGAATGTCTTCACTTTGGTGTTTAAAGTGAGAATTAGCAGCCATTGAAAAACCAATTCCAGTCTTTGAAAGTTTTATTGAGTTAGTGATCAGAACACTTGGAGCCCTGCTCTCAGCTCTACATCTCAGCACGTTTTAACTTCGAGAAAACATTAAGCTCACTCCCTGCAAAGTGTTCACACTCCCCCAGGGTGAGCCTGTCAAACAGGTACTCTCCCAGGCCATTCTCAGGGGCTCCCAGTCTCTTCAGGTTGGTGATGTGATCTCCCAGCTTCTTGATCATCTTCACTTGCTCATCCAAGTAGTACCTCTCCAGGAAGTCAAAGCTGGAAAAAAAAAAGAGTTGTGAATCAGGCCAAACCCTCACCTTGTCAAGGAGGCAGCCGAGACCCTAACTCATTTTAAAAGCAATGTGAGGTGTTGTTCTAGATGTAATTCAATTGGTCAAATACTAGTCTAGAAGCGAAAGACTGGATAGTTAAAATACAGTGAGGAAGTAGTTAGAAACTAACTCTTGGAAACTAGATTTAGTTACTAAATAGTTACAGCCCATAACACCCTTGGAAAGAAATTCAGTAAAATTCTCATCAATTCTAGCAGCAGAAACAAGCCCAGATTAGCTGTAAAATGAAAACAGCTTCCACATCCAGCTTAAAGGCCCGAGCAGTAACTGGTCCCGAACCAAACTAAAACCTAGTTCAATGGGAGCTCATCCCATCAATTCAGGCAGCTTTTTGTTTAACATAGAACTTTACTTTGAGCACCTTCTTTCATAGAAGGAGAAACAATACAGTGCAGAACAGGCCATTTATGTTGCACCAACCTGTGAACTATTCTCAGCACACCCCCCTACACTATCCCAAAGTCATCCATGTGCTTATCTAAGGATTGTTTAAATCTCCCTGATGTGGCAGAGTTGACTACCTTAGCAGGTAGGGCATTCTATGCCCTTACCACTGTCTGCATAAAGAACTTGCCTCTGATGTGGTCTTAAATTTGTCACCCCTCAATTTGTAGTTATGCCCCCTTGTACAAGCTGGCATCATCCTAGGCAAAGTATTTCACTATCTACCCCATCTAATCCTCTGATCATCTTGTATGTCTCTATCATTAAGGACAGGCTGCTGAGCAATCAGGACAACACTAACATCCATGTATTGTCTGAACTGAGAAGCTGAAAGAACTGCAGATGCTTAAAAAAGCAGCAAAAATTCAGAACATTCACTGGGACCCAATACATTAATACAGCTTTCTCTTCAGATGCTGCCAGGCCTGAGTTCCCACTTGTGTTTTATGTTTAAAAAAACCAAGTTTCCAGAACAGCCTTTAAAATGGCAAGAGTTTGAACACTGATGGTATTGATGGTTAGAGGCTAACTTTAGTCAAGAGACTAAGACATTGAAAACATCCTGTACAACAGGTTCTTAGAATCAAAGATCAGGACAACTGTTCCCTCCCATCCCTTCAGGGGAATGGTGCATTGGGAATGCTCAAAGGATTACAGATTGTGAAGTGTTGTGTATCACAAAATTTACTTACAAGCTCATTAAAACATTGCCAACTCACATGAGGAGAGTTTGTGCAGACTCTGGTTCACATCCTTCTCCATCTGCAGAGCTCTCTGCATTGCCTCCAGACCGTTGCCCCACTCATCCTGCTCTGGCTTCTGGAGCAAGGGGAGAGGCAGATGTTTCAAATAGATTGAACAAACATGTTGAGAAACAGGGGCACAAGACAAAGCCATGTCACCAGGAATCATGGTTAAAAATCACAACAACAGGTTTAATTGGAAGCACACTAGCTTTCAGAGTGACGCTCCATCAGGTGGTAGTGGAGGGCTCAATCCTAACAGAATTTATAGCAAAGATTTACAGTGATGTAACTGAAATTATACATTGAAAAGTTGATTGCCTGTTAAGCCTCATCTGTTAGAGGAGTGATAGTTGTGATTTACATAAGTGAAGCTTTTTTTAAAAAGAGTTGCATTCTTGGGTTAGCTGTTAACAATGGTGATAGCTAGACAATGTTGAAGGTGTTGGCCCTTGTGTTCTGTCTATGCCATGTTTAGATTGATTCTAATCAAAGAGAGATAACAGTTTTACATAAATTCATGCAGATTTGAGCTCAGTTCTACATGAATGCATGCAGTTTGAGCAAAGTACAATGTAGCCCTGCAAGTACAAATTTGCCCCACAAAATGTGTGTGCATGTGGGTCTTTGTCTGTGTCTCAGTCTGGGTTGGGGGTTGAGAGTGAGAGAAAGTGTGTAGTGAGTGCAGAGTGTCTTAAGTCTGTGAGGGGGAGCATGTGGGAGTGTGTATAGGAGTGCCTGAGAGAAAGTGTGTAGGAGTATCTGTGAGTGAGTATATTGCAATGGTACACAGCTCCCCCACAGACATTTTGTGGGGGTGAATTTGTACTTGCAGGGTTACATTGTACTTTGCTCAAAAACTGCATGCATTCATGTAGAACTGAGCTCAAAAACTGCATGGTTTTATGTAAAACTCCATTATCTCACTGAAGATTACAATCAATCTAAACATCATGGCATAGACAGATAACAAGAGGCTAACACCTTCAACATATTGAAGAGCTATCACCATTGTTAACAGCTAACCTGAGAATGCAACTTTTTAAAAAGGTTTTATGACTTACATGAAAGTAGTGAAACTATCACTGTATTCTAACAGATGAAAAGCTTAACAGGCAATCAATCTTTGTGTACAATTTCAGTTTCACTGTAAATTCTTGCTATAAATTCTATGTTAGGATTGAGCCCTCTATTATCACCTGATGGAGTGTCACTCCGAAAGAGTGTGCTTCCAATTAAGCCTGTTGGACTATAACCTGGTGTGTGATTTTTAAACTTTGTTCACCCCAGTCCAACGCCAGCATCTCCAAATCATGACCAGGAATCAGATTTGCGAAGATACAGCAGGCCAACCAGCCCATTGAACTGGCTGTAGTCTATGGCAGAGACATCACATGGAGCTTAATTCAATTGTAGAATACCCAAGTGGTTCTTTGCTATTGTTCAAAAGAAATGTAATATTAAATCTGGTGCTGTTTGGAAGACTTTCACAGGATTTGACCCTCATGTCTTCCTCAGCTCAGTCTGAGGGGAAGCTCTGGAAAAAGCAAATCAATTTAGTCCATCCCAAAGGGAGGAGCACCTTTCAATTTTAACCCAGTTAGTGACATCAGGAACTGAGTACATAGTTAATTCATTAAGTGCTTAGAAGAGACTACCCACAAACCAAACTATTCATTCCGTCAAACCCAACCTTGACATCCTGCAGGAGGACGCAGCCTCCACGTTTATTCTGGAATGCCATCAGTTTCTCAGCGTGTTCCCATTCCTCATGGGACTGCTCCTTGAAGAATTCAGCAAAGTGACGCAGGGCAACATCATCCCGGTCAAAGTAAGAGGACTGGGGAGAAGAAGGAAATAGAACTCAACTGCATCTAAACAAGTTTAAGAATGCAATAAAATTGTAAGATTCTAGAGCTGTCCAAATTAGATCCCACTAGTTTGAAGTGGGTATTTCAGTCTCAGTATTTGACTAGCATGCATTGATTTTGCACACCCACCTAGCTCTTAGCTTTTGAAGAGTGTTCACTTCCAATGAAGTTCACAAGGACTGTCAGTGATCAAAGGTTGCAATTACACATGCAAATTAAAATTGCAGATGGCCAAGTAGTCAGTGTCTTTCAGGAGTGATTAGATTACTTAGTATGGAAATAGGCCCATCAGCCCAAGTCCACACCAACCCTCCGAAGCGCAACCCACCCAGACCCATTCCCTTACATTTACCCCTTCACCTAACACTACAGGCAACTTAGCATGGCCAATTCACCTAACCTGCACATTTTTGGACTGTGCGAGGAATCCAGAGCATCCAGAGGAAACCTACACAGACACCGGGAGACTGCAAACTCCACACAGTCAGTTGCCTGAGGTAGGAATTGAACCAGGTCCCTGACACTGAGGCAGCAGTGCTAGCCACGGTGCCACCCCATAAAAGTGGTGAAAGATTCTGTCCACTTAGCATTGTAATGTATATCAACTCACAAGAAAACAGGGGTGAGTAAAGAAACCCATTTTGAGTTAGTTGGAGGATGAAAGGCACTGCCTGTAGAATGTGCCAGCAGGCTGAATGGTGGTGTTTGATGTTATGGATAGAAGTGGTGGGTAGTATGTAAAAGCAGGGCATTGTTACTTAATACTAGGAGAGGCAATGGCTGAATGGTGTGATTACTGGACTGTTAATCAAGCAACCCAGGCAGTGCCCTAGGGACCCAGTTCAAATCCTGCCATGGCAGATGGAGAAATACAATTTAAATCTGGAAACAAAAGTCAAGTGACCATGAAATATTAGTTTACCAAATTAGCTAAGGGCAGGAAAACAAATGTCCTTCAGGGAAGGAAACTAACATCCTCATCTAGTCTTCCCTGCATGTGACTCCAAACCCAGCTCAATTACCCTCTAAGCAATTAGGGCTGGGCAATAAGTGCTTGCTTAGCCAAAGGCTCTAAAAGAAAGGAATAAAAAGCCAATGCAGGCATGATACACAAATAACTTCCTTCTGTATGAAGGATACTATATTAATCCCTTCACTTACTAGGTCACTTAGGTTAAGAGCAGCCTGTAATTTCCTCTTCATTAATAGTAGAGGAATGTGCTTCATTGAGAACACAGACAGACTTAGTTTGAAGCCTTGCTGTTGGGCTTTGAGATTAACTTAAAGCTATTTAATTGGAGCAAGGAAACCCCCAACATTTTCAGGGCATTCACAGGAACACCACACTCACCAGGGAGAGGTAAACGTAGGGGGAATAGAGCTCCAGGTCAATCTGCTTGTTAACAGCATCCTCACAGTCCTTGTAGTAGTTCTGACACACTTAGGAAGCCATTTCTACCAGAACATAGCTTTCTAACTCCTAACTCATACACTTGGATCAAGGTCACGAGCCCCGCCTTTTATAGCAAGATTGCCATTTCAGCTGGTCATTGACCACTCCCAGTAACCAATCAGAGCTCCATACTCATCAAAAGGCACCAATCACAAGATGCAATGGACATCTTGGACCAGAGAACTTCTCACGGGTTCGAGTGGCTGTCGGAGGGGAGGGCCGCGGCGGCGAGGGTGACCAGGGTCGGGGACGTGCTGGGTGCCAGGGGCCTGGGCTGGACGCTGCCGCAGGACATAGCAGGCAGGGCAGCGGTAGACGTCCAGTACGTGGCCACCGCCATCCGACGCCTCAAAACGGCGGTGCTCGGACCCGACGTAGTGCACCAGTTGGAGGACGCTCAGGTGTGCGGTGGGATCCCGTCCGCGCTCACCCCAGCCCGGACGGAATTTCACATTGGCCCCAAGGTCCCGTACTTCCCGCGGGAGCCTGTGCCCCACAACCTGAGCCGCCTCCGGAATTTTAATTTTGTTTTGTTTAAAGAAATAAAAAGAAGAGCCCTGTACCGACTGCTGCTGCACACCATCCACCTCTTCTCCCTCATCCACCGTCCGGACACGCCTTGGCGTGCCCATTTGCCACCGGGCGGTGGGGATCCCCAGTGGAGGGCTCTCTACGCGGGAGTCCTCCCCCTTTCTCTCGGGGATCTGGGGTGGAGGGTGCTGCACGCAGCAGTCCCCTGCAACCGTAGATTACGGTGGTTCACTGACTCCCAGCCCAACTGCTTGTTCTGTGGCGCTGTGGAGTCCGTGGACCACGTGTATATTGGGTGTGGGCGTTTGCACTCCCTTTTTGATTTCCTGAAAAACCTTCTCCTCTGTTTTTGGCTGCACTTCAGTCCCACGCTCCTGATCTTTGGGCACCCGGTACGGAGGAAGGAGGGCAGGTCTGAAGACCTCCTCGTGGGTCTGCTCCTGGGCCTGGCCAAACTGGCCATCAACAGGTCCAGGCAGCGGGCCGTGGAGGGGGTCGTTAGGGCCGACTGCCTGCCCCTCTTCCGCGGTTACGTTAGAGCCCGGGTGTCCTTGGAGAAGGAGCACGCGGTGTCCACCAACACCCTGGAGTTGTTCAGGGAGAGGTGGGCGCCGCAGGGAGTGGAGTGCATCATTTCTCACTCCAACTCTATTTTGATTTAGTCCCTACCCACCCCTTCACTGTTTTGATCACACAGCACTGCCCTTTGATGTGAAGGGCAGTGCTTGTCACTGGCCACCCGGGTGTTTTCCTATCTTCCTGGTGGTGGAAATTGAATAAAGATTGGTGCACTTTGTGTCTTTCACTGTGTCTCACACCTGCACACACACACCATGGGTGCTGGGGATAAAATAAGCACTACCGCACTTAGGTGGTAGTGTGGGGGTTAAATTAAAAAAATATATAAAAAAAAACAAAAAAATATAACCAGGAGAATTGGTGCACTTTGTGTCTTCAAAAAAAATAAAATAAAACGGCGGTGCTCGGACCCGACGTAGTGCACCAGTTGGAGGACGCTCAGGTGTGCGGTGGGATCCCATCCGGGCTCACCCCAGCCCGGACGGAATTTCACATTGGCCCCAAGGTCACGTACTTCCCGCGGGAGCCTGTGCCCCACAACCTGAGCCGCCTCCGAGACTTTAATTTTGTTTTGTTTAGGGAGGTGAAGAGAAAGGCCCTGTATCGACTGCTGCTGCACACCATCCACCTCTTCTTCCTCATCCACCGTCCGGACACGCCTTGGCGTGCCCATTTTCCACCGGGCGGTGGGGATCCCCAGTGGAGGGCTCTCTACGCGGGAGTCCTCCCCCTTTCTCTCGGGGATCTGGACTGGAGGGTGCTGCACGCAGCAGTCCCCTGCAACCGCAGATTGCGGTGGTTCACGGACTCCCAGCCCAACTGCTTGTTCTGTGGCGCTGTGGAGTCCGTGGACCATGTATATATTGGGTGTGGGCGTCTGCACTCCCTTTTTGATTTCCTGAAAAACCTTCTCTGTTTTTGGCTGCACTTCAGTCCCACGCTCCTGATCTTTGGGCACCCGGTACGGAGGAAGGAGGGCAGGTCTGAAGACCTCCTCGTGGGTCTGCTCCTGGGCCTGGCCAAACTGGCCATCAACAGGTCCAGGCAGCGGGCCGTGGAGGGGGTCGTTAGGGCCGACTGCCTGCCCCTCTTCCGCGGTTATGTTAGAGCCCGGGTGTCCTTGGAGAAGGAGCACGCGGTGTCGACCAACACCCTGGAGTTGTTCAGGGAGAGGTGGGCGCTGCAGGGAGTGGAGTGCATCATTTCTCCCTCCAACTCTATTTTGATTTAGTCCCTACCCTCCCCTTCACTGTTTTGATCACACAGCACTGTCCCTTGATGTGAAGGGCAGTGTTTGTCACTGGCCACCCGGGTGTTTTCCTATCTTCCTGGTGGTGGAAATTAAATAAAGATTCGTGCACTTTGTGTCTTCCACTGTGTCTCACACCTGCACACACACACCATGGGTGCTGGGGATAAAATAAGCACTACCGCACTTAGGTGGTAGTGTGAAACAAAAAAAAACAAAAAAGAAAAAAAACTACTTACAAATCCTCAACAGCTGACCTTAGGTATCTGTAATCCCCAAATCCAAAATCTTACAAATGTATAGATCCCACTGAGACTGTCAAATGTTGCTGGGAATGTCACTTCTCAGGTATCACCTCAGCCAGGACAATCGACCAAAACCCCAAAAAGAGAAGGGTGAGATGTTGCCCCACTATCTGTGTCAAAGGGGATCTCTGATAGTGGGACATTGAAACTCCCTGTTACAAATGGAGGCTCCCTACTGTGGGAGAGCAGCTGAGTGTGTGGGTGACACTGGATTTGGTCACATTCACTGCCTCTCATTCACACATTTCCATTTCTCTATCCAGTGGCCGGTTGGCAAAGTCCCACAGAATGACTTAATTTGTACTGTATCAGCTTCACAGCTCCTCACACGCAACAAACGTGACCAGGTTCTGAAACACTATTTCAGCAAAAGTTACAAGTTATCATTAACAACAAGGACAGAGATTGCTGGAGAAACTCAGCAGGTCTGGCAGCATCTGTGGAGAGAGAAACAAAATTAACGTTTCAAGTCCAGTGCTCCTTCTTCAGATAATCTGTTCTGATGAAGGGTCAGCGGACTTGAAAGGTTTACTCTGTTTCTCTCTTCACTAATGCTGCCAGACCTTCTGAGTTTCTCCAGCAATCTCTGTTTTTGTTTCTAGCAGCTGCAGTTCCTTATTTCATTTTAGTAGTTATCACTAAGTTCAAACAAGGAGGTTAAACAATGAGACACCTTTGATTTGAAACAAGAACCCAAGAGCAGTGACATCATTGAGAAAAAGCCCCTCAATCTGTTTCTATTCCAAAATTCTGATTGGCTTGAGCTGATATCCTTATTCAGTGGTGCCTGGATGCATGAGTGATTCCTGATTGGCTGTCCTGATTGTCAATCACTGGTGACATCATTCCCTGTTGGGTACGGGGTGTCCCAGGAGGATAAATGCAAGAGCTTGTGGAAGAGAGGCTCAGTTCTAGAGTTGTCTGGGTGATAGTGAGTAGGAATAGTGAAGATGGCCTCCCAAGTGTGTCAGAACTCCCACAAGGATTGTGAGGGTGCTGTTAATAAGCAGATCAACCTGGAGCTCTATTCCTCCTATGTTTACCTCTCCATGGTGAGCCTGGTGTTCCTAAAAGTTTGAGTTTAGTAAACTGTACTTAAACTGTCTTTTTGTTGGGAGGTTGTGTTTGACTGAATCTTCAAATAGTCAGTATTTAAGAGTATGTGCTAAGTGAATAGACTTTGTTATAACAGCCTTTCCATGTTGAATATGGAAGTTACTCAATGATATCTGATGTAGTACTGGAATACTCTGAGAGCAAGTGGGGCTTCTGGCTCAGTTATGTAATCTTTTTTCTGAAGTTTAAAAAAAAATCTAAAATGAGCTTTAACTCAACTGCCTGAGTTTGCAGATCTAGTGTATGAAGCTAGTCACATCCTTGTGGCAAGTTTACTTGGGCTGACTGAGCAGTGTAAGGTTTTAGTCAATTCTTATACAATCCCAAAGTGAAATACCAAGAATCCTGCTGACTCAAGATATCTTATTCCTGTTTAATTGGTTTAAGGCTAAATTGCTTAAACCCATTTTTGGTTAGCACAGTTCAGGTATGCTTATGTCCCTCAAGATGTCCTAATCCACTTGAGTGGAGGTGATGGCCTAATGGTGTTATTGCTGAAGTGTTAATCCAGAGACCCAGGTGATGTTTTGGGGCCTTGAGTTCAAATCCTACTAGGGCAAATGATTGAATTCCAATTCAATCAAGAGTCGATCATGAATCAGTTGTTGTAAAACTCCTGTCTGTTCCCTAATCTCCCTCCTAAGGAAGGAAACTGCCATCCTCTCCTTGTCTGGCCTACCTGTGATTCCAGAACCACAGCAATGTGCTTGACTCCTAACTGCCCTCTGGGTCATCAAGGATGGGCAATAAAGGCTGGTCTAGTCAGTGATTCTCTCCACGCATGAGTTGCTGTCTTGTGCAGCCATATTCCATATTGGGCTGGCATGGTGGCTCAGTGGTAAGTGCTGTTGTTTCCCAGTGCCAGGGACCTGGGTTCAATTCCAGCCTTGGGCAACTGTCTGTGGGGAGTCTGCATGTTCTCCCTGTGTCTCTGTGGGTTTTCCTCTGGGTGGCCTGGTTTCCTCTCTCCATCCAAAGGTTTGTAGGTTAGGTTGAATTGGCCATGCTAAATTGCCCATGGTATTCAGGGATGTGTAGGTTAGCTGCATTAGTCAGGGGTAAATGTAGAGTAATAGGAGTCTGGGTGGGTTGCCCTTTAGAGGGTTGGTGTGGACTTGTTGGGCCAAAAGGCCAATTTTCACACTGTAGGGATTTTATTCTGGGATATAGTATGAGTTCCAATGTCTGCACAGCAAGGATTGTTGGACAGAATAATCTGTTTGGTTAGTTTTTTGGATTTAATGGAGTAAATATCTAGAATTGAGTAGAGCCTCTTCTTGAAATGCTTCCCCCACTGCCTGCAGATAGACTTAGTGTCTTCATTCTGACTGATGGAGATGTAGCTGTGGAATGTCAGATTGTGGTTTCAAACCCTACATAATGGGGAAGGGATAGTTGTACACTACTTTCATGCATTTTGCATTCACTCTTTCAGATCAAGCATAGCAAGAAGGAAATTAAGTCTTGATTATTTAACTTCTCTCCCCAGTCCTCTTTCCTTGACCGGGATGATGTTGCCCTGCGTCACTTTGCTGAGTTCTTCAAGGAGCAGTCCCATGAGGAATGGGAACACGCTGAGAAACTGATGGCATTCCAGAATAAATGTGGAGGCAGAGTCCTCCTGCAGGATGTCAAGGTATTTTTTTAATTCCCTTCTAAGGAATGAGCTTCTATTAATGGTGGCTGAGGCCAAAAAGAAATGGGATTGTTTCAGAGCAGAGCAATTTCTCAAATTCTTTGAGAATCCATTATCCATTTCATGATTGGAGTCCTGTCTTTGGTGAAATTCAATCTTTCACCCATTTTAGAGTTGATTTTGGGAGATTGGTACGATTGACTTGTAGTGTTAGTGTTACCCTCACTGTTTCCTCCTACCTTTCACTGAGATCGTTGTTTTGACCAGAATCCTCCTGATGCTTTCTCAGTTGTGCCTGAACACTTTGTTTTTTGTTTTGTTAAATCCCCCTCCAGAAGCCAGAGCAGGATGAGTGGAGCAATGGTCTGGAGGCAATGCAGAGAGCTCTGCAGATGAAGGATGTGAACCAGTCTGCTGGATCTGTACAAACTCTCCTCTGACCACACGGACCCTCATGTGAGTTCTTCATGCTGCTAATGACAATGACTTTGTGCCTCAGGATTCCTGTACCTAATTGCTATTGATGAGGATAGAGAATGGGTGTTCAGTGACTGGTCTAGCTCCCTTAACCATTTTGTCATTGCTGAATTTTTTTCTTCACAGCTGTGTGACTTCCTGGAGAGGCACTACTTGGATGAGCAAGTGAAGATGATCAAGAAGCTGGGAGATCACATCACCAACCTGAAGAGACTGGGAGCCCCTGAGAATGGCCTGGAGAGTACCTGTTTGACAGGCTCACCCTGGGGGAGAGTGACTGAACTGACTGCAGGGAGAGTCTGTGATTTTTTTTTTGTAGTTGTACAGCTATGGAACATGTAACTAGTGAGGCCAAGCTTGTCAAACTGTTACTGATAATCAATAAACTGCTCATGGAGTGGATTCTTGTGGTCTTGTAAATATATTAACTCTGAAATCCTGCATCTCTCATCACAGCAGCCAAGGTTTGTTGGGATTATCACTGACTCAAATGCTATGCTTGGCATGACCCCACAACCAACTCTGTTTGTGTAACCTTTTGTGCATTGGACTGTCAAGTGAGTGGGGATACTGTAACAACATGTTACTATAGTACCTTTTGCCCAGTTGACAGTGGGGCTGGGGCCTAGCCAGTGGCTTCTGAGGAAAATTAAAGGGTAAAACTTCAATGAAATTTATGAATCCATCTGTTCGAAAGTGCACTCTTTCTGGAGCAGGTTCATCAGGGCCTCAGGGCTTAGAGGTCGGGACATGACCACAGGAGCCTTTGTAGATGTGAATGGTTACAGCCCTGACATCAAGGACCCCATGTCAAAGGTGTTGACTCATTATTTAATGCAATAATGACAAATCCTACTGGGCATCTCCAGCATTTTCAGCTGCTTAGTATTGAAGAATCAAACTCTGATTATTGGCCTTCCTCTCAAACAGAGGACTGGTCAAAATAGTAGCAGCTTGAAGTTTGATTGTCAAATGTGCACAAACATTGTTCCTGACCAAAACTCTCAGTTCCAATTAAAACACTGCACAAGCTTTTCAAAATATCAGTGCTTTTAAAAATTCCTCGTGACGTGTGGTTAAGTGGCTTGGCTCTCTTTAAACCCTTACTGCTCCTTTTAGAATTCCAGTAATGTTTGAACCACGTTGTAAATGACAAGCAGTCCTGTTTTCTGTGAGCTCCATGTTTTACAGCATAAGCTCTCCCTGCAGTTCCTTGCATACATGGGAAGGACGATAGGGAGCATGCTTTCATTTTGAGGTTGGGGATGCAGAAAAGCTGGTTCTGCAAGTCTGAGTAAGTTATTAAACTGCTCTAATTCCAATCCTGGAAAGAGTGAATGTAACTAATGAAAAGCAATCGGCCTCGTGTCAATCAAATTACATAGTTCACTTGACATCAGTTTATAAAACTCAATAGCAGCCGCTCCATCATATTTGTTTGGCATTAAATGCCAAGGAAGTATCTATCGTACTGGACCACTAATGTCCTTCACTTCAATGATTTAACCTCTTATTGCTATGACTGAAGTTCTGATGTTCAGCAGTTAATTTTGGGAACTTAGTTGAGATCTGGCCATCACAGCCAAGAAATTAATCTTCAGTCACTTGAATCACAAACTTTGCATCTCATGATCCTGAATAGAAAGAATGACTAGCTTTTTCAAACCCAAAACTCTCCCTGCTCCCTACAGGCAGGTACTGAATTCAAGGAGTCCCTGTGAAAAGGACTTTTCAGTAGTTACACCCAGAAGCTGTAATCTCAGGCTGTTATCAAAGTCTTTGGTGTCCACCTGGGTGGTTATTGAGTGATCATGTGATGTCCATCCATTTGGACAAAGCCCTATATGACCACAGGACATTCCCTGCTTCTCAGTCTTTTCAACAAAGACAGGTGGCTGTGCCCAGAAACTCTTTCTATTCAGTTGGGTTAACTGTGCCCATTTAGTGGCATCTGTCTGTGAAAGTTGAATCCATAGTGTTAATGGTGATTCCAGATGTGAATCTTAGTCTCATTTTCCCATCTAGACCAGAGTTTACTCCAAGTAAACACACATTCTCCTAATCCAGAGATGAACCATTTCTTTAATAAACCCAGACTTCAACTCTTGGATCTTAGAGAAGGTCAGAATCCCAACTGTGCAGAAAGAGGCCATTTGGCCCATCAAGTCTGCACTGACCGTCCGAAGAGAATCCCATTATAGACCCACTCCCCCTACTCTATCCCTGTAACCCTGTATTTCCCAAGGCAACCTACCTAACCTGCACATCTTTGGACTGTGGGAGGAAACCCATGCAGAGGCAGGGAGAATATGCAAACTCAACACAGACTGAGGGTGGAATCGAACCCAGGTCCCCGGTGCTGTGAGGGAGCAGAGTCAACCACTGAGCCACCATATCATGACACCAACACCCAAGGCCAGAAGGAGAGATTAAAACCATTTTTAAGTAGTGAGATATTACAATTGGAAATGCACTGATCAAGACAGGATAATGGAAGCAGACGCCTTAATAATCTTAAAGAGAGATCTGGAGACATTGAATGACAGAGAAATGAATGGCAGGATTATTGGGAAACTCACAGGAGTGGGACTAATTTGAAAGCTCAAGCCTGCACAAACAGAATGGGCTAAATGGTCCCCTATTGTGTCTGAATCAAAGAGTTGGAGAACATCTCAGTCTCAACACTTCAAACAGATTCAAATATTCTCATCCAGATTGAAATTCGACCAGAAAAGGACTCATCAAATAAACAACACAGATGGGCAGGAAAAGACCAGCTGCTGCATCGAGCCTGTCCCCAACCCCACTGCAACCAATGGGGAATGAGTCTGTGGGTGACACTGGGCACAGTCACGTTCACTCCCTCTCAGTCTCACATTTCCATTTCTCTGTCCAATAGCTGGTTTGCCAATTCAATTTGAATTCAAGATAACTTCATTATTTTGAGTATTTTATCAGCTTCTCAACTCCTCACAAGTAACAAACTTGACCAGGTTCTGAAAAGCTGTTCAGAAGAAGGTAAGAAATATTTTGGGAGGATTAAACTTCCAAAGATTTTCAGATTTGAAGAATGTCAATGGGATCAAAACCAGTGACATCATCAAGACTATTCCACACTCACAGACCTCTCTCCTCTGTTCATTGGTGCTGGAGAGATGGAGATTCCTGATTGGCTATCAGGGATTGTCAATCATCATTGGTGATGCCACTGTCTGGTTGGGTGCAGGATGTCCTAGGAGGATAAATACAAGAGCTTGTGGGAGAGAGGCTTAATTCTAGAGTTGTCTGGGTGATAGTGAGCTGGAATAGTGAAGATGGCCTCCCAAGTGTGTCAGAACTACCACAAGGACTGTGAGGATGCTGTTAACAAGCAGATCAACCTGGAGCTCTATTCCTCCTATGTTTACCTCTCCATGGTGAGGGTTGTGTTCCTGTGACTGTGTTCCTAATAGGTTTGATTTTCTCCAATTTGAAGTTCCTTTGAGCTGTTTCTTATCATTCTGGGGGGTGGGGAGTTCAAATTTGATCAAATAAGCAGTTCAGACTACAGATTAAATATATTTTGCCTTGTTCTCTGTAGTGACTATTGTTATGAGAGGAGTAATATAAGGGAAGGTGCTTGTGGCCCAATGGTAGTGTCTGTATGTCTGAGCCATGAGACTTATTTCAAGTCCTGCCTACTGCAGAAGTGTGTAATATCCCTGAACAATTTGTTTGGAAAACATCTTGTGGGTCTCTTGTGGTGTAATGGCAGTGTCCCTATGTCTGGGCCTGCTGGTCTCTATTTAAACCTACCTGTTCCAGAGGTGATGTTGTGTCTAGTTTGATTAGTTACTTCAAATAGTCCATCTTTTAGCATTAGAGGGAAAGCAAAGATCAGTCTCTGGTGCAATTGGTCAGCATGTTTGGCTTTTAACCAGCAAGTGTCTGGGTTTGAGACTGCCTCCCCAAGGATGACTGCCTTGTTGGACTCCTATTGTCGAGTGGTAGTGTCCCTACCTCTGATCCAGGAGGCCTGGCTTCAATTAGCACCTGCCCTGGCGATGGTGTCATAACATTGCTGAATAAGTTGTTAGGAAATATCTAAATCAACATCTGTAGACCATAGTGAGACCCATCAAGTGATATGTTTAGGGTTCTTGGTGCACTGGCAATATTCCTACCCCTCAGCCAGCATGTCTCGGCTGAAATCCCAATTGCTTCAGGCATGTGTCATAACATCTCTACTGTTTAGATCAGAAAACACCTGCACTGAATTTCCTCGGGTTGGTAATGGAGCACAAACCAAGCTGACACTGAACAAAGGTTGGACTGTTGTTAATGTGATCTTTAGAGGTTCCCTGGGTTTCCTTGTCATGATTTCAAAGCTGATTCCTAGTGTCCACCTTATTCACTGAATGCTCTCTGTTTCTACTGTAGTATAAATCTAGATAAATGGTTTGAGCTCGACCTAACTTTCAGGTTTCATGGTGCCTCCATTTTGCAAAATGCCTTGTTGCTGCTGAAGAACTCTTTGGAAATGCAGTGACCATTGTAAGATAGGACACTACTTGCATCCAGCAGTGAGCTCGCCCAGTAAGATGTTTGGGGCCTCATTCTTGTGCAAGTTGAATGTTCTCCCAGATAACGGGGCAAGGAAAAATGTTGTCCTCCCCAACCCAAAGATTTAATTTGATTTGATAGATGACACTTAATGAGACCTGATCATAAATCCAATGACCATGTAACATATGCTATATTTTAATTCCAGTTAAACAGTTCTTGACCACACAAATGTTGAGTTAGCATCAAGCCAAGTAGGACCTTTAGAATCACATTATCTCTTGGCCGATGCTACTAGACCTGAGTTGCCCCAACAGCTTTCCTGTGTTCAGATCTTTAATATCTGCAGTTCATTTTTAATTGTGTAAATTGCAGTTTGAATTCTGTTCTCCTCTCTTTCTCCCCCGCCCCCGCCCCCACCCCCTCCACAGTCCTCTTACTTTGACCGGGATGATGTTGCCCTGCGTCACTTTGCTGAGTTCTTCAAGGAGCAGTCCCATGAGGAACGGGAACACGCTGAGAAACTTCTGGCATTCCAGAATAAACGTGGAGGCCGAGTCCTCCTGCAGGATGTCAAGGTTAGAGTTTTGTTTTGTAATTGAAATTTTTACAAAGGTTTATTGCTTATCCTGTGAAGACTAAATTCTCCATCCATGGGGATTAACAGTGAAAATTGAGCCTTGGTGTAAAGGGAGGACAAGTGTGTAGGATTTAGTTATAATGGTGATCTTTTGTCCACTGCCTTGGCTCAGATGATTTGATCAAGAATATGGATGCACTAGTTTTTTTGACTAAAACCAACTGTGATATCGTAAAGATAAGGCTGTGCTTAGTGTTCAACTGAGTATGCAGTCTGAAAGTGGAACAAAGGTTTGGTGTCCAGTAACCTTCAATGCCAGTCACATTACACTGGTCCTCCCATTTGAGGAACACTGAGTGATGTCTGCTCTTAAACTAACATATCATCCATGGACTGACCATTCACTCATCCACTGTCATTCCTTGGTGACTTTAACATGCCAATTGTCCCTATACCTCCAGAATAACCCCACACAGCCCAAAATCCAAACATTTGGGCACTCTACATCCAAGTATCACACTTGATCACTTTTTAATTTCAGAAGCCAGAGCAGGATGAGTGGGGCAATGGTCTGGAGGCAATGCAGAGAGCTCTGCAGATGGAGAAGGATGTGAACCAGAGTCTGCTGGATCTGCACAAACTCTCCTCTGGCCACACAGACCCTCATGTGAGTTTCTGATGTATTTATGTCTGGGCTCTTAGCTTAAATGGATAAGACACTTGACCCTTTAGCCTCTGATTTCTATCTAAATTGTAGTGAGCGCAGTATGGGAGTGGACCAAGCTTCTGGTGTTGCTAACATCTGAGTACTTTCTAGAGACTCTGTCTAGCAATCTGTCACTTAACTGTCCATTCCCCATATTGATGGGAATACCATTCTTGGTGAAAAGTATATTTGATCTTGATGTAATCCGTTTTCCTCTTTGCTTTCCAGCTGTGTGACTTCCTGGAGAGGCACTACTTGGATGAGCAAGTGAAGATGATCAAGAAGCTGGGAGATCACATCACCAACCTGAAGAGACTGGGAGCCCCTGAGAAAGGCCTGGGAGAGTACCTGTTTGACAGGCTCACCCTGGGGGAGAGTGACTGAACTGACTGCAGGGAGCAGGACTTTATTGTTTTTCTCTCTGAATGAGATCTATAGAATCTGAAGCTGTAGAAGTAGCTCACTGTCCTGGGCTTGATTATGGAATGTACCAACTGTAAATAAACTGCTCATTGTTGGATTGGTTTTTGCTGACTAGTAGGTCAAACTGTGTATATAGGTCTGTACTGGGACTTGCTATCAGAGGATCTCTTGATCCAGAGCAGTAATCAAATCCAGTCCAAATTACTTCATCTCACACCAAATATGTGGTGTGGGTATAAGGTCAAGTACAGAGCTGAGTTTATGGAGTAAATGTTTTCTCCATTAAAGTGGGAGACTGGCACAACCAGATTCTGATTGTCAAGAGGAGTTTTACAAACGTCTCCCTAAGTAGTCAAGTACATGGGCCAATGCCACTGGCAATAACATTGCTAACACTATCCAACCATCACCAGTTAGATTACAACCTCAGCTGTTTTGGATTTTCAAATCCACAACCAACTTCCCCACTCCTTGCATCCTCAATTAGAGCAAGTTTCCACAGTAAGTTCTCTCAGAAATCACAACAGTATTAAACTTGCTGGTTTTGTTCGAAACAAAGCCTGGAGGCTTATCTCTCAAGTTCATTAAGCTGTGCTTGAAGTGTTGAGGATATTGGTCTGTTAATATTAGGGTCTAATCTGCAAGGTTGGAATTTTTTGTCTACACTAAAGCTTTCCCGGTTTCGGTAATTTGAAAGCTTGGTGAATTTGTGGAATGTCACAGTAGTATTAACATGTGACAGACCTAGGCCCTCCCTCCAATCTGCAATTACTACATTAAACTCACGGGGGAAGTTTAACCCTACAAAGTGAGAACCTGCAAGAGTGGCTGCTTGGACAATGCTGAATACAGCCATAATGTTCACTATTTGAAATAAACTCCTCTTTCCAAGCCTCCCTATAACCTAGACAGGTAATCCTCAACATCAGCCAGGTTAAGATATTGGCAGGAGTGGAGTCTGTGGAACTATGCTCCATTAACCAATTTAGACGGGGCATTGTGAATTCAACGTGGACTGAAGTAAATGCTTCACCTTCACCCTCCTCCACATCCAAATATTTTTCTCCTCAGTCAGTTCGGCAAACCAATAGTAAGGGTTTCCCATGATGTTCCTTTTGTATTTAGGTGCTTTGCAGTACTTTATCGCCACATGTACCTTCCACCTCATGCTTATCTCCATTTCTTTCACCATCCTGTATACGTGGATGGAGATGCTGACGGCAGTTAGCCGCTGTCTAAGGCAGTGAAGGTGATGACCTAATGCCATCAGCATGAGACCGGGGGGGCATGTTCAAATCCAGCCATTGCAGCTGGTGCAATTTGTATTCAATAAAATCTGGAATCCAGTCAATGAAGACCATGAAGCCGTGAGAAGAAAGTGAGGAATGCAGATGCTGGGGATCAGAGTCAAGACGTGTGGTGCTGGAAAAGCACAACAGGTCAGGGAGCATCTGAGGAGCAGGAGAACATTACAGCGCAGTATAGGCCCATTGGCCCTCGGGTCGACATTTCGGGTATCAGCCTTTCATCCTGATGGATGGCTCATACCCCAAACATCAATTCCCCTGCTCCTCGGATGCTGCCTGGCCTGCTGTGCTTTTCCAGCACCACATTCTGTGATCATGAAGCTGTTGTCCATTGTTAGGGAGAAGCCCGACCTGGTACACAAATGCTCTTCAGGGAAAGAAATCTGCTGTCCTTACCTGAGCTGGCCTACATGGGACTCCAGACTCACCTACAGCAATATGATTGGCTCTAGGGATGAGGAGGAGAAAGTGAGGACTGCAGATGCTGGAGATCATAGCTGAAATGTGTTGCTGGAAAAGTGCAGCAGGTCAGGCAGCATCCGAGGAGCAGGAGAAGTGATGTTTCGGGTATGAGCCCTTCTTCAGGAATGGAGTAAATGCTGCCCTGGCATAGAACAGTATGTTAGGAATTTGATGGGAATGGCAATGAAACAATATATTAATGTCCTTGTAACTCACAAAGATGTTTACAGTCCTATTTCATCTCTGTCATTGTGAAGAAAATCATCTGTAGGAGTTTGTTTTTCACCACCTTGATTTTGTTTTGAATCTATCCCCAACCCAGCTCCCTACTAAATTAGGGATACTAAATTCAATGTAATCTTAGATAAAGGATCAGTCAATAGTTACCCCCAGAGCCAATACCCAAAGGCATTTTTCAAAGTCTCCGGTGATCATTGAGTGACCATGTGATGTCCAACCACTTGAATAAGGTCTTTGTGACCGCTGGATATCAATACGTTTTGGATCCTTTTTGACCAGAATGAGCGTAAATACATGAATACAGTTTCTGGTCAGACACATCAACTGTGCCCACAGGCATCTTTCACAAGAGGCTTCTCACTGTGATGTTATTGGTGGCTCCTGATGTGAATCAAAGCCACTCTGTCAGGCCTATCTAACACTGAGGTTAATCAAAGGGAACATATCTCCACCTCACCTTGGTCTTCAACCACTTGAATAAAACAAAAAGCAAAATCCTGCAGAAAAATCTGGAAATTGTTGAAGAATCTCAGCAGAGCTGCCAGCCTCTTTGGAGAGAGAAACAGAGTTAATAATTTGAGTCCCATTTTGACTCAGTCTTTTGACTCAACATTAACTCTATGCTTCCTCCCACAGATTCTGCCAGACCCGTGGAGACTCTCCAGCATGTTCTGGTTTTATTTCTCAACTGCTTTTACATAGTAGCTTATAATTTCTCATAAAGTGAAGCGGTCCATGTCCATATACGGCAAGGCTTGGACAATATCCAGGTTCGGGCTGACAATTGACAATTTATATTTGAGCCATACAAGTACCAGGCAACAGTCACCTCCACCAAAGGAGAATCTAACCATTACCCCATGACATTCAAAAACATTACCGTGACTCAATCCCCCACTATCAATATCCTAGGATTACCATTGACCAGAATATGAACGGTACCGTTCAGATAAATTCAGTGAGGCCAGGGATCCTGCAGCAAGTAACCAATTTCTGACTCCCAATAGCCTGTCTCCCACCTTCAAAACATAACTCAGGAGTGAGATGGAATACTCCCTACTTACCTGAATGAGTACATCTCCAACAACAAACAAGAAGCTCAACAGCATCCAGGACAAAGCAGCCCACTTGATTGGCACCACATCCACAAATATTCACTCCCCCTTCCACTGACACACAGTGGCAGCTGTGTGTACTATCCACGAGATGTACGAGAGTAATTCGCTCCCGGACCTGAGTCTGCACCTTCCAAACACACGACCGATACCATATATGAGGACAAGGAGGTTCCCTCCAAGTCACTCACCATCCTGACTTGGAAATACATTGGCGTTTCTCACTGTCACTGGGTCAAAATCCTGGAGCTCCCTCCCTAACAGTCCTGTGGGTGTAGCTAAGTCAATTGACTGCTTCGGTTCAAGAAGGCAGTTCACCATCACCTTCAGAAGGGCAACCAGGGACAGGGTAATAAATGTTGGACAAGCTCGCGATGCCCGTGTCCCATTAATGAATGAACATTTGAAATTTGGTCCATTTTGAAGCCAGCAAAAATAAAACCTTAGCATTTAATTTGTCAAGTAAAATTCTGGGACACATTCAAATGTTTAGTAAAGGTGGAGAGAAGGTTAATATCGTGTTTCCAACCACAAGAGACTTCATTTGTCATTCAGTCACATCCAGCTCATTTGGGGTGTGCATAGAATCTACGACTCCATAAGTAATGATATCATTAAGTTTCATCTCTCAAACCTGTCTATCTTCCAGATTTCTGATTGGCTCTGAGTCTTTGCTCCTCCCTCACAGTCCTCCCTGTTGTGTTCATTGGTGCCTGGATTGATTGGAAATTCCTGAGCGGCTGTCAGGGATTGTCAATCTTCATTGGTGCTGCCACACCCTGGTTGAATGCAGGGTGTCCCAGGAGGATAAATACAATAACTAGTGGGGGAAACAAATTTAGATTTAGTGATAGTGAGTAGGGATAGTGAAGATGGCCTCCCAAGTGTGTCAGAACTACCACAAGGACTGTGAGGATGCTGTTAACAAGCAGATCAACCTGGAGCTCTATTCCTCCTATGTTTACTTCTCCATGGTGAGGCTTGTGGACTTGAGACTGAAACCTGAAGAGTTGGCCTTTTGTTGATTTAATGTATTGTTAAAATGGATTGTGTAAAGTTCTGGTGATTTTAAACATAGAATAACCTTTGAGTGAACAATTCCTACAGCAGCTGCTCTCTATGGATATTTAAGGTGTAGTGTGGGTTTCTTGTGGTACAGTGGTAGTGTCCCTGCCCCTGAACCAAGAGGCCTAGGTTCTAATACGACCTACTCCCAGAAGTGTATCTGAATGTTGCTGAATTATACTTGGGTTTTTCTATCAAACCATGGACCTATTTATTGCCAGATGGTCACACTCTAGTGTCACTGCTGTAGTCTGGCAGATCCTCCTTCGTATTGTTTCCTCCCTTTTGATGTTAAGCTCTCAACCTTCTGCTGTTGAGACTTCATTCACAGCAATGATCACTGTTTTCATTGGTGGAATGGAAAAATATGTAATAACTTGCTCAATGGTATTTGACAGTATCTCAACTGCTTGTTCTGGAATCAAATGAACTACTTTTTTCTTTACCAATGACTGTACTGCATCAGGGACTGTTTGAAAGAGTATCTGGCACTAAACCCTACCATGTCAGACAGTGTCTCTCAATGATGGGCCAAATACTGGAGAGATCTACCCTGTTCTGAAAAATCTTCTCTACTTAGGAGTGTAGGGCACTTTGGTTTAATCCATTGAAAGCAGGATGTACTCCATAACCTGACATAAGAATTCAGGTTTAGCTTGGTATGGAATGTTTAACTTCAATGAAATTCAGCTGAATAACGAGTGAATCTAGCTAACTGCTTGAGCAGGGAACTAGGTTGTATGCTGTTATAAATTGTCTATTAATTGAAGATCTCGAATTGCTTTAGGAGCTTTAAGTGACACTTGAATTCTCTCCTCCCCCAGGCCTCTTACTTTGACCGGGATGATGTTGCCCTGCGTCACTTTGCTGAGTTCTTCAAGGAGCAGTCCCATGAGGAACGGGAACACGCTGAGAAACTGATGGAATTCCAGAATAAACGTGGAATGCCGAGTCCTCCTGCAGGATGTCAAGGTTGGACTAACTTGGTTTCGATCCTATTTGGTTAGAAATAACTTCACTTAATATGGATTTGAAGTGGCTTAACCCAATTGGTTTGTACTTGTGCCTTGTTAAGCCCTCTTCTTTCTTGTGACCACCTTTTACTGGATTGGACACCACTTGTAAGAAAGTGACCACCATGTTTTTCCCTTCCTCCAGAAGCCAGAGCAGGATGAGTGGGGCAATGGTCTGGAGGCAATGCAGAGAGCTCTGCAGATGGAGAAGGATGTGAACCAGAGTCTGCTGGATCTGCACAAACTCTCCTCTGGCCACAGTGACCCTCATGTGAGTTTTTAATGTATTTATGTCTGGGCTCTTACGTTAAATGGATAAGACACTTGGCCCTTTAGCCTCCAATTTTGTATTTAACTTTGTGAGTCGAGCCTGGGAGTGGACCAAGCTTCTGGTGTAGTCATGATCTGAGCACTTTCTCGACGCTGTTAAGCAATCTGTGACATCCCTTAACTGTCTCAGTCCAAGCAGTGTACAGCATGGAAACAGGCCCTTGACCAGATATCCCAACCCAATCTCGTCCCACGTGCCAGCACCCAGCCCATATCCCTCCAAACCCTTCCTTTTTCATAATTTTGTCCAAATGCCTTTTAAATGTTGCAATTGTACTAGCCACCACTTCCTCAATTGTCCACTCCATATTGAGGGGAATACCAGTCTTGGTGGAGAAGAGTATATTTGATCTTGACATAATCAGATTTTCTCTTTGCCTTCCAGCTGTGTGACTTCCTGGAGAGGCACTACTTGGATGAGCAAGTGAAGATGATCAAGAAGCTGGGAGATCACATCACCAACCTGAAGAGACTGGGAGCCCCTGAGAATGGCCTGGGAGAGTACCTGTTTGACAGGCTCACCCTGGGGGAGAGTGACTGAACTGACTGCAGGGAGCAAGTCTTCACTTTTATTCTCTGAATGAGATCTATAGAAACTGAAGCTTGTAGAAGTAGCTCACTGTCCTGGGCTTGATCATGGAATGTGCCAACTGGAAATAAACTGCTTATTGTTAGATTGGTTTGTGCTGATTACTGGGTCAAACTGTGTATACAGGTCTGTGCTGGGACTTGCTGTCAGAGGATCTCTTGATCCAGATCACTAGTTAATCCCTGTCCCAATTTAAATTTTCCCCCCCCCCCCCCCATCCCAACCGCAAATATTATGTGGTGTGGGTAGGGGACCAGGTTTATGGAGTACATGTTTCTCCCAGTACAGTGGGAGGTGGGCACTCTACCAGATTCTGATCTTCAAGAGGAGTTCTCCAAACGTCTTCCTGAGCAACTCAGTGCAAGGGCCAGTGCCACTGGTAATAACTTTCCTAAAACTGTCCAACCATCACTGGTAAGATCAAAACCTCAGCTGTTGTGGTTTTTAAATCCAAAACCAGCTTTTCCACTCCTTGCATTACTAAATTAGAGCAAATTTCAGTAGGGTTTATTCTCTGAAGTTATGCCTGTATTAAACTTGCTGATTTTCTTTTAAGCCTCTAGCCTTTGCTTATCTATGTTGCTCATTAAGCTGTGAGAAGTGTTGAGGGTACTGTCCTGCCAATATTATGGTCTAATCTGTAAGGTTGGAATTTGTTTTGTCCACTTTAGAGCCTTCCTGATTTCCGTAATCCAAAATCTAGAGGAACCAGAAAGCTTGGTGAATGTATACAATGTTGCAGTAGTCTTAACAGATAATAGACCTAGGCCCTCTCTCACTGCATTGAACTCACGGGGGAGGTTTAACCCTGCACAGTCGGTGAGGAGCTGCATTCAAAATGTCCAAGGGTGACAGTTTAGATAATGCTCAACTCTGCCATAAGGTTTGCTATTTCAAACAAACTCTGTCTAAACTACTTTAGAGCATAGACAGGTAACATTCAACAGCAGCCAGGTTAACAGTGTGGTATGAGAGGAGTCTGGAACTGTGAATTCACTCAATGCCCCCTCTAAACTGATTAATGGAGCAATGTGCAAAAGGAGGTAATGTGGACAGAGGTAAATGCTTCACCTTCACCCTCCTCCACATCCAAATATTTTCTCTTCAGTCAGTTTGGCAAGGCAATAGTAGGTGTTTCCCATCATGTTACCTTTGTATTTTGGTGCTTTGAAGTGCTTGATCACTAGATGTACCTTCCACCATCTCCATTTCTTTCACCATCCTGTATACGTGGATTGAAACGCTGACTGCACTTATCCAGCGTCTAAGGCAGTAAAGGCGATGGACTCGTGCCATTAGCATGGCACCTGGTGGGGAGGGGCGTTTCAAATCCAGCCATTGCAGCTGGTGCAATTTGTGTTCAATAAACATCTGGAATCATGTCTAAAGAGGACCATGGAGCTGTTAGGAGAAAGTGAGGAATGTAGAAGTGAGGGATCGGAGTCAAAAAGGCACAGCTGGTCAGGCAGCATGTGAGGAGCAGGAGAGCATTACAGTGCAGTATAGGCCCATCGGCCCTCAAGTCGATGTTTTGGGTATCAGCCTTTCATCCTGATGGAGGGCTCAAATGTCAATTCCCCAGCTCCTCAAATGCTGCCTGACCTGCTGTGCTTTTCCAGCACCACATTCTGTGACCATGAAGCTGTTGTCCATTGTCAGGGAGAATCCTGACCTGATACACAAATGCTCTTCAGGGAAAGATATCTGCTGTCCTTACCTGAGCTGGCCTGCATGGGACTCCAGACTCACCTACAGCAATATGATTTGTTCCGGGGATGGGATAAATGCTGGCCTGGCCATTACCCACATCCCATAGAAGAATATGTCAGGAATTTGATGGGAACGGCAATGAAACGAGATATTAATGTCCTTGTAACTCTCAAAGATATTTACAGTCCTATTTCATCTGTCATTGTGAAGAAAATCATCTATCCCTGCGCCTGAATAAATTAGGGACACTAAATTCAATGTTATCTTTGATAAAGAATCAGTCAATAGTTACCCCCAGAGCCAATACCCAAAGGCTTTCTTCAAAGTCTCTGGTGATCATTGAGTGACCATGTGACATCCATCCATTTGGATAAGGTCTTTGTGACCGCTGGATATCAATACGTTTTGGATCCTTTTTGACCAGAATGTGTGTAAATACATGAATACAGTTTCTGGTCAGACACATCAACTGTGCCCACAGGCATCTTTCACAAGAGGCTTCTCACTGTGATGTTATTGGTGGCTCCTGATGTGAATCAAAGCCACTCTGTCAGGCCTATCTAACACTGAGGTTAACCAAAGGGAACATATCTCCACCTCACCTTGGTCTTCAACCACTTCGATAAAACAAAAAGCAAAATCCTGAAGAAAAATCTGGAACCACAGCAGAAATTGCTGAAGTATCACAGCAGAGCTGCCAGCCTCTTTGGAGAGAGAAACAGCGTTAATAATTTGAGTCACATTTTGACTCAGTCATTGGACTCAACATTAACTCTATGCTTCCTCCCACAGATTCTGCCAGACCCATGTAGACTCTCCAGCATGTTCTGGTTTTATTTCTCATCTGCTTTTACATAGTAGCTTATAATTTCTCATAAAGTGAAGCGGTCCATGTTCATATACAGCAAGGCTTGGACAATATCCAGGTTTGGGCTGACAATTGACAATTTATATTTGAGCCATACAAGTACCAGGCAACGGTCACCTCCACCAAAGGAGAATCTAACCATTACCCCACGACAGTCAATAACATTACCGTGACTCAATCCCCCACTATCAATATCCTAGGATTACCATTGACCAGAATATGAACGGGACTGTTCAGATAAATTCAGTGAGGCTAGGGATCCTGCAGCAAGTAACCAATCTCTGACTCCCAATAGCCTGTCTCCCACCTTCAAAACACAACTCAGGAGTGAGATGGAATACTCCCTCCTTACCTGAATGAGTACATCTCCAACAACATACAAGAAGCTCAACACCATCCAGGACAAAGCAGCCCACTTGATTGGCACCACATCCACAAATATTCCCTCCGCCTTCCACTGACACACAGTGGCAGCTGTGTGTACTATCCACGAGTTGTACGAGAGTAATTCGCTCCCAGACCTGAGTCTGCACCTTCCAAACACACGACCGATACCATATATAAGGACAAGGAAGTTCCCTCCAAGTCACTCACTATCCTGACTTGGAAATACATTGGCGTTTCTTCAGTGTCACTGGGTCAAAATCCTGGAGCCCACTCCCTAACAGTCCTGTGGGTGTAGCTAAGTCAATTGACTGCTTCGGCTCAAGAAGGCAGTTCATCATCATCTACAGAAGGGCAACCAGGGACAGGCAATAAATGTTAGACAAGCTCGCGATGCCCGTGTCCCATTAATGAATGAACATTTGAAATTTGGTCCATTTTGAAGCCAACGAAAATAAATACTTAGCATTTAATTTGCGGGAACACATTCAAATGTTTAGAAAAGGTGGAGTGAAAGTTATTATCGTGTTTCCAATCACAAGAGACTTCATTTGTCATTCAGTCACATCCAACTGGAAGCATCCAGTTAGTTTGGAGTGTGTACAGAATCTATTACTCCATAAGTAATGATATCATTAAGTTTCATCTCTCAAACCTATCTATCTTCCAGATCTCTGATTGGCTCTGTGTCTCAGCCCCTCCCTCACAGTCCTCCCTGTTGTGTTCATTGGTGCCTGGATTGATTGGAAATTCCTGAGCGGCTGTCAGGGATTGTCAATCTTCATTGGTGCTGCCACGCCCTGGTTGAGTGCAGGGTGTCCCAGGAAGATAAATACAACAACTAGTGGGAGAGAGGCTCAGTTCTAGAGTTGTCTAGGTGACAGTGAGTAGGAACAGTGAAGATGGCCTCCCAAGTGTGTCAGAACTACCACCAGGACTGTGAGGATGCTGTTAACAAGCAGATCAACCTGGAGCTCTATTCCTCCTATGTTTACCTCTCCATGGTGAGGCTTGTGGACTTGAGACTGAAACCTGAAGAGTTGGACTTTTGTTGATTTCATGTATTGATAAAATGGATTGTGTAAAGTTCTGGTGATTTTAAAAATGGAATAACCTTTGAGTGAACAACTCCTACAGCAGCTGCTCTCTATGGTTGTTTAAGGTGTAGAGTGAGCTTCTTGTGGTACTGTCCCTACCTCTGACCCAAGAGGCCTAGTTTCTTGTACTGCCTACTCCAGAAGTGTGTCTGAATGTTGCTGAATTATACTTGGGTTTTTGTATCAAACCATGGACCTACATATTGCCAGAAGGTCACACTCAATGTCACTGCTGTAATCTGACAGCTCCTGATTAGTATTGTTCCCTCCCATTTGAATATGAAGCTCTCAACCTTCTGATGTTGAGACTTCATTCACAGCAATGATCACTGCTTTCATTAGTGGAATGGAAAATGTGTATAATAACTTGCTCAATGGTATTTGACAGTATCTCAACTGCTTGTTCTGGAATCAATTGAAGTACTTTTTTCTTTCCCTGATGCAGTACAGTCACTGGTCATGTTTGAAAGAGTATCTGGCAGTAAACCCTACCATGTCATACAGTGTCTCTCCAGGATTGGCCAGATACTGGAGAGATCTACCCTGTTCTGAAAAATCTCCTCCACTGAGAGGCGGGCACTTTGGTTTAATCCATTGAAAGCAGGATGTACTCCATAACCTGACATAAGAATTCAGGTTTAGCTTGGTATGGAATGTTTAGCTTCAATGAAATTCAGCTGAATCTAGCTAACTGCTTGAGCAGGGAACTAAGTTGTATGCTGTTATAAATTGTCTATTGAAGATCTTGAATTGCTTTAGGAGCTTTAAGTGACACTTGATTTCTCTCCTCCCCCAGTCCTCTTACTTTGACCGGGATGATGTTGCCCTGCGTCACTTTGCTGAGTTCTTCAAGGAGCAGTCCCATGAGGAACGGGAACACGCTGAGAAACTGATGGAATTCCAGAATAAGCGTGGAGGCAGAGTCCTCCTGCAGGATATCAAGGTTGGACTAACTTAGTTTTGATTCTATTTGGTTAGAAATAACTTCACTTAATATGGATTTGAAGTGGCTTAACACAATAGGTTTGTACTTGTGCCTTGTTAAGCCCTCTGCTTTCTTGTGACCACCTTTTTACTGGATTGGACACTACTTGTAGGAAAGTGACCACCATGTTTTTCCCTTCCTCCAGAAGCCAGAGCAGGATGAGTGGGGCAATGGTCTGGAGGCAATGCAGAGAGCTCTGCAGATGGAGAAGGATGTGAACCAGAGTCTGCTGGATCTGCACAAACTCTCCTCTGACCACACGGACCCTCATGTGAGTTTTTGATGTATTTATGTCTGGGCTCTTGCGTTAAATGGATAAGACACTTGGCCCTTTAGCCTCCGCTTTTGTATCTAAATTGTAGTGAGTCGAGCCTGGGAGTGGACCAAGCTTCTGGTGTAGTCATGATCTGAGCACTTTCTCGACGCTGTTAAGCAATCTGTGACATCCATTAACTGTCTGCGTCTGAGCGATGTACAGCATGCACCAGGCCCTTCAGTCCAACCTGTCCATGCTGACCAGATATCCCAACCCAATCTCTTCCCACCTGCCAGCACCCAGCCCATATCCCTCCAAACCCTTCCTTCATAAATTTGTCCAAATGCCTTTTAAATGTTGCAATTGTACTAGCCGCCACTTCCTCAATTGTCCACTCCCCATATTGAGGAGAATACCAGTAATGGTGGAGAAGAGTATATTTGATCTTGACATAATCAGATTTTCTCTTTCCCTTCCAGCTGTGTGACTTCCTGGAGAGGCACTACTTGGATGAGCAAGTGAAGATGATCAAGAAGCTGGGAGATCACATCACCAACCTGAAGAGACTGGGAGCCCCTGAGAATGGCCTGGGAGAGTACCTGTTTGACAGGCTCACCCTGGGGGAGTGACTGAACTGACTGCAAGGAGCAAGTCTTCACTTTTATTCTCTGAATGAGATCTATAGAAACTGAAGCTTGTAGAAGTAGCTCACTGTCCTGGGCTTGATCATGGAATGTGCCAACTGGAAATAAACTGCTTATTGTTGGATTGGTTTGTGCTGATTACTGGGTCAAACTGTGTATACAGGTCTGTGCTGGGACTTGCTGTCAGAGGATCTCTTGATCCAGATCACTAGTTAATCCCTGTCCTAATTTAAATTCCACCCCCATCCCAACAGCAAATAGTATGTGGTGTGGGTATAAGGCCAAGTACAGAGCTGGGTTTATGGAGTACATGTTTCTCCCAGTACAGTGGGAGGTGGGCACTCTACCAGATTCTGATCTTCAAGAGGAGTTCTCCAAACTTCTTCCTGAGCAGCTCAGTGCAAGGGCCAGTGCCACTGGTAATAACTTTCCTAAAACTGTCCAACCATCACTGGTAAGATCGAAACCTCAGCTGTTGCGGTTTTTAAATCCAAAACCAGCTTTTCCACTCCTTGCATTACTAAATTAGAGCAAATTTCAGAGTAGGGTTTATTCTCTGAAGTTACACCTGTATTAAACTTGCTGATTTTCTTAAGCCTCTAGCCTTTGCTTATCTATGTTGCTCATTAAGCTGTGAGAAGTGTTGAGGATACTGTCCTGCCAATATTATGGTCTAATCTGTAAGGTTGGAATTTGTTTTGTCCACTTTAGAGCCTTCCCTGTTTCGGTAATCCAAAATCTAGAGAGCAACCAGAAAGCTTGGTGAATGTATACAATGTTGCAGTAGTCTTAACAGGTGATAGACCTAGGCCCCCTCTCACTGCGTTAGACTCACGGGGGAAGTTTAACCCTGTATATAGTCGTTGAGGAGCTGCATTCAAAATGTCCAAGGGTGACAGTTTAGGTAATGCTCAACTCTGCCATAAGGTTCACTATTTCAAACTCTTTCTAAACTTCTTTAGAGCATAGACAGGTAACATTCTACAGCAGCTCGGTTAACAGTGTGCTATGAGGGGAGTCTGTGGAACTGTGAATTCACTCAATGCCCCCTGTAAACTGATTGTCCACATTACTTCCTTTTGCACATTAATGGAGCAGAGGGAAATGCTTCACCTTCACCCTCCTCCACATCCAAATATTTTCTCTTCAGTCAGTTTGGCAAGGCAATAGTAGGTGTTTCCCATCATGTTACCTTTGTATTTAGGTGCTTTGCAGTGCTTGATCACTAGATGTACCTTCCACCCATCTCCATTTCTTTCATCATCCTGTATACGTGGATTGAATTGCTGACTGCAGTTATTTAGTGTCTAAGGCAGTAAAGGCGATGGACTAGTGCCATTAGCCCTGGTGCCAGGGGGGGGTTTAAAATCCAGCCATTGCAGCTGGTGCAATTTGTGTTCAATAAACATCTGGAATCCTGTCTGAAAAGGACCATGGAGCTGTTAGGAGAAAGTGAGGAATGTAGATTGGGGGGGGGGGGATCAGAGTCAAAATGTGTGGTGCTGGAAAAGCACAGCAGGTCAGGCAGCATCTGAGGAGCAGGAGAGCATTACAGCATAGTATGGGCCCAGCAGCCCTCAAGTTGACGTTTTGGGCATGAGCCTTTCATCCTGATGGAGGGCTCAAACTCCAAACATCAATTCCCCAGCTCTGCAAATGCTGCCTGACCTGCTGTGCTTTTCCAGCACCACATTCTGTGATATTGAAGCTGTTGTCCTTTGTCGGGGAGAATCCCGAAATGGTACACAAATGCTCTTCAGGGGAAGAAATCTGCTGTCCTTACCTGAGCTGGCCTACACGGGACTCCAGACTCATCTACAGCAATATGATTGGCTCGAGGGATGGGGTAAATGCTGGCCTGGCCATTACCCACATCCCATAGAATAATATGTCAGGAATTTGATGCGAACAGCAATGAAACGCGATATTAATGTCCTTGTAACTCACAAAGATATTTACAGTCCTATTTCATCTCTGTCATTGTGAAGAAAATCATCTGTAGGAGTTTGTTTTTCACCACCTTGATTTTGTTTTGAATCTATCCCCATCCCTGCTCCCTACTAAATTAGGGATACTAAATTCAATGTAATCTTAGATAAAGGATCAGTCAATAGTTACCCCCAGAGCCAGTACCCAAAGGCATTTTTCAAAGTCTCTGGTGATCATTGAGTGACCATGTGACGTCCATCCATTTGGATAAGGTCTTTGTGACCGCTGGATATCAATACGCTTTGGATCCTTTTTGACCAGAATGAGCGTAAATACATGAATACAGTTTCTGGTCAGACACATCAACTGTGCCCACAGGAAACTTTCATAAGAGGCTTCTCAGTGAGATGTTATTGGTGGCTCCAGATATGAATCAAAGCCACTCTGTCAGGCCTATCTAACTCTGAGGTTAACTAAAGGGAACACATCTCCACCTCACCTTGGTCTTCAACCACTTCGCTAAAACAAAAAGCAAAATCCTGCACAAAATGGAAATCTGGAACCACGGCAGAAATTGCTGAAGTATCTCAGCAGAGCTGCCAGTCTCTTTGGAGAGAGAAACAGAGTTAATAATTTGAGTCCCATTTTGACTCAGTCATTGGACTCAACATTAACTCTATGCCTCCTCCCACAGATTCTGCCAGACCCATGTAGACTCTCCGAGGGAGAATCTAACCATTACCTCATGATATTCAATAACATTACTGTAACTTAATCCCCCACGATCAATATCCTGGGATTGCCATTGACCAGAATATGAACGGGACTGGTCATGTAAATTCAGTGAGGCAAGTGATCCTGCAGCAAGTAACCAATCTCTGACTCCCAACAGCCTGTCTCCCACCTTCAAAACACAACTCAGGAGTGAGATGGAATACTCCCTACTTACCTGAATGAGTACATCTCCAACAACATACAAGAAGCTCAACACCATCCAGGACAAAGCAGCCCACTTGATTGGCACCACATCCACAAATATTCACTCCCCCTTCCACTGACACACAGTGGCAGCTGTGTGCACTATCCACAAGATGCACGAGAGTAATTCTCGCATGGTCCTGAGTCTGCACCTTCCAAACATACGACCAATACCATATATGAGGACAAGGAAGTTCCCTTCAAGTCACTCACCATCCTGTCTTGGAAATACATCGCCATTTCTTCAGTGTCACTGGGTAAAAATCCTGGATCCCCTCCCTAACAGACCCCTCCCTTTTGAATTTCAAGCTCTCAACCTTCTGATGTTGAGACTTTATTCACAGCAATGATCACTGTTTTATTAGTGGAATGGAAAACTTGTGTAATAACTTGCTCAATGGTATTTGACAGGATCTCAACTGCTTGTTCTGGAATCAATTGAAGTACCTTTTTTCTTTCCCTGATGCAGTACAGTCACTGGTAATGTTTGAAAGAGTATCTGGCAGTAAACCTACCATGTCAGACAGTCTCTCTCCATGATGGGCCAGATACTGCAGAGATCGACCCTGTTATGAAAAATCTCTTCTACTAAGGAGCGTAGGGCACTTTGGTTTAATCCATTGAAAGCAGGATGTCCTACATACTCAGACACAAGCTAAACCTAAATTCTTGGCATGAAACATAATGTTTAGCTTCAATGAAGTTCAGCTGAATAACCAGAGCTGAATCTAGCTTCGATCTCATGGTGTACAGGGAAAACTAGCCATTTGGGTAAAGAACTGGCTCAAAGGTAAAAGACAGAGGGTGGTGGTGGAGGGTCATTTTTCAAACTGGAGGCCTGTGACCAGTGGAGTGCCACAAGGATTGGTGCTGGGTCCACTATTTTTTCAAATTTTTGTATAAATGATTTGAATGTGAGCATAAGAGGTACGGTTAGTAAGTTTGCAGATGACTCCAAAATTGAAGGTGTAGTGGACAGCGAAGAGGGTTACCTCTGATTACAACAGGATCTTGTCCAGATGGGCTGAGAAGTGGCAGATCGCATTTAATTCAGATAAATGCGAGGTGCTGCATTTTGGAAAGCAAATCTTCGCAGGACTTAGACACTTAATGATAAGGTCCTGGGGAATGTTGCTGAACAAAGAGACTTTGGAGTGCAGGTTCATATTTCCTTGAAAGTGGAGTCGCAGGTAGCTAGGATAGTGAAGAAGGCATTTGGTATCCTTTCATTTATTGGTCAGAATATTGAGTACAGGAGTTGGGAGGTCATGTTGCGGCTGTACAGGATATTGGTTAGGCCACTGTTGGAGTATTGCATGCAATTCTGGTCTCCTTCCTATCGGAAAGATGTTGTGAAACTTGAAAGGGTTCAGAAAAGATTTACAAGGATGTTGCCAAGGTTGGAGGATTTGAGCTATTGGGAGAGACTGAGCAGGCTGAGGCTGTTTTCCCTAGAGTGTCAGAGGCAGATGGGTGACCTTATAGAGGTTTACAAAATTAAAGGGTCTGGATAAGGTAAACAGGCAAAATCTTTTCCCTGGGGTCAGGGAGTCCAGAACGAGAGGGCATAGGTTTCTGGTGAGGGGAAAGATGAGAGCCAAGGGGCAACTTTTTCATAGACGGGATAAGTGTATGGAATGAGCAGCCAGAGGAAGTGGTGGAGGCTGGTACAATTGCAGCATTTGGATGGGTATATGAATAGGAAGGGTTTGGAGGGATATGGGCCGGGTGCTGGAAGGTGGGACTATCTGGTTGGCATGGACAGGTTGGACCGAAGAGTCTGTTTCCATGCTATACGCTGACTCTATAACCGCTTTAGCAAGGAACTAAGTTGTATGCTGTTACAAATTGACTGACTGACTATTTAAAAACTATTTAAATAGACGATCTTGAATTGCTTTTGGAGCTTGAGATGACACTTGATATTTGTCTCCTCCTTCTCTTCCCCTCCCCTCCCTAGTCCCCTTACTTTGACCGGGATGATGTTGCCCTGCGTCACTTTGCTGAGTTCTTTAAGGAGCAGGCCCATGAGGAACGGGAACACGCTGAGAAACTGATGGCATTCCAGAATAAATGTGGAGGCAGAGTCCTCCTGCAGGATGTCAAGTTGGGTTTATTGTAGATGGACAGTAATTCTGAGAATTAAATTGCTTCAGATCAGTATCCATGGTTTTTACGTTAATTCTGATATCACAGTTCTCTAAATTTAGTGTAGAATGTGAAGCCCCTACATTTCTCTCCCCTCCAGAAGCCAGAGCAGGATGAGTGGGGCAATGGTCTGGAGGCAATGCAGAGAGCTCTGCAGATGGAGAAGGATGTGAACCAGAGTCTGCTGGATCTGCACAAACTCTCCTCTGGCCACACGGACCCTCATGGGAGTTCCTGATGTATTTATGTCTGGGCTGTTGTCTTAAATGGATCAGACATTTGGTCCTTTAGCCTCTGATTTCTATGTAAATGGTGGTGAGTGCAGTATGGGAGTGGACCACGCTTCTTGTGTAGCCCAGATCTGAGCACTTTCTAAAGGCTCTTCAGCAATCTGTCACATCACTTAACTGTCCACCCTCCACGTTGAGGGGAATGTCATTCTTGGAGAAAAGTCAAGTTGATCTTGACATAATCAGATTTTCTCTTTCCCTTCCAGCTGTGTGACTTCCTGGAGAGGCACTACTTGGATGAGCAAGTGAAGATGATCAAGAAGCTGGGAGATGACATCACCAACCTGAAGAGACTGGGAGCCCCTGAGAATGGCCTGGGAGAGTACCTGTTTGACAGGCTTACCCTGGGGGAGAGTGACTGAACTGACTGCAGGGAGCAAGACTTTTTTTCACTCCATGAATGAGATCTATAGAATCTGAAGCTGTAGAAGTAGCTCACTGTCCTGGGCTTGATTATGGAATGTACCAACTGTAAATAAACTGCTCATTGTTGGATTGTTTTTTGCTGACAGTAGGTCAAACTGTGTATACAGGTCTGTACTGTGACTTGCTATCAGAGGATCTCTTTGTCCAGATCAGTAATTAAATCCAGTCCAAATTACTTCATCTGACACCAACTATGTGGTGTGGATATAAGACCAAGTACAGAGCTGAGTATATGGAGTAAATGTTTACTCCATTACAGTGGGAGACTGGCACTACCAGATTCTGATCGTGAAGAGGAGTTTTACAAAATTCTTCCTAACTGGACAAGTACAAGGGCCAGTGCCACTGGCAATAACTGTGCTAACACTATCCAACCATCACCAGTTAGATTAAAACCTCCAGCTGTTTTGGTTTTTCAAATCCACAACCAACTTCCCCACTCCTTGCATCCTCAATTAGAGCAGGTTTTGCAGTAAGTTCTCTCTGAAATCACAACTGTAATAAATTTGCTGGTTTTCTTGGAAGCAAAGCCTGGAGGCTTATCTCCATAGCTCATTAAGCTGTGTTCGAAGTGTTGAGGATCTTGGCCTGTTAATATTATGATCTAAGCTGCAGCGTTGGAATTTTTTGTCAACTTTAGAGCTTTCCAGGTTTAGGTAATCTGAAAACTTAGTGAATCTCGGGAATGTCACAGTAGTCTTAACATGTGATAGACCTAGGCCCTCCCCCCAATCCACAATTACTGCATTAGACTCAATGGGGAAGTTTCACCCTACACAGTGAGAACCTGCAAAATGTGCAAGAGTGGCGGCTTGGACAATGCTGAACACAGCCATAATGTTCACGATTTGAAATAAACTAATGCTCTTTCTAAGCCTCCCTATAACCTAGACAGGTAATCCTCAACATCAGCCAGGTTAAGATATTGGCAGGAGTGGAGTCTGTGGAACTGTGCTCCATTAACCAATTTAGACGGGGCATTGTGAATTCAACGTGGACTGAAGTAAATGCTTCACCTTCACCCTCCTCCACATCCAAATATTTTTCTCCTCAGTCAGTTCGGCAAACCAATAGTAAGGGTTTCCCATGATGTTACTTTTGTATTTAGGTGCTTTGCAGTACTTTATCGCCACATGTCCCTTCCACCTCATGCTTATCTCCATTTCTTTCACCATCCTGTATACGTGGATGGAGATGCTGATGGCAGTTAGATCCCGGTCTAAGGCAGTGAAGGTGATGACCTAATGCCATCAGAATGAGGCCCGGGCAGGGGAGAGGGGGGCCTGTGTTCATTTCCAGCCATTGCAGCTGGTGCAATTTGTATTCAGTAAAAATCTGGAATCCCATCTAAAGAAGACCATGAAGCTGTTAGGAGAAAGTGAGGAATGCAGATGCTGGGGATCAGAGTCAAAACGTGTGGTGCTGGAAAAGCACAACAGGTCAGGCAGCATCTGAGGAGCAGGAGAACATTACAGCGCAGTATAGGCCCATTGGCCCTCGAGTCGACATTTCGTGTATCAGCCTTTCATCCTGATGGAGGGCTCAGACCACAAACATCAATTCCCCTGCTCCTCGGATGCTGACTGACCTGCTGTGCTTTTCCAGCACCACATTCTGTGACCAGGAAGCTGTTCATTGTCAGGGAGAATCCCGACCTGGTACACAAATCCTCTTCAGGGAAAGAAATCTGCTGTCCTTACCTGAGCTGGCCTGCACGGGACTCCAGACTCACCTACAGCAATATGATTGGCTCCACGGATGGGATAAATGCTGGCCTGGCCATTACCCACATCCCATAGAGTAGAATGTTAGGAATTTGATGGGGACGGCAATGAAATGAGATATTAATGTTCTTGTAACTCACAAAGATGTTTACAGTTCTATTTCCTCCCTGCCATTGTGAAGAAATCATCTGTAAGAATTTGTTTTTCACCACCTTGATTTTGTTTTGAATCTATCCCCATCCCTGCTCCCTACTAAATTAGGGATACTAAATTCAATGTAATCTTAGATAAAGGATCTGTCAATAGTTACCCCCAGAGCCAATACCCAAAGGCATTTTTCAAAGTCTCAGTTGATCATTGAGTGACCATGTGACGTCCATCCATTTGGATAAGGTCTTTGTGACCGCTGGATATCAATACGTTTTGGATCCTTTTTGACCAGAATGTGTGTAAATACATGAATACAGTTTCTGGTCAGACACATCAACTTTTCCCACAGGAAACTTTCACAAGAGGCTTCTCACTGTGATGTTATTGGTGGCTCTAGATGTGAATCAAAGCCACTCTGTCAGGCCGATCTAACACTGAGGTTAATCAAAGGGAACACATCTCCACCTCACCCTGCACTTGAACACTTTTGATTTAAAAAAGCAAAATCCTGCAGAAAATGGAAATCTGGAACCACAGCAGAAAGTGTTGAAGAATCTCAGCAGAGCTGCCGGCCTCACTGGAGAGAGAAACAGAGTTAATAATTTGAGTCACATTTTGACTCAGTCATTGGACTCAACATTAACTCTATGCGTCCTCCCACAGATTCTGCCAGACCCATGGAGACTCTCCAGCATGTTCTGGTTTTATTTCTCATCTGCTTTTACATAGTAGCTTATAATTTCTCATAAAGTGAAGCGGTCCATGTCCATATACAGCAAGGCTTGGACAATATCCAGGTTCAGACTGACAATTGACAATTTATATTTGAGCCATACAAGTACCAGGCAACGGTCACCTCCACCAAAGGAGAATCTAACCATTACCCCATGACATTCAATAACATTACCGTGACTCAATCCCCCACTATCAATATCCTCGGATTACCATTGACCAGAATATGAACGGTACCGTTCAGATAAATTCACTGAGGCTAGGGATCCTGCAGCAAGTAACTAATCTCTGACTCCCAATAGCCTGTCTCCCACCTTCAAAACACAACTCAGGAGTGAGATGGAATACTCCCTCTTTACCTGAATGAGTACATCTCCAACAACATACAAGAAGCTCAACACCATCCAGGACAAAGCAGCCCACTTGACTGGCACCACATCCACAAATATTCACTCCCCCTTCCACTGACACACAGTGGCAGCTGTGTGTACTATCCACAAGATGTACGAGAGTATTTCGCTCCCGGACCTGAGTCTGCACCTTCCAAACACACGACCGATACCATATATCAGGACAAGGAAGTTCCCTCCAAGTCACTCACCATCCTGACTTGGAAATACATTGGCGTTTCTTCAGTGTCACTGGGTCAAAATCCTGGATCCCCCTCCCTAACAGTCCTGTGGGTGTAGCTAAGTCAATTGACTGCTTTGGTTCAAGAAGGTAGTTCATCATCATCTACAGAAGGGCAACCAGGGACAGGCAATAAATGTTAGACAAGCTCGCGATGCCCGTGTCCCATTAATGAATGAACATTTGAAATTTGGTCCATTTTGAAGCCAACAAAAATAAATACTTAGCATTTAATTTGCGGGAACACATTCAAATGTTTAGAGAAGGTGGAGTGAAAGTTAATATCGTGTTTCCAATCACAAGAGACTTCATTTGTCATTCAGTCACATCCAACTGTAAGCATCCAGTTAGTTTGGAGTGTGTCCAGAATCTATTACTCCATAAGTCATGATATCATGAAGTTTCATCTCTCAAACCTGTCTATCTTCCAGATCTCTGATTGGCTCTGTGTCTCAACCCCTCCCTCACAGTCCTCCCTGTTGTGTTCATTGGTGCCTGGATTGATTGGAAATTCCTGAGCGGCTGTCAGGGATTGTCAATCTTCATTGGTGCTGCCACGCCCTGGTTGAGTGCAGGGTGTCCCAGGAAGATAAATACAACAACTAGTGGGAGAGAGGCTCAGTTCTAGAGTTGTCTAGGTGACAGTGAGTAGGAACAGTGAAGATGGCCTCCCAAGTGTGTCAGAACTACCACAAGGACTGTGAGGATGCTGTTAACAAGCAGATCAACCTGGAGCTCTATTCCTCCTATGTTTACCTCTCCATGGTGAGGCGTGTGGACTTGAGACTGAAACCTGAAGAGTTGGACTTTTGTTGATTTAATGTATTGGTAAAATGGATTGTGTAAAGTTCTGGTGATTTTAAACATGGAGTAACCTTTGAGTGAACAACTCCTACAGCAGCTGCTCTCTATGGATATTTAAGGTGTAGTGTGAGCTTCTTGTGGTACTGTCCCTACCTCTGACCCAAGAGGCCTAGGTTCTTGTCCTGCCTACTCCAGAAGTGTATCTGAATGTTGCTGAATTATACTTGGGTTTTTGTATCAAATCATGAACCTACTTATTGCCAGAAGGTCACACACTAGTGTCACTACTGTAGTCTGGCAGATCCTCCTTAGTATTGTTCCCTCCTTTTTGAATGTTAAGCTCTTAACCTTCTGATGTTGAGACTTCATTCACAGCAATGATCATTGTTTTCATTAGTGGAATGGAAAATGTGTATAATAACTTGCTCAATGGTATTTGACAGTATCTCAACTGCTTGTTCTGGAATCAATTGAAGTACTTTTTACTTTCCCTGATGCAGTACAGTCACTGGTCATGTTTGAAAGAGTATCTGGCAGTAAACCCTACCATGTCAGACAGTCTCTCTCCATGATGGGCCCAATACTAGAGAGATCTACCCTGTTCTGAAAAATCTCCTCCACTGTGAGGAGGGCACTTTGGTTTAATTCATTAAAAGCAGGATGTACTCCATAACCTGACATAAGAATTCAGGTTTAGCTTGGTATGGAATGTTTAGCTTCAATGAAATTCAGCTGAATTTAGCTAACTGCTTGAGCAGGGAACTAAGTTGTATGCTGTTATAAATTGTCTATTAATTGAAGATCTTGAATTGCTTTAGGAGCTTTAAGTGACACTTGATTTCTCTCCTCCCCCAGTCCTCTTACTTTGACCGGGATGATGTTGCCCTGCGTCACTTTGCTGAGTTCTTCAAGGAGCAGTCCCATGAGGAACAGGAACATGCTGAGAAACTGATGGAATTCCAGAATAAACGTGGAGGCCGAGTCCTCCTGCAGGATGTCAAGGTTGGGTTGGTGTTATTGTAGATGGACTAATTCTGGGAATTAAATTGCTTCATATCAGTATCTGTGGTTTATTACAGTAACTCTCTGATACCACAGTTCTCTAAATTTAGTGTCTCAAATGCAACTGTAGAATGTGAAGCCCTTATCCTTTCTCTCTCCTCCCAGAAGCCAGAGCAGGATGAGTGGGGCAATGGTCTGGAGGCAATGCAGAGAGCTCTGCAGATGGAGAAGGATGTGAACCAGAGTCTGCTGGATCTGCACAAACTCTCCTCTGGCCATACTGACCCTCATGTGAGTTTTTGATGTATTTATGTCTGAGCTCTTGCGTTACATAGATAAGACACTTGTCCCTTTAGCCTCCGATTTTGTATCTAAATTGTAGTGAGTCGAGCCTGGGAGTGGACCAAGCTTCTGGTGTAGTCATGATCTGAGCACTTTCTCACTGCTGTTAAGCAATCTGTGACATCCCTTAACTGTCTGCGTCTGAGCGATGTACAGCATGGAAACAGGCCCTTCGGTCCAACCTGTCCATGCTGACCAGATATCCCAACTCAATCTAGTCCCACGTGCCAGCACCCAGCCCATATCCCTCCAAAACCTTCCCTTTTTTTCATAAATTCGTCCAAATGCCTTTTAAATGTTGCATTTGTATGAGCCTCCACTTCCTCAACTGTCCACTCCCCCATATTGAGGGGAATACCAGTCTTGGTGGAGAAGAGTATATTTGATCTTGACATAATCAGATTTTCTCTTTGCCTTCCAGCTGTGTGACTTCCTGGAGAGGCACTACTTGGATGAGCAAGTGAAGGTGATCAAGAAGCTGGGAGATCACATCACCAACCTGAAGAGACTGGGAGCCCCTGAGAATGGCCTGGGAGAGTACCTGTTTGACAGGCTCACCCTGGGGGAGAGTGACTGAACTGACTGCAGGGAGCAAGCTGTGTAACCTTTGGTATTAATGGGAGATGTGTGCAGAGTAAAGTTACTTTTCTTAAACTGTGACCTGCCCTCTATTGTGAAATATGCCAACTGTAAATAAACTGCTCGATATTGTACTTTTTTTGTTTACTTGTTTGGATGAATGTCTGTCAGTTGTGAAGAAGTATGATTTGTGACCTCATTGGTCATTCAGAGCTCAGTGCAAGGTCTCTGGATTCAAAGCACCAAAACATGCTACACTCAATCAAACCTGATTATAATTGCTGTCTCCTTTTGTAAGGGAGCCAATTAATATCGGGCCACAGTGCTCATCAAATAACATCTTTCAGTTCTTGTCCAGTAAAGATATTAGGAAAAGGAATTCTGCTCCAGGAATTCCAAAAAGAAGGTTCCTTGTATATTTAAGGAAATAATCCAGACGACTGAGCTGAATATTCCATTCTTGCCCCCAAAATGTTCTCCAACCATTTCTGTTAGCAGCAATCGGTTGACAACTAACAATGTGTAAATCTGCACTGTAGCCAAATGATTTAATCTCTATACATTCTGCTCCATGTGGTTGTATCATTACCCCTCTGAAAGGGTGCCAACCTGGTTGATATTGCAGTTGTAATTACCCATTGTTTATGTTGGTCTCAAGTGTTTGAAAAATGCCATGTGATTCATAAAATTTCAATCTTCAGTCATCCATCTTAGAATCCCTACAGTGTGAAAGTAAGCCATTCTGCCCATTGAATTCACACTAACCCCTACAAGAGCATCTTACCCATACACCCCTTCTTACCTTATCTCTGTAATACCTCATTTCCCATGGCTAACCCAGTTACCTACACATCCCTGAACGTGAGGGATAATTTCCCATCAACAATCCAACATAACCTGCACATCTTTGGACTGTGGGAGGAAACTGGAGCACCAAAAGGAAACCCACGCAGACACAGGGAGAATGTGTAAACTCCACACAGACAGTTGCTTGAGGGTGGAATCTTGGGCCCCCCTGTGCTGAGAGATAGCAGTGTTAACCAATGAGCCACTTTGCCGCTCAATGCCTTTGTGAAACTATAAACATGCAAAAACGTTGCGGCATCTTTGTTTTCACATCCATCACCATTCTCACTTTTCACAATCGCTACTAGAAAAACGCAGCAGACCAGGCAGCATCTGAGGAGGAGGTGAATAGATGTTTTGGGCAAAATCCCAAAAAGGCTTATGAAAGCCTTGATGAAGCCTGATTGAAGGGCTTATGCTCAAAATGTTGATTCTCCTGCTTCTCGGATGCTGCCTGACCTGCTGTGCTTTTCCAGCACCACACTGTTGACTCTAGCCAGACCACAGTTGGAGTTCTGGGAACAGTTTTGACCCCTGATCTACAAAAGGGTTGGAGGCAGTCCAGAGAAGGTTCATTAAGCTGATCCTATGGAAGGACTCTCTCATGAAAAGCAGTCGAGTGGGTCAGAATAATTAGAAAAGACATTACCTGTAACATGTGTTTCTTCGGGAGGTTGACAGGGTGGATGCAGAGACGGTGGTTCTCCTTGTGAGAGTGACCAGCACCAGAGAGCATCATCTCAGAGTAAGACATCGCCTGTTGAAGACAGATAAGGAGAAATTTCTCCCAATCCCTTCTGAATCTATGGAATTCTTTCTTGCAGAGGTCTGTTGATGGGTTGAGATAGGTTTTTAAGTTTGTAATGATCAAGGTTTATGAAAACAACCAAGGATATGGAGCTGAGGATTATCAGATCAGCGATAATCTCATTGGGTGGCAGGCAGACCAAATGGGCTGAATAAGCTCCCTCTGCTCCTATCCACTGGGACTCACTGATGTAGTGATTGTGAAAAGAGAGAATGGTGATGGGTGTGAAAAACAAAGATGCCACAATGTTTTTGCATTTTTATTGTTTCACAAAGGAATTGAGCGCCACAGTGGCTCGTTGGTTAGCACTGCTGCCTCTCAGCACTAGGGGCCCAAGATTCCACCCTCAAGCAACCGTCTGTGTGAAGTTTACACATTCGCCCTGTGTCTGCATGGGTTTCCTCTGGGTCAACACTGGAAAAGCAATGAACACATTTGAACTTTGCACATCAATGCTCCAAAAGACAGATTGGACATAAAGAGAGCAGTTCTATGGAGGGCATGCCCAGTGAAATGGGACCAGCAGTGGGACTGGTCTAAGCGAGGACTTGCCAGGAAGCCAGTGTTGCCAAGCTCCCTCAAAAAACCTACATGGAATAAATCTGATCACTTGTGCAATGACTACGTTTATAGCCAGTCCTCCTGTTTGGAGAGGGGAGGATTTATAAACCTAGTGTTAGTGCTTCTCCACATGTCTCAGCCAATGGCTAATATTACAACCTCCCAAGAGAAACAATTCAAACTGGATTGAAGCCATCTGAATAGCAAGCTCTCAGGATAAACTGTTCCTTTTTATTGTGGTAATGGGTTTTCCACAACAGGTTACATCTCAGACCTCTTCATAACTGACAGACATTCATCCAAACAAGTAAACAAAAAAAAAAGTACAATATCAAGTAGTTTATTTACACTTGGCATATTTCACAATAGAGGGTAGGTCACAGTTTAAGAAAAGTAACTTTACTCTGCACACATCTCCCATTAATACCAAAGGTTACACAGCTTGCTCCCTGCAGTCAGTTCAGTCACTCTCCCCCAGGGTGAGCCTGTCAAACAGGTACTCTCCCAGGCCATTCTCAGGGGCTCCCAGTCTCTTCAGGTTGGTGATGTGATCTCCCAGCTTCTTGATCATCTTCACTTGCTCATCCAAGTAGTGCCTCTCCAGGAAGTCACACAGCTGGAAGGCAAAGAGAAAATCTGATTATGTCAAGATCAAATATACTCTTCTCTACCAAGACTGGTATTCCCCTCAATATGGGGAGTGTACAGTTGAGGAAGTGGAGGCTCATACAAATGCAACATTTAAAAGGCATTTGGACAAATTTATGAAAAAGGAAGGGTTTGGAGGAATATGGGCTGGGTGCTGGCAGGTGGGAAGAGATTGGGTTGGGATATCTGGTCAGCATGGACAGGTTGGACCAAAGGGTCTATTTCCATGCTGTACACTGCTTGGACTCTGACAGTTAAGGGTGTCACAGATTGCTTAACAGCATCGAGAAAGGGCTCACATGACTACACCAGAAGCTTGGTCCACTCCCAGGCTAGACTCACTACAATTTAGATACAAAATCAGAGGCTAAAGGGCCAAGTGTCTTATCCATTTAACGTAAGAGCCCAGACATAAATACATCAAATACTCACATGAGGATCCGTGTGGCCAGAGGAGAGTTTGTGCAGATCCAGCAGACTCTGGTTCACATCCTTCTCCATCTGCAGAGCTCTCTGCATTGCCTCCAGACCATTGCCCCACTCATCCTGCTCTGGCTTCTGGAGGAAGGGAAAAACATGGTGGTCACTTTCTTACAAGTGGTGTCCAATCCAGTAAAAAAAGGTGGTCACAAGAAAGCAGAGGGCTTAACAAGGCACAAGTACAAACCAATTGGGTTAAGCCACTTCAAATCCATATTAAGTAAAGTTATTTCTAACCAAATAGGATCAAAACTAAGTTAGTCCAACCTTGACATCCTGCAGGAGGATTCTGCCTCCACGTTTATTCTGGAATTCCATCAGTTTCTCAGCGTGTTCCCGTTCCTCATGGGACTGCTCCTTGAAGAACTCAGCAAAGTGACGCAGGGCAACATCATCCCGGTCAAAGTAAGAGGACTGGAGGAGGAGAGAAATCAAGTGTCACTTAAAGCTCCTAAAGCAATTCGAGATCTTCAATTAATAGACAATTTATAACAGCATACAACTTAGTTCCCTGCTCAAGCAGTTAGCTGGATTCAGCTCGTTATTCAGACCAATTTCATTGAAGACAGACATTACATTCCATACCAAGCTAAACCTGAATTCTTATGTCAGGCTATATAGTACATCCTGCTTTCAATGGATTAAACCAAAGTACCCTACTCTCTTTAGTAGAGGAGATTTTTCAGAACAGGGTAGATCTCTCCAGTATCTGGCCCATCATGGAGACACACTGTCTGACATGGTAGGGTTTACTGCCAGATACTCTTTCAAACATGACCAGTGACTGTACTGCATCAGGGAAAGTAAGAAGTACTTCAATTGATTCCAGAACAAGCAGTTGAGATACTGTCAAATACCATTGTGCAAGTTATTACACATTTTCCATTCCACTAATGAAAACAATGATCATTGCTGTGAATGAAGTCTCACCATCAGAAGGTTAAGAGCTTAACATTCAAAAAGGAGGGAACAATACTAAGGAGGATCTGCCAGACTACAGCAGTGACACTAGTGTGTGACCTTCTGGCAATAAGTAGGTTCATGGTTTCATACAAAAACCCAAGTATAATTCAGCAACATTCAGATACACTTCAGGGAGTAGGTCGTATTAGAACCTAGGCCTCTTGGTTCAGGGGCAGGGACACTACCACTGTACCACAAGAAGCTCACACTACACCTTAAATAACCATAGAGAGCAGCTGCTGTAGGAATTGTTCACTCAAAGGTTACTCCATGTTTAAAATCACCAGAACTTTACACAATCCATTTTACCAGTACATTAAATCAACAAAAGTCCAACTCTTCAGGTTTCAGTCTCAAGTCCACAAGCCTCACCATGGAGAGGTAAACATAGGAGGAATAGAGCTCCACATTGATCTGCTTGTTAACAGCATCCTCACAGTCCTTGTGGTAGTTCTGACACACTTGGGAGGCCATCTTCACTATTCCTACTCACTTTCACCTAGACAACTCTAGAACTGAGCCTCTCTCCCACTAGTTGTTGTATTTATCTTCCTGGGACACCCTGCACTCAACCAGGGCGTGGCAGCACCAATGAAGATTGACAATCCCTGACAGCCGCTCAGGAATTTCCAATCAATCCAGGCACCAATGAACATAACAGGGAGGACTGTGAAGGAGGGGCTGAGACACAGAGCCAATCAGAGATCTGGAAGATAGACAGGTTTGAGAGATGAAACTTAATGATATCATTACTTATGGAGTAATAGATTCTGTACACACTCCAAACTAACTGGATGCTTACAGTTGGATGTGACTGAATGACAAATGAAGTCTCTTGTCGTTGGAAACACGATATTAACCTTCTCTCCACCTTATCTAAACATTTGAATATGTCCCAGAATTTTACCTGACAAATAAAATGCTAAGTATTTAATTTTGCTGGCTTCAAAATGGACCAAATTTCAAATGTTCATTCATTAATGGGACACGGGCATCGCGAGCTTGTCTAACATTTATTGCCTGTCCCTGGTTGCCCTTCTGTAGATGATGATGAACTGCCTTCTTGAGCTGAAGCAGTCAATTGACTTAGCTACACCCACAGGACTGTTTGGGAGGGGGATCCAGGAATTTGACCCAGTGACACTGAAGAAACGCCAATGTATTTCCTAGTCAGGATGGTGAGTGACTTGGAGGGAACTTCCTTGTCCTTATATATGGTATCGGTCGTGTGTTTGGAAGGTGCAGACTCAGGTCCGGGAGAGAATTACTCTCGTACATTTAGTGGATAGTACACACAGCTGCCACTGTGTGTCAGTGGAAGGGGGAGTGAATATTTGTGGATGTGGTGCCAGTCAAGTGGGCTGCTTTGTCCTGGATGGTGTTGAGCTTCTTGTATGTTGTTGGAGATGTACTCATTCAGGTAAGGAGGGAGTATTCCATCTCACTCCTGAGTTGTGTTTTGAAGGTGGGAGACAGGCTATTGGGAGTCAGAGATTGGTTACTTGCTGCAGGATCCCTAGCCTCACTGAATTTATCTGAACAGTCCCGTTCATATTCTGGTCAATGGTAATCCCAGGATATTGATAATGGGGGATTGAGTCACGGTAATGTTATTGACTGTCGTGGGGTAATGGTTAGATTCTCCTTTGGTGGAGGTGACCGTTACCTGGTACTTGTATGGCTCAAATATAAATTGTCAATTGTCAGCCCAAACCTGGATATTGTCCAAGCCTTGCCGTATATGGACATGGACCGCTTCACTTTATGAGAAATTATAAGCTACTATGTAAAAGCAGTTGAGAAATAAAACCAGAACATGCTGGAGAGTCTACGTGGGTCTGGCAGAATCTGTGGGAGGAAGCATAGAGTTAATGTTGAGTCCAAAGACTGAGTCAAAATGTGACTCAAATTATTAACGCTGTTTCTCTCTCCAGTGAGGCTGGCAGCTCTGCTGAGATTCTTCAGCAATTTCTGCTGTGGTTCCAGATTTTTCTTCAGGATTTTGCTTTTTGTTTTATCGAAGTGGTTGAAGACCAAGGTGAGGTGGAGATATGTTCCCTTTGGTTAACCTCAGTGTTAGATAGGCCTGACAGAGTGGCTTTGATTCACATCTGGAGCCACCAATAACATCACAGTGAGAAGCCTCTTGTGAAAGATGCCTGTGGGCACAGTTGATGTGTCTGACCAGAAACCGTATTCATGTATTTACACACATTCTGGTCAAAAAGGATCCAAAACGTATTGATATCCAGCGGTCACAAAGACCTTATCCAAATGGATGGACGTCACATGGTCACTCAATGATCACCAGAGACTTTGAAGAAAGCCTTTGGGTATTGGCTCTGGGGGTAACTATTGACTGATTCTTTATCAAAGATAACATTGAATTTAGTATCCCTAATTTATTCAGGCGCAGGGATGGGGATAGATGATTTTCTTCACAATGACAGAGATAAAATAGGACTGTAATTATCTTTGTGAGTTACAAGGACATTAATATATTGTTTCATAGCCATTCCCATCAAATTCCTGACATATTATTCTATGGGAGGTGGGTAATGGCCAGGCCAGCATTTATCCCATCCCCGGAACCAATCATATTGCTGTAGGTGAGTCTGGAGTCCCGCGTAGGCCAGCTCAGGTAAGGACAGCAGATTTCTTTCCCTGAAGAGCATTTGTGTACCAGGTCGGGATTCTCCCTGACAATGGACAACAGCTTCCTGGTCACAGAATGTGGTGCTGGAAAAGCGCAGGTCAGGCAGCATTTGAGGAGCTGGGGAATTGACGTTTGGAGTTTGAGCCCTCCATCAGGATGAAAGGCTGATACCCAAAACATTGACTTGAGGGCCGATGGGCCGATACTGCGCTGTAATGCTCTCCTGCTCCTCACATGCTGGCTGACCAGCTGGGCCTTTTTGACTCCGATCCCCCACTTCTACATTCCTCACTTTCTCCTAACAGCTCCATGGTCCTCTTCAGACAGTATTCCAGATGTTTATTGAACACAAATTGCACCAGCTGCAATAGCTGGATTTGAAACCCCCCTCCCCATCAGGTCTCATGCTAATGGCACTAGTCCATCGCCTTTACTGCCTTAGACACTAGATAACTGCAGTCAGCGTTTCAATCCACGTATACAGGATGGTGAATGAAATGGAGATGGTGGAAGGTACATCTAGTGATCAAGCACTGCAAAGCACCGAAATACAAAGCTAACATGATGGGAAACACCTACTATTTGGCTTGCCAAACTGACTGAAGAGAACATTTGGATGTGGAGGAGGGGGAAGGTGAAGCATTTACCTCTGTCCCCATTACTTCCTTTTGCACATTGCCCCCTCTAAACTGATTAATGGAGCATGGAGTGAATTCACAGTTCCAGACTCCTCTCATACCACACTTAACCTGGCTGCTGTTGAACGTTACCTGTCTATGCTCTAAAGAAGTTTAGAAAGAGTTTGTTTGAAATAGTGAACCTTATGGCAGAGTTGAGCATTACCTAAACTGTCACCCTTGGACATTTTGAATGCAGCTCCTCACCGACTATGTACAGGGTTAAACTTCCCGTGAGTCTGATGCAGTGAGAGGGGGCCTAGGTCTATCACCTGTTAAGACTACTGCGACATTGTCTAGATTCACCAAGCTTTATGGTTGCTCTCTAGATTTGGGATTACCGAAACCGGGAAGGCTCTAAAGTGGACAAAACAAATTCCAACCTTACAGATTAGACCATAATATTGGCAGGACAGTATCCTCAACACTTCTAGCACAGCTTAATAAGCTACATAGATAAGCAAAGGCTAGAGGCTTAAAAGAAAATCAGCAAGTTTAATACAGGTGTAACTTCAGAGAATAAACCCTACTGAAATTTGCTCTAATTTAGTAATGCAAGGAGTGGAAAAGCTGGTTTTGGATTTAAAAACCACAACAGCTGAGGTTTTGATCTTACCAGTGATGGTTGGACAGTTTTAGGAAAGTTATTACCAGTGGCACTGGCCCTTGCACTGAGCTGCTCAGGAAGAGGTTTGGAGAACTCCTCTTGAAGATCAGAATCTGGTAGAGTTCCCACCTCCCACTGTACTGGGAGAAACATGTACTCCATAAACCCAGGTCTGTACTTGGTCTCATACCCACACCACATACTATTTGCTGTTGGGGTGGGGGTGGAAATTATATTAGGACAGGGATTAACTAGTGATCTGGATCAAGAGATCCTCTGACAGCAAGTCCTAGCACAGACCTGTATACACAGTCTGACCCAGTAATCAGCACAAACCAATCTAACAATAAGCAGTTTATTTCCAGTTGGCACATTCCATGATCAAGCCCAGGACAGTGAGCTACTTCTACAAGCTTCAGTTTCTATAGATCTCATTCAGAGAATAAAAGTGAAGACTTGCTCCCTGCAGTCAGTTCAGTCACTCTCCCCCAGGGTGAGCCTGTCAAACAGGTACTCTCCCAGGCCATTCTCAGGGGCTCCCAGTCTCTTCAGGTTGGTGATGTGATCTCCCAGCTTCTTGATCATCTTCACTTGCTCATCCAAGTAGTGCCTCTCCAGGAAGTCACACAGCTGGAAGGCAAAGAAAATCTGATTATGTCAAGATCAAATATACTCTTCTCCACCAAGACTGGTATTCCCCTCAATATGGGGGGGTGGACAATTGAGGAAGTGGTGGCTAGTACAATTGCAACATTTAAAAGGCAGTTGGACAAATTTATGAAAAAGAAAGGGTTTGGAGGGATATGGGCTGGGTGCTGGCACGTGGGACGAGATTGGGTTGGGATATCTGGTCAGCATGGACAGGTTGGACCAAAGGGCCTGTTTCCATGCTGTACACTGCTTGGACTGAGACAGTTAAGGGATGTCACAGATTGCTTAACAGCGTCGAGAAAGTGCTCAGATCATGACTACACCAGAAGCTTGGTCCACTCCCAGGCTCGACTCACTACAATTTAAATACAAAATCGGAGGCTAAAGGGCTAAGTGTCTTATCCATTTAACGTAAGAGCCCAGACATAAATACATGAAAAACTCACATGAGGGTCCGTGTGGCCAGAGGAGAGTTTGTGCAGATCCAGCAGACTCTGGTTCACATCCTTCTCCATCTGCAGAGCTCTCTGCATTGCCTCCAGACCATTGCCCCACTCATCCTGCTCTGGCTTCTGGAGGAAGGGAAAAAACATGGTGGTCACTTTCTTACAAGTGGTGTCCAATCCAGTAAAAGGTGGTCACAAGAAAGAAAAGGGCTTAACAAGGCACAAGTACAAACCAATTGGGTTAAGCCACTTCAAATCCATATTAAGTGAAGTTATTTCTAACCAAATAGGATCAAAACTAAGATAGTCCAACCTTGACATCCTGCAGGAGGACTCGGCCTCCACGTTTATTCTGGAATTCCATCAGTTTCTCAGCGTGTTCCCGTTCCTCATGGGACTGCTCCTTGAAGAACTCAGCAAAGTGACGCAGGGCAACATCATCCCGGTCAAAGTAAGAGGACTGGAGGAGGAGAGAAATCAAGTGTCACTTAAAGCTCCTAAAGCAATTCAAGATCTTCAATTAATAGACAATTTATAACAGCATACAACTTAGTTCCCTGCTCAAGCAGTTAGCTGGATTCAGCTGAATTTCATTGAAGCTAAACATTCCATACCAAGCTAAACCTGGAATTCTTATGTCAGGTTATGGAGTACATCCTGCTTTCAATGAATTAAACCAAAGTGCCCTCCTCACAGTGGAGGAGATTTTTCAGAACAGGGTAGATCTCTCCAGTATCTGGCCCATCATGGAGAGAGACTGTCTGACATGGTAGGGTTTACTGCCAGATACTCTTTCAAACATGACCAGTGACTGTACTGCATCAGGGAAAGTAAAAAGTACTTCAATTGATTCCAGAACAAGCAGTTGAGATACTGTCAAATACCATTGTGCAAGTTATTATACACATTTTCCATTCCACTAATGAAAGCAGTGATCATTGCTGTGAATGAAGTCTCAACATCAGAAGGTTAAGAGCTTAACATTCAAATGGGAGGGAACAATACTAAGGAGGATCTGCCAGACTACAGTAGTGACACTAGTGTGTGACCTTCTGGCAATAAGTAGGTTCATGGTTTCATACAAAAACCCAAGTATAATTCAGCAACATTCAGATACACTTCAGGGAGTAGGTCGTATTAGAACCTAGGCCTCTTGGTTCAGGGGCAGGGACACTACCACTGTACCACAAGAAGCCCACACTACACCTTAAATATCCATAGAGAGCAGCTGCTGTAGGAATTGTTCACTCAAAGGTTATTCTATGTTTAAAATCACCAGAACTTTACACAATCCATTTTAACAATACATTAAATCAACAAAAGGGCAACTCTTCAGGTTTCAGTCTCAAGTCCACAAGCCTCACCATGGAGAGGTAAACATAGGAGGAATAGAGCTCCACGTTGATCTGCTTGTTAACAGCATCCTCACAGTCCTTGTGGTAGTTCTGACACACTTGGGAGGCCATCTTCACTATTCCTACTTACTATCACTAAAACTAAATTTGTTTCCCCCACTAGTTGTTGTATTTATCCTCCTGGGACACCCTGCATTCAACCAGGGCGTGGCAGCACCACTGAACATTGACAATCCCTGACAGCCGCTCAGGAATTTCCAATCAATCCAGGCACCAATGAACACAACAGGGAGGACAGTGAGGGAGGAGCTGAGACCCAGAACCAATCAGAGATCTGGAAGATAGACAGGTTTGAGAGATGAAATTTAATGATATCATTGCTCTTGGAGTAATAAATTCTGTACACACCCCAAATGAGCTGGATGTGACTGAATGACAAATGAAGTCTCTTGTCGTTGGAAACACGATATTAACCTTCTCTCCACCTTTAATAAACATTTCAATATGTCCCAGAATTTTACCTGACAAATAAAATGCTAAGTATTTATTTTTGTTGGCTTCAAAATGGACCAAATTTCAAATGTTCATTCATTAATGGGACATGAGCTTGTCCAACATTTATTGCCTGTCCCTGGTTGCCCTTCTGAAGGTGATGGTGAACTGCCTTCTTGAACTGAGGCAGTCAATTGACTTAGCTCCACCCACAGGACTGTTAGGGAGGGGGATCCAGGAATTTGACCCAGTGACACTGAAGAAACGCCAATGTATTTCCAAGTCAGGATGGTGAGTGACTTGGAGGGAACTTCCTTGTCCTTATATATGGTATCGGTCTTGTGTTTGGAAGGTGCAGACTCAGGTCCGGGAGAGAATTACTCTCGTACATCTTGTGGATAGTACACACAGCTGCCACTGTGTGTCAGTGGAAGGGGGAGTGAATATTTGTGGATGTGGTGCCAGTCAAGTGGGCTGCTTTGTCCTGGATGGTGTTGAGCTTCTTGTATGTTGTTGGAGATGTACTCATTCAGGTAAGGAGGGAGTATTCCATCTCACTCCTGAGTTGTGTTTTGAAGGTGGGAGACAGGCTATTGGGAGTCAGAGATTGGTTACTTGCTGCAGGATCCCTAGCCTCACTGAATTTATCTGAACAGTCCCGTTCATATTCTGGTCAATGGTAATCCCAGGATATTGATAGTGGGGGATTGAGTCACAGTAATGTTATTGAATGTCATGGGGTAATGGTCAGATTCTCCTTTGGTGGAGGTGACCGTTACCTGGTACTTGTATGGCTCAAATATAAATTGTCAATTGTCAGCCCAAACCTGGATATTGTCCAAGCCTTGCTGTATATGGACATGGACTGCTTCACTTTATGAGAAATTATAAGCTACTATGTAAAAGCATTGAGAAATAAAACCAGAACATGCTGGAGAGTCTACGTGGGTCTGGCAGAATCTGTGGAGGAAGCATAGAATTAATGTTGAGTCCAATGACTGAGTCAAAATGTGACTCAAATTATTAACGCTGTTTCTCTCTCCAGTGAGGCCGGCAGCTCTGCTGAGATTCTTCAACACTTTCTGCTGTGGTTCCAGATTTTTCTGCAGGATTTTGCATTTTGTTTTATCGAAGTGGTTGAAGACCAAGGTGAGGTGGAGATATGTTCCCTTTGGTTAACCTCAGTGTTAGATCGGCCTGACAGAGTGGCTTTGATTCACATCAGGAGCCACCAATAACATCACAGTGAGAAGCCTCTTGTGAAAGATGCCTGTGGGCACAGTTGATGTGTCTGACCAGAAACTGTATTCATGTATTTACACACATTCTGGTCAAAAAGGATCCAAAACGTATTGATATCCAGCGGTCACAAAGACCTTATCCAAATGGATGGACGTCACATGGTCACTCAATGATCACCAGAGACTTTGAAGAAAGCCTTTGGGTATTGGCTCTGGGGGTAACTATTGACTGATTCTTTATCAAAGATAACATTGAATTTAGTATCCCTAATTTATTCAGGCACAGGGATGGGGATAGATGATTTTCTTCACAATGACAGATGAAATAGGACTGTAAATATCTTTGAGAGTTACAAGGACATTAATATCTCGTTTCATTGCCGTTCCCATCAAATTCCTGACATATTATTCTATGGGAAGTGGGTAATGGCCAGGCCAGCATTTATCCCATCCCCAGAACAAATCATATTGCTGTAGGTGAGTCTGGAGTCCCGTGCAGGCCAGCTCAGGTAAGGACAGCAGATTTCTTTCCCTGAAGAGCATTTGTGTACCAGGTCGGGATTCTCCCTGACAATAAACAACAGCTTCATGGTCACAGAATGTGGTGCTGGAAAAGCACAGCAGGTCAGGCAGCATTGGAGGAGCTGGGGAATTGACGTTTGAGCCCTCCATCAGGATGAAAGGCCGATACCCAAAACATCGACTTGAGGGCCGATACTGCGCTGTAATGCTCTCCTGCTCCTCACATGCTGCCTGACCAGATGTGCCTTTTTGACTCCGATCCCTCACTTCTACATTCCTCACTTTTTCCTAACAGCTCCATGGTCCTCTTTAGACAGGATTCCAGATGTTTATTGAATACAAATTGCACCAGCTGCAATGGCTGGATTTGAAACCCCCCTCCCCACCAGGTGCCATGCTAATGGCACGAGTCCATTGCCTTTACTGCCTTAGACACTGGATAAGTGCAGTCAGCGTTTCAATCCACCTATACAGGATGGTGAAAGAAATGGAGATGGTGGAAGGTACATCTAGTGATCAAGCACTGCAAAGCACCGAAATACAAAGGTAACATGATGGGAAACACCTACTATTGCCTTGCCAAACTGACTGAAGAGAACATTTGGATGTGGAGGAGGGTGAAGGTGAAGCATTTACCTCTGTCCACATTACCTCCTTTTGCACATTGCTCCATTAATCAGTTTAGAGGGGGCATTGAGTGAATCCACAGTTCCAGACTCCTCTCATACAACACTGTTAACCTGGCTGCTGTTGAATGTTACATGTCTATGCTCTAAAGTTTAGAAAGTGTTTGTTTGAAATAGCAAACCTTATGGCAGAGTTGAGCATTATCTAAACTGTCACCCTTGGACATTTTGAATGCAGCTCCTCACCGACTGTGCAGGGTTAAACCTCCCCCGTGAGTTCAATGCAGTGAGAGAGGGCCTAGGTCTATCACCTGTTAAGACTACTGCAACATTGTATACATTCACCAAGCTTTCTGGTTCCTCTAGATTTTGGATTACGGAAATCAGGAAGGCTCTAAAGTGGACAAAACAAATTCCAACCTTACAGATTAGACCATAATATTGGCAGGACAGTATCCTCAACACTTCTCACAGCTTAATGAGCAACATAGATAAGCAAAGGCTAGAGGCTTAAAAGAAAATCAGCAAGTTTAATACAGGCGTAACTTCAGAGAATAAACCCTACTCTGAAATTTGCTCTAATTTAGTAATGCAAGGAGTGGAAAAGCTAGTTTTGGATTTAAAAACCACAACAGCTGAGGTTTTGATCTTACCAGTGATGGTTGGACAGTTTTAGGAAAGTTATTACCAGTGGCACTGGCCCTTGCACAGAGCTGCTCAGGAAGACGTTTAGAGAACTCCTCTTGAAGATCAGAATCTGGTAGAGTACCCATCTCCCACTGTACTGGGAGAAACATGTACTCCATAAACCCAGGTCTGTACTTGGCCTTATATCCACACTACATACTATTTGCTGTTGGGATGGGGGTGGAATTTAAATAAGGACAGGGATTAACTAGTGATCTGGATCAAGAGATCCTCTGACAGCAAGTCCCAGCACAGACCTGTATACACAGTTTGACCCAGTAATCAGCACAAACCAATCCAACAATAAGCAGTTTATTTCCAGTTGGCACATTCCATGATCAAGCCCAGGACAGTGAGCTACTTCTACAAGCTTCAGTTTCTATAGATCTCATTCAGAGAATAAAAGTGAAGACTTGCTCCCTGCAGTCAGTTCAGTCACTCTCCCCCAGGGTGAGCCTGTCAAACAGGTACTCTCCCAGGCCATTCTCAGGGGCTCCCAGTCTCTTCAGGTTGGTGATGTGATCTCCCAGCTTCTTGATCATCTTCACTTGCTCATCCAAGTAGTGCCTCTCCAGAAAGTCACACAGCTGGAAGGCAAAGAAAATCTGATTATGTCAAGATCAAATATACTCTTCTCCACCGAGACTGGTATTCCCCTCAATATGGGGAGTGGACAATTGAGGAAGTGGTGGCTTGTACAATTGCAACATTTAAAAGGCATTTGGACAAATTTATGAAAAAGAAAGGGTTTGGAGGGATATGGGCTGGGTGCTGGCAGGTAGGACGAGATTGGGTTGGGATATCTAGTCAGCATGGACAGGTTGGACCGAAGGGCCTGTTTCCATGCTGTACACTGCTTGGACTGAGACAGTTAAGGGACGTCACAGATTGCTTAACAGCATCGAGAAAGTGCTCAGATCATGACTACACCAGAAGCTTGGTCCACTCCCAGGCTCGACTCCCTACAATTTAAATACAAAATCGGAGGCTAAAGGGCCAGGTGTCTTATCCATTTAACGTAAGAGCCCAGACATAAATACATCAAAAACTCACATGAGGATCCGTGTGGTCAGAGGAGAGTTTGTGCAGATCCAGCAGACTCTGGTTCACATCCTTCTCCATCTGCAGAGCTCTCTGCATTGCCTCCAGACCATTGCCCCACTCATCCTGCTCTGGCTTCTGGAGGAAGGGAAAAACATGGTGGTCACTTTCTTACAAGTGGTGTCCAATCCAGTAAAAGGTGGTCACAAGAAAGCAGAGGGCTTAACAAGGCACAAGTACAAACCAATTGGGTTAAGCCACTTCAAATCCATATTAAGTGAAGTTATTTCTAACCAAATAGGATCAAAACTAAGATAGTCCAACCTTGACATCCTGCAGGAGGACTCGGCCTCCACGTTTATTCTGGAATTCCATCAGTTTCTCAGCGTGTTCCCGTTCCTCGTGGGACTGCTCCTTGAAGAACTCAGCAAAGTGACGCAGGGCAACATCATCCCGGTCAAAGTAAGAGGACTGGAGAAGGAGAGAAATCAAGTGTCACTTAAAGCTCCTAAAGCAATTCAAGATCTTCAATTAATAGACAATTTATAACAGCATACAACTTAGTTCCCTGCTCAAGCAGTTAGCTAAATTCAGCTGAATTTCATTGAAGCTAAACATTCCATACCAAGCTAAACCTGAATTCTTATGTCAGGTTATGGAGTACATCCTGCTTTCAATGGATTAAACCAAAGTGCCCTCCTCACAGTGGAGGAGATTTTTCAGAACAGGGTAGATCTCTCCAGTATCTGGCCCATCATGGAGAGGGACTGTCTGACATGGTAGGGTTTACTGCCAGATACTCTTTCAAACATGACCAGTGACTGTACTGCATCAGGGAAAGAAAAAAGGTACTTCAATTGATTCCAGAACAAGCAGTTGAGATACTGTCAAATACCATTGAGCAAGTTATTATACACATTTTCCATTCCACTAATGAAAGCAGTGGATAATTGCTGTGAATGAAGTCTCAACATCAAAAGGTTCAGAGCTTCATATTCAAATGGGAGGAAACAATACTAATCAGGAGCTGTCAGATTACAGCAGTGACATTGAGTGTGACCTTCTGGCAATATGTAGGTCCATGGTTTGATACAAAAACGCAAATATAATTCAGCAACATTCAGATACACTTCTGGAGTAGGTAGTACAAGAAACTAGGCCTCTTGGGTCAGAGGTAGGGACAGTACCACTGTACCACAAGAAGCTCACACTACACCTTAAATAACCATAGAGAGCAGCTGCTGTAGGAGTTGTTCACTCAAAGGTTACTCCATGTTTAAAAATCACCAGAACTTTACAAAATCCATTTACCAGTACATTAAATCAACAAAAGTCCAACTCTTCAGGTTTCAGTCTCAAGTCCACAAGCCTCACCATGGAGAGGTAAACATAGGAGGAATAGAGCTCCAGGTTGATCTGCTTGTTAACAGCATCCTTACAGTCCTTGTGGTAGTTCTGACACACTTGGGAGGCCATCTTCACTGTTCCTACTCACTTACACCTAGACAACTCTAGAACTAAGCCTCTCTCCCACTAGTTGTTGTATTTATCTTCCTGGGACACCCTGCACTCAACCAGGGCGTGGCAGCACCAATGAAGATTGACAATCCCTGACAGCCGCTCAGGAATTTCCAATCAATCCAGGCACCAATGAACACAACAGGGAGGACTGTGAGGGAGGGGCTGAGACACAGAGCCAATCAGAGATCTGGAAGATAGACAGGTTTGAGACATGAAACTTAATGATATCATTACTTATGGAGTAATAGATTCTGTGCACACTCCAAACTAACTGGATGCTTACAGTTGGATGTGACTGAATGACAAATGAAGTCTCTTGTGATTGGAAACACGATATTAACTTTCACTCCACCTTTTCTAAACATTTGAATGTGTTCCCGCAAATTAAATGCTAAGTATTTATTTTTGTTGGCTTCAAAATGGACCAAATTTCAAATGTTCATTCATTAATGGGACACGGGCATCGCGAGCTTGTCTAACATTTATTGCCTGTCCCTGGTTGCCCTTCTGTAGATGATGATGAACTGCCTTCTTGAGCCGAAGCAGTCAACTGACTTAGCTACACCCACAGGACTGTTAGGGAGGGGGATCCAGGAATTTGACCCAGTGACACTGAAGAAACGCCAATGTATTTCCAAGTCAGAATGGTGAGTGACTTGGAGGGAACTTCCTTGTCCTTATATATGGTATCGGTCGTGTGTTTGGAAGGTACAGACTCAGGTCCGGGAGAGAATTACTCTCGTACATCTAGTAGATAGTACACACAGCTGCCACTGTGTGTCAGTGGAAGGGGGAGTGAATATTTATGGGTGTGGTGCCAGTCAAGTGGGCTGCTTTGTCCTGGATGGTGTTGAGCTTCTTGTATGTTGTTGGAGATGTACTCATTCAGGTAGGTAGGGAGTATTCCATCTCACTCCTGAGTTGTGTTTTGAAGGTGGGAGACAGGCTATTGGGAGTCAGAGATTGGTTACTTGCTGCAGGATCCCTAGCCTCACTGAATTTATCTGAACGGTCCCGTTCATATTCTGGTCAATGGTAATCCCAGGATATTGATCGTGGGGGATTGAGTCACGGTAATGTTATTGACTGTCATGGGGTAATGTTTGGATTCTCCCTTGGTGGAGGTGACCGTTCCCTGGTACTTGTATGGCTCAAATATAAATTGTCAATTGTCAGCCCAAACCTGGATATTGTCCAAGCCTTGCTGTATATGGACATGGACCGCTTCACTTTATGAGAAATTATAAGCTACTATGTAAAAGCAGTTGAGAAATAAAACCAGAACATGCTGGAGAGTCTACATGGGTCTGGCAGAATCTGTGGGAGGAAGCATAGAATTCATGTTGAGTCCAATGACTGAGTCAAAATGTGACTCAAATTATTAACGCTGTTTCTCTCTCCAGTGAGGCTGGCAGCTCTGCTGAGATTCTTCAGCAATTTCTGCTGTGGTTCCAGATTTTTCTGCAGGATTTTGCATTTTGTTTTATCGAAGTGGTTGAAGACCAAGGTGAGGTGGAGATATGTTCCCTTTGGTTAACCTCAGTGTTAGGTAGGCCTGACAGAGTGGCTTTGATTCACATCAGGAGCCACCAATAACATCACAGTGAGAAGCCTCTTGTGAAAGATGCCTGTGGGCACAGTTGATGTGTCTGACCAGAAACTGTATTCATGTATTTACACACATTCTGGTCAAAAAGGATCCAAAACGTATTGATATCCAGCAGTCACAAAGACCTTGTCCAAATGGATGGACATCACATGGTCACTCAATGATCACCAGAGACTTTGAAAAATGCCTTTGGGTATTGGCTCTGGGGGTAACTATTGACTGATCCTTTATCTAAGATTACATTGAACTTAGTATCCCTAATTTATTCGGGAGCAGGGATGGGGATAGATTCAAAACAAAATGAAGGTGGTGAAAAACAAACTCCGACAGATGATTTTCTTCACAATGACAGAGATGAAATAGGACTGTAAATATCTTTTTGAGTACAAGGACATCAAATTCCTAACATACTGTTCTATGCGATGTGGGTAATGGCCAGGCCAGCATTTACCCCATTCCTGAAGAAGGGCTCATACCCGAAATGTCGATTCTCCTGCTCCTCGGATGCTGGAGACCTGCTGCACTTTTCCAGCAACACATTTCAGCTCTGATCTCCAGCATCTGCAGTCCTCACTTTCTCCTCCCCATCCCTGGAGCCAATCATATTGCTGTAGGTGAGTCTGGAGTCCCATGTAGGCCAGCTCAGGTAAGGACAGCAGATTTCTTTCCCTGAAGAGCATATGTGTACCATTTCGGGATTCTCCCTAACAATGGACAACAGCTTCATGGTCACAGAATGTGGTGCTGGAAAAGCACAGCAGGCCAGGCAGCATTCAAGGAGCAGGGGAATTGATATTTGGGGTATGAGCCCTCCATCAGGATGAAAGACTGATACCCGAAATGTCGACCCGAGGGCCAATGGGCCTATACTGTGCTGTAATGTTCTCCTGCTCCTTAGATGCTGCCTGACCTGCTGTGCTTTTCCAGCACCACACGTTTTGACTCTGATCCCCAGCATCTGCATTCCTCACTTTCTTCTCACGGCTTCATGGTCTTCATTGACTGGATTCCAGATTTTATTGAATACAAATTGCACCAGCTGCAATGGCTGGATTTGAACATGCCCCCCCGGTCTCATGCTGATGGCATTAGGTCATCACCTTCACTGCCTTAGACCGCGGCTAACTGCCGTCAGCATCTCCATCCACGTATACAGGATGGTGAAAGAAATGGAGATAAGCATGAGGTGGAAGGTACATGTGGCGATAAAGTACTGCAAAGCACCTAAATACAAAAGTAGCATCATGGGAAACCCTTACTATTGGTTTGCCGAACTGACTGAGGAGAAAAATATTTGGATGTGGAGGAGGGTGAAGGTGAAGCATTTACTTCAGTCCACTTTCACTTCACAATGCCCCGTCTAAATTGATGAATGGAGCACAGTTCCACAGACTCCACTCCTGCCACTATCTTAACCTGGCTGATGTTGAGGATTACCTGTCTAGGTTATAGAGAGGCTTAAAAAGAGGAGTTTATTTCAAATAGTGAACATTATGGCTGTATTCAGCATTGTCCAAGCAGCCACTCTTGCAGGTTCTCACTTTGTAGGGTTAAACTTCCCCCGTGAGTTTAATGTAGTAATTGCAGATTGGAGGGAGGGCCTAGGTCTGTCACATGTTAATACTACTGTGACATTCCACAAATTCACCAAGCTTTCAAATTACCGAAATCTGGAAAGCTCTAATGTAGACAAAAAATTCCAACCTTGCAGATTGGACCCTAATATTGACAGGACAGTATCGTCAACACTTCAAGCACAGCTTTATGAGCTATAGAGATAAGCCTCCAGGCTTTGTTTCGAACAAAACCAGCAAGTTTAATACAGTTGTGATTTCAGAGAGAACTTACTCTGAAACTTGCTCTAATGGAGGATGCAAGGAGTGGGGAAGTTGGTTGTGGATTTGAAAAACCAAAACAACTGAAGTTGTAATCTAACTGGTGACGGTTGGATAGTGTTAGCACAGTTATTGCCAATGGCACTGGCCCTTGTACTTGTCTACTTAGGAAGACGTTTGTAAAACTCCTCTTGAAGATCAGAATCTGGTTGTGCCAGTCTCCCACTGTAATGGAGAAAACATTTACTCCATAAACTCAGCTCTGTACTTGACCTTATACCCACACCACATATTTGGTGTCAGATGAAGTAAATTGGTTTGGATTTAATTACTGATCTGGATCAAGAGATCCTCTGATAGCAAGTCACAGCACAAACCTATATACACAGTTTGACCTACTAGTCAGCAAAAATCAATCCAACAATGAGCAGTTTATTTACAGTTGGTACATTCCATAATCAAGCCCAGGACAGTGAGCTACTTCTACAGCTTCAGATTCTGTAGATCTCATTCAGAGAGAAAAACAACAAAGTATTGCTCCCTACAGTCCGTTCAGTCGCTCTCCCCCAGGGTGAGCCTGTCAAACAGGTACTCTCCCAGGCCATTCTCAGGGGCTCCCAGTCTCTTCAGGTTGGTGATGTGATCTCCCAGCTTCTTGATCATCTTCACTTGCTCATCCAAGTAGTGCCTCTCCAGGAAGTCACACAGCTGGAAAGCAAAGAGGAAAACGGATTACATCAAGATCAAATATACTTTTCACCAAGAATGGTATTCCCATCAATATGGGGAATGGACAGTTAAGTGACAGATTGCTAGAGAGTCTCTAGAAAGTGCTCAGATGTTGGCAACACCAGAAGCGTGGTCCACTCCCATACTGCGCTCACTACAATTTAGATAGAAATCAGAGGCTAAAGGGTCAAGTGTCTTATTCATTTAAGACAAGAGCCCAGACATAAATACATTAAAAACTCACATGAGGGTCCGTGTGGCCAGAGGAGAGTTTGTGCAGATCCAGCAGACTCTGGTTCACATCCTTCTCCATCTGCAGAGCTCTCTGCATTGCCTCCAGACCATTGCCCCACTCATCCTGCTGTGGTTTCTGAAATTAAAAAGTGATCAAGTGTGATACTTGGATGTAGAGTGCCCAAATGTTTGGATTTTGGGCTGTGTGGGGTTATTCTGGAGGTATAGGGACAATTGGCATGTTAAAGTCACCAAGGAATGACAGTGGATGAGTGAATGGTCAGTCCATGGATGATATGTTAGTTTAAGAGCAGACATCACTCAGTGTTCCTCAAATGGGAGGACCAGTGTAATGTGACTGGCATTGAAGGTTACTGGACACCAAACCTTTGTTCCACGTTCAAGACTGCATACTCAGTTAAACACTAAGCACAGCCTTATCTTTACGATACCACAGTTGGTTTTAGTCAAAAAACTAGTGCATCCATATTCTTGATCAAATCATCTGAGCCAAGGCAGTGGACAAAAGATCACCATTATAACTAAATCCTACACACTTGTCCTCCCTTTACACCAAGGCTCAATTTTAGCTGTTAATCCCCATGGATGGAGAATTTAGTCTTCACAGGATAAGCAATAAACCTTTGTAAAAATTTCAATTACAAAACAAAACTCTAACCTTGACATCCTGCAGGAGGACTCGGCCTCCACGTTTATTCTGGAATGCCATCAGTTTCTCAGCGTGTTCCCGTTCCTCATGGGACTGCTCCTTGAAGAACTCAGCAAAGTGACGCAGGGCAACATCATCCCGGTCAAAGTAAGAGGACTGGGGAGAGAAGTTAAATAATCAAGACTTAATTTCCTTCTTGCTATGCTTGATCTGAAAGAGTGAATGCAAAATGCATGAAAGTGTGTACAACTATCCCTTCCCCATTATGTAGGGTTTGAAACCACAATCTGACATTCCACATCTGCATCGCCATCAGTCAGAATGAAGACACTAAGTCTATCTGCAGGCAGTGGGGGAAGCATTTCAAGAAGAGGCTCTACTCTATTCTAGATATTTACTCCATTGAATCCAAAAAACCAACCAAACAGATTATTCTGTCCAACAATCCTTGCTGTGCAGACATTGGAGCTCATACCATATCTCAGAATAAAATCCCTACAGTGTGAAAATTGGCCTTTTGGCCCAACAGGTCCACACCAACCCTCCAAAGGGCAACCCACCCAGGCTCCTGTTACTCTACATTTACCCCTGACTAATGCAGCTAACCTACACATCCCTGAATACCATGGGCAATTTAGCATGGCCAATTCAACCTAACCTACAAACCTTTGGATTGAGAGAGGAAACCAGGCCACCCAGAGGAAAACCCACAGAGACACAGGGAGAACATGCAGACTCCCCACAGACAGTTGCCAAGGCTGGAATTGAACCCAGGTCCCTGGCACTGGGAAACAACAGCACTTACCACTGAGCCACCATGCCAGCCCAATATGGAATATGGCTGCACAAGACAGCAACTCATGCGTGGAGAGAATCACTGACTAGACCAGCCTTTATTGCCCATCCTTGATGACCCAGAGGGCAGTTAGGAGTCAAGCACATTGCTGTGGTTCTGGAATCACAGGTAGGCCAGACAAGGAGAGGATGGCAGTTTCCTTCCTTAGGAGGGAGATTAGGGAACAGACAGGAGTTTTACAACAACTGATTCATGATCGACTCTTGATTGAATTGGAATTCAATCATTTGCCTTAGTAGGAATTGAACTCAAGCCCCCAAAACATCACCTGGGTCTCTGGATTAACAATTCAGCAATAACACCATTAGGCCATCACCTCCACTCAAGTGGATTAGGACATCTTGAGGGATATAAGCATACCTGAACTGTGCTAACCAAAATGGGTTTAAGCAATTTAGCCTTAAACCAATTAAGCAGGAATAAGATATCTTGAGTCAGCAGGATTCTTGGTATTTCACTTTGGGATTGTATAAGAATTGACTAAAACCTTACACTGCTCAGTCAGCCCAAGTAAACTTGCCACAAGGATGTGACCAGCTTCATACACTGGATTTGCAAACTCAGGCAGATGATTTAAAGCTCATTTTAGATATTTTTTTTTGAATCAACTTCAGAAAAAAAAAGGGTTATTACATAACTAAGCCAGAAGTCCCACTTGCTCTAGCAAAGTATTCTAGAACTATATCAGATATCATTGAGTAACTTCCATATTCAACATGGAAAGGCTGTTATAACAAAGTCTATTCACTTAGCACATACTCTTAAATACTGACTATTTGAAGATTCAGTCAAACACAACCTCCCAACAAAAAGACAGTTTAAGTACAGTTTACTAAACTCAAACTTTTAGGAACACCAGGCTCACCATGGAGAGGTAAACATAGGAGGAATAGAGCTCCAGGTTGATCTGCTTATTAACAGCATCCTCACAGTCCTTGTGGTAGTTCTGACACACTTGGGAGGCCATCTTCACTATTCCTACTCACTATCACCCAGACAACTCTAGAACTGAGCCTCTCTTCCACAAGCTCTTGCATTTATCCTCCTGGGACACCCTGCACCCAACCAGGGAATGATGTCACCAGTGATTGACAATCAGGACAGCCAATCAGGAATCACTCATGCATCCAGGCACCAATGAATAAGGATATCAGCTCAAGCCAATCAGAGTTTTGGAATAGAAACAGATTGAGGGGCTTTTTCTCAATGATGTCACTGCTCTTGGGTTCTTGTTTCAAATCAAAGGTGTCTCATTGTTTAACCTCCTTGTTTGAACTTAGTGATAACCACTAAAATGAAATAAGGAACTGCAGCTGCTGGAAACAAAAACAGAGATTGCTGGAGAAACTCAGAAGGTCTGGCAGCATTTGTGAAGAGAGAAACAGAGTTAATCTTTCAAGTCCGCTGACCCTTCGTCAAAACAGATTATCTGAAGAAGGAGCACTGGACTTGAAACGTTAATTTTGTTTCTCTCTCCACAGATGCTGCCAGACCTGCTGAGTTTCTCCAGCAATCTCTGTTCTTGTTGTTAATGATAACTTGTAACTTTTGCTGAAATAGTGTTTCAGAACCTGGTCATGTTTGTTGCGTGTGAGGAGCTGTGAAGCTGATACAGTACAAATTAAGTCATTCTGTGGGACTTTGCCAACCGGCCACTGGACAGAGAAATGGGAATGTGTGAATGAGAGGCAGTGAATGTGACCAAATCCAGTGTCACCCACACACTCAGCTGCTCTCCCACAGTAGGGAGCCTCCATTTGTAACAGGGAGTTTCAATGTCCCACTATCAGAGATCCCCAATTATCCTTTGACACAGATAGTGGGGCAACATCTCACCCTTCTCTTTTTGGGGTTTTGGTCGATTGTCCTTGCTGAGGTGATACCTGAGAAGTGACATCCCCAGCAACATTTGACAGTCTCAGTGGGATCTATACATTTGTAAGATTTTGGATTTGGGGATTACAGATACCTAAGGTCAGCTGTTGAGGATTTGTAAGTAGTTTTAAGATAGTTTATTCAGTTTATAGTAACAGTTTAGACATGTGAGATAATGGAGAGTTTTATTGATCCCAGAGAATGGATAAATGGATGCAACCAACTCTACAGCATTAGATAGTAGGAGTGACCGTCTTTCAGCATTTACTGATGGTAAGGCTCCTTTTCTTTATTGTTTTATTCCCATTTTAACATTGTCACCAGGTCAAAATCCTGTAACCCCTTCCCCAACAGCATTGTGGCTGTAGCACAGGGTCTACAATGGTTCAAGGAGACAGATCACCACCAACGTCTCAAGGGTAACTTCAGATGGCCCAGCCAGATATACTCCCATCCTGACTATTTGAACGTCAGAATGTAAGAACTGGGAGCAGGATTAGGCCTTTCAGCCTCTCGAGCTAAACATCACCTGATGCCAATCTCCTCTTTTTATCCCCACACTGCTGCACATTAATTCAAACAAATAATTGCCCAAAGCCTCCTTGTTGTAGACTGGCTCTGGCCCAGTGATATAACCACTACGTCACCCCTCCCCATGTTCAAGCTGCAATCAGATTCCACGAAGTGCCGACTTTTTAGTGGGTGATGAACAATAGAAACATGACACATTAGTAATTAAACCAGCATTAAAGAGCTATCAAAGGATGATTTCCCTCCCTTTTGCCAGCCTGCTGTCCAGTCTGTGCTGTGCACATTAATCACAGGAATCCCAAGTGTTCAATGTATTGTATGGCCCATGATCAGGGACAGTTCAGCACAGCCAAAGCTGCAGAATGGAACCGAGGCAGCTGGGCTAACCGGTCCCCACAATTCTGCTGTGCCTGGGTCAGGAGGTGGCCAAGACTAGAAGCTGAACTATGGGGAAGTCCTGCAGCTTTTCCCTGTATCAAATGGCGAAGACCAGTGTGGGACTGTAGTGAAATGTCCCTTTGGATTCATCCAGTCAACTAATAAGATGACAATATGAGGACATTTTATAAATTCCTGCTTTGGAAATAGAACCAGTCTGACTCAAGGTTGGGTTACAGACAGATTCGAACCTCACACCTTTAATACATTGTCTGAGCTGCGATGTCACTTTTATAAAATACTGATAAAAGTTGTCTAAGTTGTCTCAGGACTGTGACTTGAAATAAATTCTGGAATTTACATATTAATCAATTTGAAACCTGCATCCCCCTCAAAGAGAGATAACAATGGTGATAGCTCTTCAATATGTTGAAGGTGTTAGCCTCTTGTTATCTGTCTATGCTATGATGTTTAGATTGATTCTAATCTTAAGTGAGATAATGGAGTTTTACATAAATTCATGCAGTTTTTGAGCTCAGTTCTACATGAATGCATGCAGTTTTTAAGCAAAGTACAATGTAACCCTGCAAGTACAAATTCACCCCACAAAATGTCTGTGGGGGAGGTATCTGTACCATTGCAATATACTCACTCACAGATACTCCTACACACTCTCTCTCAGGCACTCCTATACACATGGACATATACACACCCTTACAGACACACTCCCACATGCACCCCCTCACAGACTTAAGACACTCTGCACTCACTACACACTTTCTCTCACTCTCAACCCCCAACCCAGACTGAGACACACAGACAAAGACCCACATGCACACATATATTTTGTGGGACAAGTTTGTACTTGCAGGGCTACATTTTACTTTGCTCAAACTGCATGCATTCATGTAGAACTGAGCTCAAATCTGCATGAATTTATGCAAAACTGTTATCTCTCTTTGATTAGAATCTATCTAAACATGGCATAGACAGAACACAAGGGCCAACACCTTCAACATTGTCTAGCTATCACCATTGTTAACAGCTAACCCAAGAATGCAACTCTTTTTAAAAAAAGCTTCACTTATGTAAATCACAACTATCACTCCTCTAACAGATGAGGTTTAACAGGCAATCAACTTTTCAATGTATAATTTCAGTTACATCACTAAATATTTTGCTATAAATTCTGTTAGGATTGAGCCCTCCACTACCACCTGATGGAGCGTCACTCTGAAAGCTAGTGTGCTTCCAATTAAACCTGTTGTTGTGATGTTTAACCATGATTCCTGGTGACATGGCTTTGTCTTGTGCCCCTGTTTCTCAACATGTTTGTTCAATCTATTTGAAGCATCTGCCTCTCCCCTTGCTCCAGAAGCCAGAGCAGAGAGCTCTGCAGATGGAGAAGGATGTGAACCAGAGTCTGCACAAACTCTCCTCATGTGAGTTGGCAATGTTTTAATGAGCTTGTAAGTAAATTTTGTGATACACACACTTCACAATCTGAGATCCTTTGAGCATGGAATTCCCCAATGCACCATTCCCCTGAAGGGATGGGAGGGAACAGTTGTCCTGATCTCTGATTCGAAGAACCTGTTGTACAGGATGTTTTCAATGTCTTAGTCTCTTGACTAAAGTTAGCCTTTAACCATCAATACCATCAGTGTTCAAACTCTTGCCATTTTAAAGGCTGTTCTGGAAACTTGGTTTTTTTTAAACAGAGAAAACACAAGTGGGAACTCAGGCCTGGCAGCATCTGAAGAGAAAGCTGTATTAATGTATTGGGTTCCAGTGAATGTTCTGAATTTTTGCTGCTTTTTTAAGCATCTGCAGTTCTTTCAGCTTCTGTCAGTTCAGACAATACATGGATGTTAGTGTTGTCCTGATTTGCTCAGCAGTCTGTCCTTAATGATAGAGACATACAAGATGATCAGAGGATTAGATGGGGTAGATAGTGAAATACTTTTCCTAGGATGATGCCAGCTTGTACAAGGGGGCATAACCTCAAATTGAGGGGTGATAAATTTAAGACAACATCAGAGGCAAGTTCTTTATGCAGACAGTGGTAAGGGCATAGAATGCCCTACCTGCTAAGGTAGTCAACTCTGCCACATCAGGGAGATTTAAACAATCCTTAGATAAGCACATGGATGACTTTGGGATAGTGTAGGGGGGTGCGCTGAGAATAGTTCACAGGTTGGTGCAACATAAATGGCCTGTTCTGCACTGTATTGTTTCTCCTTCTATGAAAGGAGAAGGTGCTCAAAGTAAAGTTCTACGTTAAACAAAAAGCTGCCTGAATTGATGGGGTTGAGCTCCCATTGAACTAGGTTTTAGTTTGGTTTTTCAGGACCAGTTACTGCTCGGGCCTTTAAGCTGGATGTGGAAGCTGTTTTTATTTTACAGCTAATCTGGGCTTGTTTCTGCTGCTAGAATTGATGAGAATTTTACTGAATTTCTTTCCAAGGGTTTTATGGGCTGTAACTATTTAGTAACTAAATCTAGCTTCCAAGAGTTAGTTTCTAACTACTTCCTCACTGTATTTTAACTATCCAGTCTTTCGCTTCTAGACTAGTATTTGACCAATTGAATTACATCTAGAACAACACCTCACATTGCTTTTAAAATGAGTTAGGGTCTCTGCTGCCTCCTTGACAAGGTGAGGGTTTGGCCTGATTCACAACTTTTTTGTTTTCCAGCTTTGACTTCCTGGAGAGGCACTACTTGGATGAGCAAGTGAAGATCAAGAAGCTGGGAGATCACATCACCAACCTGAAGAGACTGGGAGCCCCTGAGAATGGCCTGGGAGAGTACCTGTTTGACAGGCTCACCCTGGGGGAGAGTGAACACTTTGCAGGGAGTGAGCTTCATGTTTTCTAGAAGTTAAAACATGTGCTGAGATGTAGAGCTGAGAGCAGGGCTCCAAGTGTTCTGATCACTAACTCAATAAAACTTTCAAAGACTGGAATTGGTTTTTCAATGGCTGCTAATTCTCACTTTAAACACCAAAGTGAAGACATTCACTTTAAGTGAACACAGATCAAGATGTGGTTATGACATAACAATCCTAGTTTGCTTAATTGCATTACAGGAGGTTACACTTAATCCAATTGCAATTCACCAGCTTGAATTTGTGTAGTGCCTTTCTCCTAGAGGGCATGAGACAGATTCCAGTCTTAGTTGGTAGTGGGTTTAGGAAGCATTAGCTGCTTGAGTACAAGCTGCTGAACATTCTCCTCGGGTCAATGAGAAATTGACCTAGTGAAGCCAGGAGTCTTAACATTCTATTGAAAGAATAGTGCTCAAGTGACATACCCTCACAGTACAAACAGACATAGCTCTACAAGCTGGGCTAACAGCATCTAGAGAAATTGGCTAATGTTTCAGGTTGTGACCCTTCATAGAATGGTGGATCCCTCTGAATGATTATAATATCATAATATTCATGATCTGCTGTGCAGAGTAGTTTACAGAATCACCTGGGGCTTGGAGTTCTTTACAGGAACAGGTATAGGCCCATGCAGTCATTTGAGCCTAGTCTACCACTTCAAGCTGATCTATGGCCTAGCTCCATATCTCTTACATGGTTTCTTTTTAACAAGAAATCCAAAATTAACAAAACATCTTTGGAAGAGTTTACGAAACCTCCAGCTTCACTTGATGTAGAAGTGTTTCCTAACCACTCTACTGAACAGTGGTACTAATTCTCAGACTATATCCCTTGTTCTAGATTATAGTACTTGTTCAAGAATCACCAACCCAGAGATTACAAATTGAAATAATTTGTTTTGTCTCTTTCCTGTGATCTGACTTCAGATTATCACCCACCCCATGTAAATACTAGAGAAAGCAAGGAGAGATTGTATAATCTCCCTTCAGTAAATCAGCACCTGAAATTCAGGTGCCATTCTTGTAAGCCTACACTACTCTCCTCCAATGTCAATCTATTCAAGTTATGATACCCAGATCTGCTCACTGCTCCAAGGGAGGGGGGTATAATCAGGATTTTGTATAACAACCTTTTATCAAGAAGATTAGAGGCCAGTGTTCTATTAAGCTTCCTTGATTGGGACATTTTATTCTTGAGAGAGCCAAGTGGAAATTTGTGTTGAAAGTTGATTGTAAAGTTGTTTCTTTTAAACGCCCAACTCTATCTCAAGCAGTAGCTTTGAAGGGGAATTAAAAGTTAACTCATTTTACAGAGTTGTTCTCTCAATTAACAAAACCCAGTATAGCAAGCTGGAATGTTTACATGGAGTCTTATCACACATTACATGCCCAATAGAATTCATTTGTCCTCCACTCTACAGGATCACCATTTTCCTTCATGCTGTCAATGCTTTCATCTTTTTTACAACTGGGACTATCCAATGTTTAACCATTTACTTCAGGAACTTGCTTAAGAAATGCTGTGAAGGCCAAGGAAATTAGTATTAATTTTGCATCTTACAAGGAGGTTACTATCAAAATCCTCCAACACAAAATGGCAATTCTCATCACTATCCCTAAAGGTAAATACTGAATTCCGAGTTCTTGTGGATAAGGCCGATTATTTTCCCCCAGTCACAGTAAATACATGTCTCAATCAACATTTCTCTTGGAAACTGAGTGATTACGTGATGCCTATCAGTTTGCACATGATCCTTTGTGACCACAAAGAAGCTTTTGTAGTACAGTGGTAGTGTCCTGACATTAGAGATAGGAGGCACAGGCTCAAGGCTCATCTGCTCCAGATGTATACAATAAAATGTCTGAACAGGTCAATTAGAAAACGTTCCTCAGCCACATTGAAAGTCAATGGAAAAGGACTCATCAAACAAACAACACAGATGGGCAGGAAAGGACCAGCTGCTCCATTGAGCCTGTCCCTAACCCCACTGCAGCCAATGTGGAATGAGTCTGTGGGCGACACTGGGTACAGTCACGTTCGCGCCCTCTCAGTCTCACATTTCCATTTCTCTGTCCAATACCTGGTTTGCAAATTCAAGTTGAATTCAAGATAGCTTCATTACTTTGAGTATTGTGTCAGCTTCTCAACTCCTCACAAGTAACAAACATGACCAAGTTATGAGAAGCTGCCCCAGCAAAAGTAATATGTTTTTATTAAATTGAAAGTTGTAGTTCCACGGTTTTTTTTTTACTCATCAGTCTCATACCAAGGTTGAAACTGAGTGGGGGCTGGCAACACAGCTGAGAACACTCCAGTTTATTTTTTTTTAATTTAACCCCCAGACTACCACCTAACTGCGGTAGTGCTTAATTTTCCCCAGCACCCATGGTGTGTGTGTGCAGGTGTGAGACACAGTGAAAGACACAAAGTGCACGAATCTTTATTCAAATTCCACCACCAGGAAGATAGGAAAACACCCGGGTGGCCAGTGACAAACACTGCCCGTCACGTCAAAGGGCAGTGCTGTGTGATCAAAAACAGTGAAGGGGGGGGTAGGGACTAAATCAAAATAGAGTTGGAGGGAGAAATGATGCCCTCCACTCCCTGCGGCGCCCACCTCTCCCTGAACAACTCCAGGATGTTGGTCGACACCGAGTGCTCCTTCTCCAAGGACACCCGGCTCTAACGTAAGTTCCACAGTATTATTTTTTTTTGTACTGCGGTAGTGCTTATTTTTTTTCCCCAGCACCCATGGTGTGTGTGTGCAGGTGTGAGACACAGTGGAAGACACAAAGTGCACCAATCTTTATTCAAATTCCACCACCAGGAAGATAGGAAAACACCCGGGTGGCCAGTGACAAACACTGCCCTTCACATCAAAGGGCAGTGCTGTGTGATCAAAACAGTGAAGGGGAGGGTAGGGACTAAATCAAAATAGAGTTGGAGGGAGAAATGATGCACTCCACTCCCTGCGGCGCCCACCTCTCCCTGAACAACTCCAGGGTGTTGGTGGACACCGCGTGCTCCTTCTCCAAGGACACCCGGGCTCTAACATAACCGCGGAAGAGGGGCAGGCAGTCGGCCCTAACGACCCCCTCCACGGCCCGCTGCCTGGATCTGTTGATGGCCAGTTTGGCCAGGCCCAGGAGCAGACCCACGAGGAGATCTTCAGACCTGCCCTCCTTCCTCCGTACCGGGTGCCCAAAGATCAGGAGCGTGGGACTGAAGTGCAGCCAAAAACAGAGGAGAAGGTTTTTAAGGAAATCAAAAAGGGAGTGCAAACGCCCACACCCAATATATACGTGGTCCACGGACTCGACAGCGCCACAGAACAAGCAGTTGGGCTGGGAGTCCGTGAACCACCGCAATCTGCGGTTGCAGGGGACTGCTGCGTGCAGCACCCTCCACCCCAGATCCCCGAGAGAAAGGGGGAGGACTCCCCCGTAGAGAGCCCTCCACTGGGGAACACTCCTCTTTTTTTTTTTTTCTTTTCTTTTTAACCCCCACACTACCACCTAAGTGCGGTAGTGCTTATTTTATCCCCAGCACCCATGGTGTGTGTGTGCAGGTGTGAGACACAGTGAAAGACACAAAGTGCACAAATTTTTATTCAATTTCCACCACCAGGAAGATAGGAAAACACCCGGGTGGCCAGTGACAAACACTGCCCTTCACATCAAAGGGCAATGCTGTGTGATCAAAACAGTGAAGGGGAGGGTAGGGACTAAATCAAAATAGAATTGGAGGGAGAAATGATGCACTCCACACCCTGCGGCGCCCACCTCTCCCTGAACAACTCCAGGGTGTTGTTCGACACTGCGTGCTCCTTCTCCAAGGACACCCGGGCCCTAACGTATCCGCGGAAGAGGGGCAGGCAGTCGTGTTCCACGGTATTTTTCTTTTTTTTCTTCTTGTGCAGACAATACAGACCCAGCAAGCCCCCGCCCCTCCCACCTACTCCTCTGTTAATTTTTTTTTTCTTTTTTCTTTTTTTATCTTTTTCTTTTTTTTTAAACAAAACAGTACACTCCTGTTTAATTTTTTTTTCTTTTAACCCCCACACTACCGCCTAAGTGCGGTAGTGCTTATTTTATCCCCAGCACCCATGGTGTGTGTGTGCAGGTGTGAGACACAGTGAAAGACACAAAGTGCACGAATCTTTATTCAATTTCCACCACCAGGAAGATAGGAAAACACCCGGGTGGCCAGTGACAAACACTGCCCTTCACATCAAAGGGCAATGCTGTGTGATCAAAACAGTGAAGGGGAGGGTAGGGACTAAATCAAAATAGAATTGGAGGGAGAAATGATGCACTCCACTCCCTGCGGCGCCCACCTCTCCCTGAACAACTCCAGGGTGTTGTTCGACACCGCGTGCTCCTTCTCCAAGGACACCCAGGCCCTAACGTATCCGCGGAAGAGGGGCAGGCAGTCGTGTTCCACGGTATTTTTTTTTTTTTCGGGTGGTCTGACACTCCTGTTTTTTTTTGGAGAATTCATGAACTTGAGAAGTAATCTTGTTGCTTTGATTTTTTTTTTTTACTGCCCTTTCTGGACTGTGTTTTTTTTTTTACCCCCACACTACCACCTAAGTGCGGTAGTGCTTATTTTATCCCCCACTCCTGTTTTTTTTGGTTTTTTTTTTCTTTAAACCCCCACACTACCACCTAAGTGCGGTAGTGTTTATTTTTTTCCCCAGCACCCATGGTGTGTGTGTGCAGGTGTGAGACACAGTGAAAGTTACAAAGTGCACGAATCTTTATTCAATTTCCACCACCAGGAAGATAGGAAAACACCCGGGTGGCCAGTGACAAGCACTGCCCTTCACATCAAGGGACAGTGCTGTGTGATCAAAACAGTGAAGGGGAGGGTAGGGACTAAATCAAAATAGAATTGGAGGGAGAAATGATGCACTCCACTCCCTGCGGCGCCCACCTCTCCCTGAACAACTCCAGGGTGTTGTTCGACACCGCGTGCTCCTTCTCCAAGGACACCCGGGCCCTAACGTATCCGCGGAAGAGGGGCAGGCAGTCGTGTTCCACGGTATTTTTTTTTTTTTTTAAACCCCCACACTACCACCTAAGTGCGGTAGTGCTTATTTTATCCCCCACTCCTGTTTTTTTTGTTTTTTTTTCTTTAAACCCCCACACTACCACCTAAGTGCGGTAGTGTTTATTTTTTTCCCCAGCACCCATGGTGTGTGTGTGCAGGTGTGAGACACAGTGAAAGTTACAAAGTGCACGAATCTTTATTCAATTTCCACCACCAGGAAGATAGGAAAACACCCGGATGGCCAGTGACAAGCACTGCCCTTCACATCAAGGGACAGTGCTGTGTGATCAAAACAGTGAAGGGGAGGGTAGGGACTAAATCAAAATAGAATTGGAGGGAGAAATGATGCACTCCCTGCGGCGCCCACCTCTCCCTGAACAACTCCAGGGTGTTGTTCGACACCGCGTGCTCCTTCTCCAAGGACACCCGGGCCCTAACGTATCCGCGGAAGAGGGGCAGGCAGTCGTGTTCCACGGTTTTTTTTTTTTTCTTTTCCGTTACATACAAAAGTGCAGACAATACAAGCCCAGCAAGCCCCCGCCCCTCCCACCTTCCGACCACTCTAAGGCAGCCCGCCCCTATCCACCTTCCGGTTCTCGGTCCACCCCATGCCCCTTCCAGTTCTCGGTCCGCCCTGACACACCTTTCGACCACCTCTAGGACAGCCCGCCCCGGTACCCGCCCAGGGTGACAGCAGTCAGGACGGCCTTACTCCTGTTTATTTTTTTTTTCAGGAATACGAATGGCTGGGGGAATACTCCTGTTTATTTATTTTTTTTTCTGTTTATATTTTTTTTCCTTTTATTTTTTTTCTTTTTTTTTTCCCCACACTACCACCTAAGTGCGGTAGTGCTTATTTTATCCCCAGCACCCATGGTGTAGTTCCACGGTATTAAACAGAGAGATCTTTACAGATTATGAAAACCTCAATGACATCATCAGGCCTAATTTCCCAAACTTCTCTGCAATCCAAATCTCTGATTGGATCTGGGTTTCAGCCCCAACCACACAATCCCCTCTCCTTTGTTCATTCGTGCATGGATTGATGAGCAATTCCCAGTGATGATCCCTGATAGCCAATCAATGTTGATGATACATCTCTCTGGTTGAGTGCAAGATGTCCCAGGAGGATAAATACAAGAGCTTGTGGAAGAGAAGCTTAGTTCTAGAGTTATCTAGGTGATAGTGAGCAGGAGTAGTGAAGATGGCCTCCCAAGTGTGTCAGAACTACCACAAGGACTGTGAGGATGCTGTTAACAAGCAGATCAACTTGGAGCTCTATTCCTCCTATGTTTACCTCTCCATGGTGAGGCTTGGCTACTGATTGAATGAAGTCAGCCTTAAATTCAATTGAGTAGTTAGAACACCTCAATATGAGTCAGCTCATTAAATGCATTTCAGTAGCTTTCCCTAAATGTGGTATGGTGAATATTTTAAAAATAAGTTTATTGTTGCTTGAAAATAGCTGCCCCCTTTCCTGACTTTTTCAAATTTAAAAATAATACTCCTCCTATGGAGCTTTCTAATTAAGGTGAATGTGATGTTGTAAATAGTCATGAGTATTGTTAACACTTAGCTCTATCCAATCAAATCCTTTGGATTGGAAAATCAAATATCTTTCAAATGAATATAACTTTTATCTGAAATGCTGCTAGACATACTAATTTTAATATTGGTTTCTAGTATCCCTAGTTCTTAATTTAACTGGGTGACTTGTTAAACTCGAGCAGCTAGTGGAAAGCCTTTCACTGTCTTAATCTTAAACAGAATTGTTACCCTGAAGTCTGCCAATAATGCTGATTTTTGTTTTCAAATGTTAAGTGGCTTTTTTCTATTTTTTTTCTTTCTCCTTATGCTCTCAACAGACCAGCATTTGAGCAGGCTTGGGAAAAGAATGGACCATGGAAATTTGTCTGTTCTGACTCTCTCCTTGTCTCTTCTTCCACTTGCAGTCCTCTTACTTTGACCGGGATGATGTTGCCCTGCGTCACTTTGCTGAGTTCTTCAAGGAGCAGTCCCATGAGGAACGGGAACACGCTGAGAAACTGATGGCATTCCAGAATAAACGTGGAGGCAGAGTCCTCCTGCAGGATGTCAAGGTTGGATTTAATTTTACTTCTAACTAGCTTCAATGAGACTTGTGGCACTAAATGTTTGAAACAAATGATCGTTAGCTCAATGTTGTAACTACTATGACATGCTAGTTCATTGAAGCATCTATTTTCCCCTCTCCCAGAAGCCAGAGCAGGATGAGTGGGGCAATGGTCTGGAGGCAATGCAGAGAGCTCTGCAGATGGAGAAGGATGTGAACCAGAGTCTGCTGGATCTGCACAAACTCTCCTCTGACCACACGGACCCTCATGTGAGTTCTTGGTATTTTTAACCCTTTGGTTCTAGCTTAATAAATGGAATAACAAACCCTCATGTGAGTTCCTTATGCTAAGATTGTTGACTTGTTTTTTTTTAAATTTGCTATTGTAAAAGACCTCTGGTAGAGTCTGCACAGATCCCCTCCCTAACTCCTGATATGGTTGGCTCTGACAGAATCTGTTGCATTGGCCTATGACCAATGTGGACAAATGTGGAGTTTTGTCATGCTCTGAAGCATTGACAAAAGAGCATTTGTTCCTTACAGGTTGTGCTGGTGTCTTTTCTCAATGTTAACTAGCCATTCAAAACTAAAGCCAAACCTTCAGGATTGGTCGTTAAGACCCCTTTTCAAAAACAGTTGGAAGTTGCATGTGCAGTCCAATCAAATTGCAAGATTTCTAATTTCAACTCAAATTATTCTAAACTTCCTGACCTTGTTCAATTGAACACTTTTTTTTTCTCTTTTGGGCAGGTGCTATTCCATTGCTTAGCAGTGACTTGCTGTATCACTGGGCAAATTGCAAGACCCCACCCCCAGTAGTGGCATTGAATATAAATGCTGTCTTTGGATACTGTGAATAAGTCATATAATTCTTGAAGCCTACTGCTAATTGATATTTCAGGGCTATGTTAGGGGACTGACCTCTCTAGTTATGTGGTATCACTTGATTATCTACCAAAGAATGGGATTCCTACTGTTAAGGAAATTTTTTTTTTGCTTTTTTTCAGCTTTGTGACTTCCTGGAGAGGCACTACTTGGATGAGCAAGTGAAGATGATCAAGAAGCTGGGAGATCACATCACCAACCTGAAGAGACTGGGAGCCCCTGAGAATGGCCTGGGAGAGTACCTGTTTGACAGGCTCACTCTGGGGGAGAGTGACTGAACTGTTTAGTACTTGGCTTGTGTAGTTGAAATTGTCCTGTAATGACAGATTTTGGCTTGATGTTAATGACAGCTCAACAGTAAATAAACTGCTCAATAGACAAGATGGTGTTAAATGGGTGCCTGTTCTTAAACACAAGACCAGTACACTGGGCTACTTCAGTTTTATCATGAGCTTGCTGCAAAATTTTTTTAAAAATACCCAACTCCCTCCTTGACATTTTTCTATGTTGCAATCATAGAATGTTATGTCACTCATGTAAATTGTTCAGTGCATTTTTTTTTCTTTGGACTAAAATTTCCACCTGAATGGTGGGCAGCCAGATCACTCCCTGCTCCAACCCTCAAATCTCCACAACCACCTGATGAAGGAGCAGCACTCAGAAAGCTAGTGCTTTCAAATCAACCTATTGGGCTGTTAACTAGTATTGTGATTTTTTTTTTTTAAATCCCTAAACATTTGGGCTAATGCTGACTGGATTGGATCTGAGATCAAAACCTGGACTGTTGCCCTTGACCCTGGATATTTTTCTTGCATCAATATCAATTCCCCAAATATTCATGGTTAAGAATTGTTCAAGGAACAGTGCCTCGAATCTTTCAGCATCTCCTGCCCACAGATACAATAATTCTGTTTTTTGGGTACAACGTCTAAAATTGTTGCACATGGAATTTAGGAGTGGAATGCCCGTAGACAGGTCATTAATCCAAATATTCTACTGCTTTCTGGGCAAGTGAAATTCTGGAAATCTGATCTTGATGCAAATGAAATGCAACAGGTTTGTAGCACCTTGGGGGAGGAGCTCTGAAGAGCTGCAGCATCTTGGACAGAACGTACGCTAACTTTTTTCCCCCACAGATACTCCTAGAGCCAATAAATTCTCCTCCTGAATTATTTACTTTTCTTTTTTTTCCCCCAACTATGAGGAAAGCAGTGAAGAGCTGCAGTTTCCAGATCATGTGCTTATTAGCTGCTGTAATGATGATTAGTGATCGGGATAGCACCCAAATTGTCGCTGCCTTTTGGTTTAAGTGCTTGATCAGGTTTACCTGCATCATTGGTGTATTCACACATGCACAACCGTGATGTGCCCCCACCCAAGGGGCCATGCTCTCAAAGGTTTTAAAAGTTGAAACTTTCAGTTACAAACAACAAATGTTAAGCTTTAAGTAAACCATTCAGTATTTACTGATAAAGCAAAAGCCACATGCTTTTTTTTTTAGAAGAAAGAAAAGCAGCATTCAAGCTTGAATATCATGGGAGAAAGTTTCCACAAGACTTTAAATATTTCAAATGTTACGTTTACATCAAACTGCACAAATAGCAATATCTTGGTTTTTACCAAAACCTTTGAGTAGGGATTGCTTTCCCCCAACTCAGCTAACAGGCTATAAGTAGTATTTTAAAGTGATAGCATCAAAAACGTTATCCTAAACTACTTAGTGTGAATTGGAGGGTCACAGACATCTTATCTGAATTTATATATTCTAAATGAAATGGAGCTCCACCTTTTACAGCTGGCTGTCATGGAGCCAGATCACCAAGCAGTGAAAATTAAGACAACTGGGGACAAGGGGTTGCACAGATTCAACATCTCAATAGTCTTTAGAAGATCAGTGTGATACCACTAAACTGTGGGACATGTGAAAAAAAATAACTCAATGGAGAAGTAAACTTTAAAATTCACAATCTGGATATCTTAACAGGCAACTATCACACAAAACTGTCACAGAAGATTTGAAAGGAGCTGTTTTTGTGAGGGGTGTTCAGGAGGGTTTCCTAACTCAGTACGTTGACAGGCCGATGAGGGGAGGGGCCATTCTAGACTTGGTGCTCGGGGCAGGTATCAGATCTTGTGGTGGGAGAGCATTTTGGTGATAGTGACCACAACTGCCTCACATTCTACATAGCTATGGAGAAGGAGAGGATTAGGCAAAATGGGAGGATATTTAATTGGGGAAGAGGAAACTATGATGCGATTAGACATGAGTTAGGAAGCATGGATTGGGAACAATTGTTCCATGGTAAAGGCACGATAGACATGTGGAGACTGTTTAAGGAACAGTTTTTGCATGTGATGAATAAATATGTCCCTCTGAGACAGGCAAGAAGTTGTAAGATAAAGGAACCTTGGATGACGAGAGCGGTGGAGCTTCTCGTCAAAAGGAAAAAAGGTAGCTTACATAAGGTGGAGGAAGCTAGGGTCAAGCTCAGCTCTAGAGGATTACAGGCAGGCAAGGAAGGAGCTTAAAAATGGTCTGAGGAGAGCCAGGAGGAGGCACGAGAAAGGCTTGGCAGAATGGATTAGGGAGAACACAAAGGCATTTTACACTTATGTGAGGAATAAGAGAATGGTCAAAGAAAGAGTAGGCCCGATCAGGGATAGCATAGGGAATTTGTGTGTGGAGTCTGAGGAGGTAGGGGAAGCCCGAAATGAGTTTTTTGCTTCTGTCTTTATGAAAGAAACAAACTTTGTAGTGAATGAAACCTTTGAAGAGCAGGTGTGCATGCTGAAATGGATAGAGATAGAGGAAGCTGATGTGCTGAAAATTTTGTCAAACATTAAGATTGACAAGTCGCCAGATTTGTCCTCGGCTGCTTTGGGAAACGAGAAATGCAATTGCTTCGCCACTTGCGAAGATCTTTTCATCCTCGCTCTCCACTGGAGTCGTACCTGAGGACTGGAGAGAGGCAAATGTAATTCCTCTCTTCAAGAAAGGAAATAGGGAAATCCCCGGCAATTACAGACCAGTAAGTCTCACGTCTGTCGTCTGCAAGGTGTTAGAAAGGATTCTGATGGATGGGATTTATGACTATCTGGAAGAGCATGGCTTGATTAAATGCAGTCAACACGGCTTTGAGAGGGGCAGATCATGCCTCACAAACCTTTTCGAGTTCTTTGAGGATGTGACTAGAAAAGTTGATGAGGGTCAAGCTGTGGATGTGGTGTATCTGGACTTTAGCAAGGCATTTGATAAGGTTCCCCATGGTAGGCTCATTCAGAAGGTCAGGAGGTATGGGATTCAGAGGAACATAGCTGTCTGGATACAGAATTGGCTGGCCAACAGAAGACAGTGAGTGGTAGTAGAAGGAAAAAATTCTGCCTGGAAGTCTGTGGTGAGTGGTGTTCCACAGGGCTCTGTCCTTGGGCCTCTATTGTTTGTAATTTTTATTAATGACTTGGATGAGGGGATTGAAGGATGGGTCAGCAAGTTTGCAGATGACACAAAGGTTGGAGGTGTCGTTGACAGTAGAGTGCTGTTGTAGGCTGCAGCGGGACATTGACAGGATGCAGAGATGGGCTGAGAGGTGGCAGATGGAGTTCAACCTGGATAAATGCGAGGTGATGCATTTTGGAAGGTTGAATTTGAAAGCTGAGTACTGGATTAAGAATAGGATTCTTGGTAGTGTGGAGGAACAGAGGGATCTTGGGGTGCAGGTACATAGATCCCTTAAAATGGCCACCCAAGAGGACAGGGTTGTTAAGAAAGCATATGGTGTTTTGGCTTTCATTAACAGGGGTTTGAGTTTAAGAGCCGTGAGATCTTGTTGCAGCTCTATAAAACTTTGGTTAGACCGCACTTGGAATACTGTGTCCAGTTCTGGTCGCCCTATTATAGGAAAGATGTGGATGCTTTGGAGAGGGTTCAGAGGAGGTTTACCAGGATGCTGCCTGGACTGGAGGGCTTATCTTAGGAAGAGAGGTTGACTGAGCTCGGACTTTTTTCATAGGAGAAAAGGAGGAGGAGAGGGGACCTAATTGAGGTATACAAGATAATGAGAGGCATAGATAGAGTCGATAGCCAGAGACTATTTCCCAGGGCAGAAATGACTAACACGAGGGGTCATAGTTTTAAGCTGGTTGGAGGAAAGTATAGAGGGGATGTCAGAGGAGGGTTCTTTACACAGAGAGTTGTGAGAGCATGGAATGCGTTGCCAGCAGCAGTTGTGGAGGCAGGGTCATTAGGGACATTTAAGAGACTCCTCGACATACATAAGGTCACAGAAATTTGAGGGTGCATACATGAGGATCAGTGGTCGGCACAACATCGTGGGCTGAAGGGCCTGTTCTGTGCTGTACAGTTCTATGTTCTATGTTCTAAAATCAATTGTTCAGTTTATGGAACTGTCTGAGACAAGGGAAAGGATGGTTTTTATGGTGGGTAGGCTTTCTGAATGAATAATGGAGCTAGTCATAACTTTGAACCATTCTTAAAAAGACTTCAGAAAATTAGAAAGGTCATGACATCAATACTCTGCTTAAAGATGGCAGGAAATATGAAGCCATTGTAGCTGATCAATAACTAGCTGTGGTTAACAATACTTCCAAGCTGGATGCTGACGAAGCAAGCTGTGTGTAACCGTGATTTGTCTGTAAATGCTGCAAAGCTGCCCTGAGATCCATGATCTTTGCAAGTCTCATTGTATAAAGGGACATCAGGCAAGAAATTTGATTCCAGAGAAGCAAGCAAAGGCTAGAATAAGACACAAATGAATTAAGGAATATGCAGCACAAGAGGCAGTTTGTCAGAGAGCTGCATAAGCACAACCTCATATGTGAGGTTAGCAGTAAGACTGACCAGGCTGATGTTTGAGTGCGAGAGCCTTGTTTTCATATTATGAATGTGACTCACTGTGTGGACAAAGTCAAACAGTTATAGAGTCATAGAGTCAAACAGCAAGGAAACAGACCCTTCGGTCCTACTATTCCACACTGACTATGTTCCCAAACTAAACTAGTCCTACTTGAATAAAATTAATGTAATCATAAAAAGATAGTTTTTTTAGATCTACTTTTTTTACATGATCCTTTCAGCACCTGAGATGAACGTTTGTAAAAAGATTTATTGTGTACTGGTGATAAATGGCTATACATACTAAATTTGCGGATGACACTAAGGTCGGTGGCGTTGTGGACAGTGCAGAAGGATGTTGAAGGTTACAGAGGGACATAGATAAGCTGCAGAGCTGGGTTGAGAGGTGGCAAATGGAGTTTAATGCGTAAAAGTGTGAGGTGATTCACTTTGGAAGGACTAACAGGAATGCAGAGTACTGGGCTAATGGTAAGATTCTTGGTAGTGTCAATGAGCAGAGAGATCTCGGTGTCCATGTACATAGATCCCTGCAAGTTACCACCCAGGTTGATAGGATTGTGTGTGTTAGCTTTTATTGGTAGAAGGGTTGAATTTTGGAGCCACAAGGTCATACTGCAGCTGTACAAAACTCTGGTGTGGCCGCACTTAGAGTATTGCATACAATTCTGGTTACCGCATTATGGAAAGTATGTGGAAGCTTTGGAAAGGGTTCAGAGGAGATTTGCTAGGATGTTGCCTAGTATGGAGGGAAGGTCTTATGAGGAAAGGCTGAGGGATATCAGGCTGTTTTCATTAGAGAGAGAAGGTTGAGAGGTGACTTAATTGAGGGGTCATAGTTTTAAGCTGGTTGGAGGAAAGTATGGAGGGGATGTCAGAGGAGGGTTCTTTACACAGAGAGTTGTGAGAGCATGGAAGGTGTTGCCAGCAGCAGTTGTGGAAGCAAGATCACTGGGGACATTTAAGAGACTGCTGGACATACATATGGTCACAGAAATTTGAGGATGCATACATGAGGATCAATGGTCGGCACAACATCGTGGGCTGTAGGGCCTGTTCTGTGCTGTACTGTTCTGTGTTCTATATAAAATAATCAGAGAGTGAGATATAGGGTGGACAGTGAGAGTTTTTTCCCTCGGATGGTGATGACTAGCACGGGGGACATAGCTTTAAATTGAGGGGCGATAGAAAAGGGACAGATGTCAGAGGTAGTTTCTTTACTCAGAGAGTAGTTGGGACATGGAATGCACTGCCTGCAACAGTTGTAGACTCGCCAACTTTAAGGGCATTTAAATAGTCATTCAATAAACATATGGATGAAAATGTAAGAGTGGTAGGTTAGATGGGCTTCAAATTGGTTCCACAGGTTGGCACAACATCGAGGGCTGAAGGGTCTGTACTGCGCTGTAATGATCGAAGTTCCCTAGGGAAGTTCAGGTGGTCAATCAAAAACTCTTAGAGGGATGTGTTCCGGAGGGCAATAGATTCCATTATATGGACTAGAAGCTTATAACATTGGATATCCAAAGAAAATTGACAAACACACGCTGAACACCAAAGTCAACACAGAAACTAATGCAAATATCACAGGCATCCCATCTAAGTTGGAGCTTATCCCTTGGAACACCTGATCATGGACTGAAACACTTCTGTTTAAAAATCAGCTATCAACACGTGATCTCAGAAAAACAGTAATGTGAAATAAAGGAAGCAGAGGTAGAGATGAAGAGAATTCATCTTAAACAATGAGTCATTATAATCAGAAATGCAGAGCCTGGAAGGATGTTGGAAGTATATTCAATAATTCCAGAGGGAATTAGATTGTAGACATTTAATGAAATATGAGAAAGATAAGGGAACTGGGATTCATTGGAAAGATCCGAAAGGGTAGCAACTGTCACAATGAGCTACATTGCCACACTTTATGCCCACAAATCAATGATAAGCCAAAGAATTTGAGAACAATTGTGTCTTAATATTTCAAACTGGTTCGAATATTCCTCAGCCACATTGAAAGTCGACCAGAAAAGGACTCATTGATCAAACAACACTGTCGGGCAGGAAAAGGCCAGCTGCTCCAGAAGAAGACCATAAGAAATAGGAGTGGAAGTAAAGCCATTCAGCCCATCGAGTCCACTCCGCCATTCAATCATGGCTGATGGGCATTTCAACACCACTTACCCGCACTCTCCCCGTATCCCTTAATTCCTTGCGAGATTAAGAATTTATCAATCTCTGCCTTGAAGACATTTAACGTCCCAGCCTCCACTGTTTTCCATGGAAATGAATTCCACGGGCCCACCACTCTCTGGCTGAAGAAATGTCTCCTCATTTCCATTTTAACTTGACCCCTTTTAACATTAAGGCTGTGCCCACGAGTCCTAGTATCCCCGCCGGACGGAAACAATTTCCCAGCATCCACCCTTTCTAAGCCATTCATTATCTTGTAAGTTCTATTAGATCTCCCGTCAACCTTCTAAACTCTAACGAATACAATCCCAGGATCCTCAGCTGTTCATCGTATGTTAGGCCTACCATTGCAGGGACCATCCTTGTGAATGCTCCATCGAGCCTGTCCCCAAACTCACTGTAGCCAATGGGGGATTGAGTCTGTGGGTGACATAACATTAAGTAACATTCACTCCCTCTCATTCTCACATTTCCATGTCTCTGTCCAGTGGCTGGTTTGCAAATCCCCTTAAGGCAACTTGATTTGCTAAGGTTGTTGCATTAGCTTCACAGCTTCTCACAAGTAAAAAAAACTTGACCAGCAAAGCATCTTCAGTAAAAGTAGTAACTTGTTTTTAAGAATAAACTAGAGTGTTGAACAACGAGACATTTCAATATTGGAAGAAGGTCATGGAACCCAAAAGCAGTGACATCAATGAGATGAATTTCCCAAACCTCTCTGTATTTTAAGACTCTGATTGGCTCTAGGTCTCAGCTCCTCCTCCACATCCTCCTCTCCTTTGTTCATTGGTGTCTGGATTGATAGGGGATATCTGGTTGGCTGTCAGGGATTGTCAGTCATTGTTGGTGATGTCATTCCCCGGTTGGGCGCGGGATGTCCCAGGAGGATAAATTCAAGAGCTTGTGGGAGAAAGGCTTAGTTTTAGAGCTGTCTGGGTGATAGTGAGTAGGAATAGTGAAGATGGCCTCCCAAGTGTGTCAGAACTACCACAAGGACTGTGAGGATGCTGTTAACAAGCAGATCAACCTGGAGCTCTATTCCTCCTATGTTTACCTCTCCATGGTGAGGCTTGTATTTGTGTGACTATGTTCTTAAAAGTGTGACTTTTCTGCAGTTGAATGCAATATCTTATGTTTCTTTACTTTTGGGGTCTGTGGGAAATACTCAAGCAATGAACCCCTCTCTGGTGTGTGAGGGGTGATTTGTGGAGTGAATGAATGACTCCTTTGTTTCAACTCCTCTAACTAGTGGCTGAGAAAGCACAGTAGCTCCTCATGAAGGCTGTATTGGTGGCAGCGCCCCACCACTGGGTCTCAGCTCGGGTTCAAGTGTCCTCTGCTTCAGAGGTATTAGTAATATCTGTGTATAGATTCATTACAGGAAACTGAACAGTTTCATGCTGATTAACAAGTACTCATACCTATTTATGTTAAGGGAAATAAGCTCTTAATGGGATGACTACAACTAATTTTTTTTTTGGTTGGGTGAAGTTCTAAGGTTCCCTTAATGTGTTTGTTTTGATCATTCAGAATGTTGACAGTCTGACCTTCTCTACCTGCAGTAGAAGGCACTTGTCCAGCAGCTTAATTAGACATTATTTAATGTGGAACTTTTTAAAGACTGGGGAAAATAGTCAATGTTAAGACTGCCTAAATTTAATTTTTCAGTTAATTTTGGAGGGAAATGAGTTCAAAATAGTTATAACCCTAGTTGACTATTCTTTTTTGCAGTTCTCTTTCTTTGACCGGGATGATGTTGCCCTGCGTCACTTTGCTGAGTTCTTCAAGGAGCAGTCCCATGAGGAACGGGAACACGCTGAGAAACTGATGGCATTCCAGAATAAACGTGGAGGCAGGGTCCTCCTGCAGGATGTCAAGGTTGGGTTTAATTACACCTCTAACCATCTTCACTGGAACTTGATGTAGACAGGGGGCTGGAAGAACATAGCAAGCCAGGCAGCATCAGGAGGTGGAGAAGTTGATGTTTTGGGTGTCCCTCTTCAAGACTGGGGGTGGGTGTAGGGGAGCTACAGATAAATGGGGTGGTGATAGGTGAAGACAGGTAGAGGGTATGACCTAGTTGGTCAATGGGAGGAATGAATCTGCTTGAAGGAAGTTATTTGAAACTAGAGAATGGGGGCAGTATGGTGGCTCAGTGGCTTGCACTGCTGCCTCACAGCACCAGGGCCCCAGGTTTGACTCTAGCCTCTGACAACTGTCTGGGGAGTTTGCACATTCTCCCCACATCTGTGTGGGTTTCCTCCCACAGTGCAAAGATGTTCAGGTCAGATGAAATGGTCATGCTAAATTTCCCATAGTACTAGGTGCATTAGTCAGAGGGGAAATGGGTTTGGGTGGATTATTCTTCAGAGGGTCAGTGTGGACTGGTTGGGCCGAAGGGCCTGTTTCCACACTAAGGAATCTAATATAATCAATGAGTCCTCTGGGCTGTAGGCTGCCCAGGTGGAAGATGAGGTGCTATTCTTCCAACTTGCAGTTTTGATTATAGCAATGGAGGACACTAAGAATCTTCATGTGAGAAGGGGAGTTGTTTCTAACTCTAACTTGTGGCACTATGTTTGAAACTATTGAACCAATTGGTTCAATGCTGTAACTACTATAACATGCTCGTTCATGAAGCATCTGCCTCTTCCCTTGCTCCAGAAGCCAGAGCAGGATGAGTGGGGCAATGGTCTGGAGGCAATGCAGAGAGCTCTGCAGATGGAGAAGGATGTGAACCAGAGTCTGCTGGATCTGCACAAACTCTCCTCTGACCACACGGACCCTCATGTGAGTTCCTCCTGCTAATGTTAATGTAGGCTTTTGGACAAGACTTGTTCATGAGCCTCAAGGTCTCTTAGCTTACTGCTAAATGTTGGGACATAGTGGTTTTGGGGGTGAAGGGAAAGGTCTTGTAATGGAACTCATCCATTGTTTCTCAAACTGACTACATTCTTTTTTGGCAAAAGGGGAAATTCGAACTCTTAAAGTCGACGTCTGGTTTTCTTGTTCTGTATCTAACTAGTTTCCTCCTTGCCTTTCCCTTCCAGTTGTGTGACTTCCTGGAGAGGCACTACTTGGATGAGCAAGTGAAGATGATCAAGAAGCTGGGAGATGACATCACCAACCTGAAGAGAGTGGGAGCCCCTGAGAATGGCCTGGGAGAGTACCTGTTTGACAGGCTCACCCTGGGGGAGAGTGACTGAACTGACTGCAGGGGCTGAGACTTTGGTTGGGCTATGCTGTAGAGATGAATGGCTTGACTTCTAGTGGTGACCTGGGATATATTGTGAAACTATGTACAGTGAATAAATGTTCACTACCTGTAGTCTAAACACTTGTTTTTGGTTTTTGTTTTTTTATTTGAAAGTGAAATCTGGAAATGTTGCCCTCTACAAGCTGGGAAGACCTACTGCTCCAGCTAACCTTCCAATATTGATCAATACGTTCATTTCTAAGCATTACTGGGAGATCCTGTCTGGACTGTTGCAACCTGAATACTTGACTATATCCTGTTGCTCTAATGATTAACTTCAGGTATATGTTTAAAATGCAATGCACAAACTTAAAGCTGTGACCACTAATATCTCAGCTAAGTGTAGCATAAACTTGCTGATTGCAATGCAACAGCCCATTAGCTAACAGAATATTTTTCAAGGTTATAGTGCCATGCAATAAGATAAAGGACCAATGTTATTTATTCCATATTTCCACCAAACCTAGTCTTTGACCAAATTAAGAATGATCATCCATTGACAGTTGGAGAGTTCTACTGACTAATATCACTAGGATGGGTCTTTCTTCTGTGGAAGGTCAGCCTGTTAACCAGTAGCCCAGTATCTATATCAGATCTTAGACTTAACCTAATCATACAAAATGTAGATTTTTTTTCTTTTTGGGTGGTCTTTCAGGATTTAGAGGCAGAGTCCCCCTATGCTGCTGGGAAAGCACTAACTTCAAATGTGGGATGCTTCCCACTTCACAGCTGCATTTTCTTTCTTCCAAAGTAACAGTATGCTTTCCTGAATAATCCCTTTACTTGGTCTGTGGGTGTAATTCTGGCTGTGCACTGTTCCCTAACCCCTCCTGCCAAATCCCTGATCTGCTGCAACCACTTACTGGGCAGGTGTCGTTTTTTAATCCATGGTTATTCCTGACCAGATATTCTCTAGTTATAATCCCAGGGGAGAAGGGATAAACCAACTTCTGGGTGGGTCACAAAACCATTATCCCTTGACACCTTTACGGGCACAAATACCTTGCTTGTCAAAGGAGACAAATTAATCCGGCTCTAAAACTAAAAGGTAAATTTCTTAGCTACTGAGCACAATGGTAAGTATCTTCAAGATAAGGAGAAGAATTCGCTCATTCAGCTGACTGAGAAACATGTTTGAATGGGAGTAGATTCAATCTCATTCTCTCGCCTTTTCCTTGCAGTCCTTGATTTCCCCTTAATGAAAAACCTATCCATCTCTGTTTGATACACACTCCATGACCTGGTTTCCACAGCCCTCTCTAGGAATGAATTCTACCCATTAACCACCCTCTGGGGGAAGAAATTCTTTGAAGGTTTATGCATCATTCTTCTGTGAAGAGTATGTGAAACATTGGTCACTATGTTAGAGTGTAACCGTGAAGCAGTTTATTTCAAGAGACCTAGCTTTGTGCGTTTGTTGAAAGACCTTTGTGTGGTTTTCTTATCAATGGTGATTTGAGCTTTCACTACAGTGAGATTCAATCTCCTCTTAGCTGCAGCATTGAGGGAGGGAAGAGAAGGGAGGTGGGAGTTCTAAAACCTGTTCTTGGGTTGTGATCTTTACAGCCCACTAACGCAAGGCACTAAAATATATATTTTAACCCTTTTCATAACTTCTTGGAAAGTTAAAACAGTGAGGCATGATCCTCAGGAGTTGGCTTTCTGTTGAGGGATATTCAGCCTCTCATTACTTCTGTAGCCAAAGAGGATCACTGTCTAGCTTGTTTTGAACTGAATCTTTCCCTTTGAGGTGTGGCTGTTTGAGGTTTTCTGAGCAGCTTTTTCTGGTATGACATTCCATGCTTCCTCCCAGGGCTTTGCCAGTCACTGAATCTAAATCTAGTCATCTGTTGGCTGTATGTCCTCTTTTCAAAAGCACATTCTCATGAGAAGTTCAATCTGTCTGTAAGTAGACAGGGATTTTGATCCATTGTCATGACAGAGAAGCAATTTAGATATTCCCTTTGCAGACCTGTTCCATCAACTTATAAACCTCCTCTCTTTCCCTTCCCCCACCCCCCCCCCCCTCCTCAAACCAGCAGCTCCTCCATTAAACAATCTGTTTATGTTTGGGTGCAACATCCATTTCAAACCTGTTGTATCTTGGTACCTGGATACCAACCACCTGTTTATTGTCACCAATTCTCCCTTTGATGCCAGTTAAAGGGATTATTTCAAAAGCTGAACGACAAAAAGTCTCTCCTTACCTTAAGCATTTTATTACATAACTCCTCTTCATTGGCAGTCCTTCAGGGTTGAGAATAACTTGCTTTCTTCTGGCAATGTGGGTTCTACGATGGTTGAACAGACCAATCCTGGAGGTGCAGACTGTGTGGGGTCAGGTGGTGTCTGGGGAGGCCAGGGTGTGGAGGAGGAGGGGTAAGACCCTCTGGATACTGCCTGCTCTTTCTGCTGCTGGCACTTGGTCTTCTCTCAGTGTGGTTGGTTACTTCATGGATGTTGTTTCTCCAGTTTGGGCATTTTGAGGGCAAGTGATTCCCTTGTCAGTGGGCATTTTGCATTTCTTCAGACAGGCTTTTATAGTGTCCTTTCCTCTGCCCTCCTCGCAGTCACTTATCCTTGTATTCCACTCAGAGTCATAGGTCTGTTTCTGTGCTGTGCACCTCTTTCAGTCCAACTCGTCCATTCTGACCAGCTATCCTAAATTAATCTAGTCCCATTCGACAGCAATTGGTTGCTATCCCTCTAAACCCTTTCTGTTCATGTACCCATCCAGATACTTTTAAATGCTGTAATTGTACCAGCCTCCACCACTTCCTCCAGCAGCTCAGTCCACACACGCACCACCCTCTGTGTGAAAATGTTGTCCCTTAAGTCCCTTTTATACCTTTCCCCTCTCACCGTAAGCCCATGCCCTCTACTTCTGGACTCCCTCAACCCAAGGAAAAGACCATGTCTATTACCCTCACCATGCCCCTCATGATTTAATAAATCTCTGTAAAGTCACCCCCTCAACCTCTGACGCTCCAGGGACAACAGCCCCAGTCTATTCAGCCTCTCCCGACAGCTCAAACCCTCCAACCCTGGCAACATTATTGTAAATCTTTTCTGAACTCTTTCAAGTTTCACAACACCATTCACGTAGACAGGGAAGATATTTGCCTCTCTACAAAGACATTGTGTCCCACAACCACTTCTATTTTCAATTCATTCGGAGGATGTGGGCATCACTGGCTAGGCCAGCATTCATTGTCCAGAGGGCAGTTGAGAGTCAACCACATTACTGTGGCTCTGGAGTTACGCGTAGGCCAGACCAGGTGAGGATGGTGGATTTCTTTCCAGTAGGATATAGGTGAGCTGATGGTTTTTTACCGACATTCGATAATGGTTGCATGGTCATCAGTAGATTTGTAATACCAGGTCCTTTTATTTTATCGAATTCAAATTGCATCATCTGCTGTGTTGGGATTTGAACCGACTTGCTCCAATTGCCAAATAGTCAATGCTTCATCCAGTGGCTGTGCTATACTTCAAAGTGGGTGGAGCTTCATGTTCACTCATAGATTAACCTTTTCGTGTATGTTACCTTATACAACAATAGACGATGGGAATCTTCCATTTCCAAATCCTGCTGGATCCTTATTGGTGTCCTTCACACCGTGAATGGATTTAAAGTTTAAATGATGACCGTTCTAATTAGTTCATTTTAACTATAAAGGATTCTAAAAGGTTGGGGGAACCAGATTGAACAGTGACTTTGGAGAGGGGTTTGGATATACATCAAAAAGGAAACAAGTGCAGGTACAGTTACAACATTTAAAAGACGTTTGGAGAGGAGCATAGATTGGATAGGTTTAGAGAGATATGGGCTAAACGCAGGCAAATGGAACTAAATTAGTTTGGGAAACTTAGTTGGCATGGACAAGTTAGACTGAAAGGTTTGTTGCCATGCTGTATGACTCTAGGGCTCAAATGGCAGGGCCATCGGGAAAGGATCTGGAGATGGGACAAATTGGGCAGCTCTTTTTTAAAAAAAACTGTAACAGGGAAGGTGTGCCAAATACCCTCATTGTGTGACAATGAGTAAATGAAAAACTGTCTCCAATTTTGGTCTCCTTGCTTGAGAAAGGATGTAGCGGCATAGAAGGGATACACTAGGTTAATTCCAGAATTGAGAAGGTTGCTTTATGAGGAGCGATTAATAGATTAGGACCATACTCATTGAAATTTGGAAGAATTAGGGGGGATCTTAGAGACATAAATAACATTATGAAGGGAATAGATAAGATAAAAACAGGGAGGTTGTTTCCACTGGAGTGTGAAACTAGAATTAGGGGGCATTGCCTCAAAATAAGAGGGAGCAGATTTAGGACCGAGTTCAGGAGGAACTTCTTCACCCAAAGGGTTGTGGTTCTGTGGAATTCCCTGCCCAGGGAAGCAGTTGATGCTATCTCGTTGAATGTTTTTCAGGTAAACTTTTGAACATTAATGGAATTAAGGATTATGGAGAGAGGGCAGGTAGGTGGAGCAGAGTCCAGGAAAAGATCAGCCATGTTCTTATTGACTGGTGGAGCAGGCTCAAAGGGCCAGACCGCCTACTCCTGCTCCTAGTTCTTAGGTTTTTTTGGATGAGCTGAAGAGTTTGAGAAAATCTGAATCGACAACAATCAGATTCAAATATTACTCGGCCAATTTGAAAGTCGGCCAGAAATGGACTCATTGAACAAACAACACAGACGGTCAGGAACAGAGCAGCTGCTCCATCGAGTCTGTCCCCAACCCCACTGCAGCCAATGGGGGACGAGTCTGTGGGTGACATTGGGTACAGTCACGTTCACTCCCTCTCAGCCTCACATTTCCATTTTTCTGTCCAATGGCTGGTTAGAAATCACCTCAAGGCAAGTCAGTTTGTTTAAGGTATTGTATCAGCTTCACAGCCCCTCATTCGGATTATCCATCTCAGCAAAACGTGAGAAATTATCATTAAATTCAAAGTTGTGGTTCCAGACTGTTATCTGGTGACTCATCTTCAGATTTGCAAAAGGGCATGGAATTGAAAAGCAGTGACATCAATTAGACAAATTTCCCAATCCTCTTTGTATTCCAAATCTCTGGCTCTGGGTCTAAGCTCCTCATCTACATCCACCTCTCCTTTGTTCAGTGGTGTCTGGATTAATGGAGGATTTCTGATTGGCTATTAGGGATTGTCAATCATCATTGGTGCTGCCTCTCTCTGGGTGGGTGCACAGTGACCCAGGAAGATAAGTGGAGAGCTTATGGGGGAGAGGCTCAGTTCTAGAGTTGTCTGGGTGATAGTGAGTAGGAATAGTGCAGATGGTCTCCCAAGTGTGTCAGAACTACCACAAGGACTGTGAGGATGCTGTTAACAAGCAGATCAACCTGGAGCTCCACTCCTCCTATGTTTACCTCTCTATGGTGAGGCTTGATGCTCCTTGGTGCTGTGTTCTGAAATATTGGGATTTCAGTGGATTGGATGTAAATTGTATTTCTTTTGATCCTGGGGATGATGTGTAGGGACAGGTCTTTGTGTAGTGAGTGTTTATGGAGTGAAATACAGGGTGATATTGAATAGACTGCATTTAGCTGCAGCTTCCCTTTATTGAGGCTTCATGTGCAAACCACTTCACTGTTATCTGCATTCTCAACAGACTACTACCACCCTGGCCAAGTACTTGTTGGGCATCAAAGCATGCTCATTAGGGTGCTGAAGTGAAATGTTGGCAGATTCCTGCTAGCTTATTTAGCTGATCTGTCTCTCTACAGAGACATTCAGTTCTGATTAATGTTGGTTTTTAAAAAATGGGAAGAATGTAGCTTCTACTATATTGGGTTAGCCAAAAGTGCTTTGTATCCTACAAATTGCTTTCTTAGTGTAGTTACTAGGCATTTGTGCCTGAAGTTCAGAAGCACCAAGTTATGCACAACATGGTCTTCCTGCTAGTAAAGAACAAAGAAAACAGGCCCTTCAGCCCTCGAAGCTGTATGCTCAGATCCATTCAATAAGACCTGAAGTGTAATTAGTAACCAGGAGAATGGTTAGCTGTCCCTATATTTGAAATTGTCAATCCATCTGAATGGACAGATTGGTGTTCCCCTCCTAAATGAAGGGTTGTAGGAGCTGTTGCTGTGTGGATATCCTGGGGATTATGGTAATTTCAGGTTAAGAGCTTGATTTGTAACCAAATGAGGGGTCAATGATAATTCATACTTGTGACCAATAATGAAGTGTCTTTGTATCTGGAAGAAATCTCTCTTTGGGGAAGAAAATTTTTCATGACACAGCTTTGTCATTTCAATTCTCGCCTTCTCTTCCCCCAGTCCACTTACTTTGACCGGGATGATGTTGCCCTGCGTCACTTTGCTGAGTTCTTCAAGGAGCAGGCCCATGAGGAACACGCTGAGAAACTGATGGCATTCCAGAATAAACGTGGAGGCAGAGTCCTCCTGCAGGATGTCAAGGTTGGGTTTACTGGAATGAGTGGCCTCTGGCCTGGGGTCCCTTCATAATTTAATTTATTTTAAAATGAGTTTAATGTAGCAATCTCATTCTTGTCACGACTTTGTTTCTTTTGTAAATATCTAGTGTAAATATCTAGTCGTCGTCCCCCCCTCCCCCCACCCCCAGAAGCCAGAGCAGGATGAGTGGGGCAATGGTCTGGAGGCAATGCAGAGAGCTCTGCAGATGGAGAAGGATGTGAACCAGAGTCTGCTGGATCTGCACAAACTCTCCTCTGGCCACACGGACCCTCATGTGAGTTTCTCATGTTGAAGCACTTCATGTGCTCGGTTCAGTTGGAATGGTTGCTCTGAGCTTAATCAAAAGGTGTCTATTTCTGAATAGCCTTGTTGATGTCTCAATTCCATGGGCCTCTGTGGTAAACATTAACCCCATGATCTGGGATCTGATACTGTTTTATCTTTCCAATAGATCAAATTGAAATTGCATTTGTCTCTTCCTCCTGGACTGGAGGATGGTCAGTTTTGTTGGCTTTTTTAAAAAATAAAATCCTTCTTCCCAGCTGTGTGACTTCCTGGAGAGGCACTACTTGGATGAGCAAGTGAAGATGATCAAGAAGCTGGGAGATGACATCACCAACCTGAAGAGACTGGGAGCCCCTGAGAAAGGCCTGGGAGAGTACCTGTTTGACAGGCTCAGCCTGGGGGAGAGTGACTGAACTGACTGCAGGGAGTGAGCTGTTTGAGTAAAATGGAGAAAAGATCTCTTGGAATATCTGAGACCTGGGCACTACTGTGACTATGCATAAACTGTAAATAAACTGCTCCATATAGGACTAAGTATGGCCTCATTTTGGATTCCTTCCCCATAACACAAGGATTGAAATGGTACAGCAACTTTGAGGCATAGTTTAGTGCACTGGGAGTTCTCTCCTTGATCTTAACATTCAACGTTAACGTCAATCTCATCCCTTGACGTGAACAGTAGTTGTCACTAACTGGCATGTCATGTAATACTGACCTTGGCTTTACAAACTGCTTTGTGTGGTTTTATGGGAGCACAGCAAAACAAACAGGGAATCTCATGGAAAAGACTGCCAAGCCTGGAGTAAACAGGTTGGCTCAGTGGGGTCACAATAGTCAAAAAAGCTGATTAATGCTTACTCTGTGGGCGTTTGGTGAACCTCAGGCTTGTTCCCAGGTAGTTCAGTACAAGGTTCTCTTTCCTTCTCCAGCCACACTGGCAACTCTCTCTACTAGAAAGACGTGCCCTGTTACAATTAAAATGCTGTTCTTTAATTTTTGAAGGTGAACTATTTTGTGGCTTGTTCTTGGTGTATCTGCCCTTTTATGGTACAAGTGGTCAGGTTCAGATCTGTGAACCCAGGCCTCTGCCTTGAGAGGTCAGAGCATTACTGTGCCAGAAATGCCCTTAGAAAGCTAACTGCTGGGAATGAAATGTTGTTTGTTGGCCCCTTCTCTGGTTTGTTCAGAGCCCCAGCTGCTAAATGCAACCCCTTAGTTGACCAGGAATAAGCTTCTACTGGCCTCATGAAAGAAAATTTAACTCTGCTTAGAAATAATCTTATCCAAGCAATAAGATGTTTGTCAAATCTTCTGATTTGAGCTCCATTCACATCTTGGAGTGATATGATTCCCTGTTGAGTTGTATTCTCTGGTCATGTCCCTACACAAAGTGGATTCTTCCTTTAAATCTGAAGGTAATAATGATTTCACCTTACCTTGCCCTAAATACATTCTGAAACTAGTTTTTAAACAAGACGGTAGCTGCAACTGTCTCCCATTGACACAGTTCAAGAGTGGATGATGTTTAACAAAAATGAGAATCCATCTTTCCATGTTGTTCTGTATCTCTCCCTGTCCCATTCCATCCTCTAGATGCAAAGCTTTGTGCTGCAGGTGTAACTATCCAGTACCCGAGATCATTTAGGACTTTGAGAAATGTGATGCGTTTAACGTTCTGCCTTTCGTCATCTGTCCCAAACTGTTTACAAACATTTCAGAAATGCAGATATCTTGCTTTCATAATAGGCCAAAAGCCTATGGAGGGAGAAAAATGCTGCTTACTAGTTTAAGGTTTGTAAAATCCATCACCATTTCCATGTTGCAGAGTTCTTACTGATGAATCTTGGTCAGACTTACTGTAGCCCAACAGAGATTGGACTTTGGGGAAAGCCTTTCAGATGAGGATTGGGGCATAATTCAGGGATACCACAATAGTGAGAAGACCAACTTATCATGGAAGATTGGCAGAATCTATTCACTTACAGTAGAAGAGACAGATGAGAAGTCAGATCAGAGAATAAGCTACATAGCAGAAACCAAGACTCAATGCTATGAAACGAAGAAACCTTATTGGCATAAATAGTGCCTACCTAGTTTTTTTTTAAAAAAACTATCTGAAAAACAGTAGCTTGTTTAAGAATGGGATATCTACAAGAGACTTCTGTACCACTTGCCTACCTTTTCTGGAGTTAACCTGTCTATCTGACTGTATTTGCTGCTTTTCTCTCTTCCTATACCTGCCATCTATCAAACCTCCAATGCTTGTAAATTTCTCAATACATGGATCGATTGGAGTAGCAATTAGAGACAATCTGATAAGATTTGCAAACAAAGACACTTACTGCACAACCCATCAGTAACAATGGAGACTCTCCCCAAACTCCCACATTTGCCAGGAAGAGTACCCCACTCTACTAAAGGCCATCTTTGCACCTTCACAATCTACAGACCCAGAAAATAGCACTGTCTTATTGTTCCATAAAAACACTGCTCCAGGCTAACCTAGTCCTTATGGAATATACTTTTAAAATTTAATCAAGGGGAAACTATCTCTTCAAGAAAGATCTGACTTGACTCACTACTAGATATTTACAGCAAGGTTGTACCCCAACACTATGCACTTATCTGATCCTGTGCTGTGAGGTCTCCCACACAGGTTTGGCTAAAGTCAGCTGTTAATTTTGGTGGTGTCAACTTTTCCAAGACACACATTTTTTGTCCAGAGATATTTGAAATCAAACAAACAGCAAAGGCAGTAACTGTGCAAATTCACTCTAGTGTCAGACATCATGCAGAGGCTGGTGTGTGTATGGAATGAGCCATCAGAGGAAGTGCTGGAGGCTGGTACAATTGCAACACTTAAAAGGCATCTGGATGCGTATCTGAATAGGAAGGATCGAGAGGGATATGGGCCAAGTGCTGATAAACGAGACTAGATTAGGTTTGGATATCAGATCGGCATGGACGAATTATTTCTGTGCTGTACACCTCTATGACACTATACTAGCTATTTCCATAAGTAGCACATCATCATTAGATACAGAGCAGCAAAGGGTCAAAAGTATTTCATGAGCTAAAGCAACTTGCAATTGAAGAATCATCCAGTTTATTCCTAGATAATCCAACCAATACATTTTGGTGAGTAACAATTCCTGTCCATGCACAAGCCAGCAAGTGTTACTGTATTACAGTTAGAGTTAAGGTCAGGATTATCAGATCATATACTATGGATGAAAAATACTATTTGCAATCCACAATAGTGCAACTACTTGGTCCAGGAGGCATACCATGTAAGGTTAAGGGTATAATACAAGCAACTCTGCAACACAAATAAAGAAGAAAATGTAGACACGTTTCACACTTGAATATTCACTTGTGAATGAAGGTCTTAAACATAGAGTCATAGAGATGAACAGCATGGAAACAGACCCTTCAGTCCAACCTGTCCATGCCAACCAGATATCCCAACCCAATCTAGTCCCACCTGCCAGCACCCAGCCCATGTCCCTCCAAACCCTTCCTATTCATATACCCATCCAATGCCTCTTAAATGTTGCAATTGCACCAACCTCCACCACATCCTCTGGCAGCTCATTCCATACACGTACCACCCTCTGCGTGAAAAACTTGCCCCTTAGGTGTCTTATATCTTTTCCCTCTCACCCTAAACCTATGCTCTCTAGTTCTGGACTCCCCGATCCCAGGGAAGGACTTTGTCTATTTATCTTATCCATGCCCCTCATAATTTTGTAAACCTCTATAAGGTCACCCCTCAGCCTCCGACGCTCCAGGGAAAACAGCCCCAGCCAGTTCAGCCTCTCTCTATAGCTTTCAAGTTTGTGAGACATGATTTCCCACGCACAAAGCTATGTTGACTATCCCGAATCAGTCCTTGCCTTTCCAAATACATGTATATCCTCTCCCTCAGGATTCCCTCCAACAACTTGCCCACCACTGAGGTCAGGCTCACCGGTCTATAGTTCCCTGGCTTGTCTTTACCGCCCTTAAACAGTGGCACCACATTTGCCAACCTCCAGTCTTCTGGCACCTCATCTGAGACTATCGATGATACAAATATCTCAGCAAGAGGCCTAGCAATCACTTCTCTAGCTTCCCACTGAGTTTTCAGGTACACCTTATCAGGTCCTGGGGATTTATCCACCTTTAACCATTTCAAGACATCCAGCACTTCCTCCTTTGTAATCTGGACATTTTGCAAGATGTCACCATCTATTTCCCTACAGTCTCTTTCTTCCATATCCTTTTCCACAGTAAATACTGATGCAAAGTATTCATTTTGTATCTTCCCTATTTTCTGTGGCTCCACACAAAGGCCGCCTTTGTAGAACATTATAGAACATAGAACAATACAGCACAGTATAGACCTTTCGGCCCTTGATGTTGCACCATCTGATGCCCGTCTAACCTACACGATTTCATTTTCATCCATATGTCTATCCAATGACCATTCAAATGACCTTAAAGTTGGCGAGTCTATTACTGTTGCAGGCAGGCCATTCCACACCTCTACTACTCTCTCAGTAAAGAAACTGCCTTTAAAGCTATGTCCCCTCGTGCTAGTCATCACCATCCAAGGAAAAAGGGTCTCACTGTGCACCCTATCTAACACTCTGATGATCTTATATGTTTCAATTAAGTCACCTCTAACCCTCTTCTCTCTAACAAAAACAGTCTTTTCTCATAAGACCTTCCCTCCATACCAGACAAGCTTCTAGTAAATCTCCTCTGCACCCTTTTCAAAACTTCCACATCCTTCCTATAATGCGGTGACCAGAACTGTATGCAATACTCTAAGTGCGGTCACACCAGAGCTTTGTACAGCTGCAGCACGACCTCATGGCTCTGAAACTCAATCCCTCTACTAATAAAAGCTAACACACCGTATGTCTTCTGAACAATCCTATCAACCTGGAGGCAACTGGAAGGGATCAATGTACATGGACACTGAGATCTCTCTGTTCATCTACACTATCAAGAATCTTACCATTAACCTAATACTCTGCATTCCTCTTACTCCCTCCAAAGTCAATCACCTCACACTTTTCCACATTAAACTCCATTTGCCACCTCTCAGCCAAGCTCTGCAGCTTATTTATGCCTCTCTATAAACTGCAACAGCCTTTGCCACTATCCACAACTCCACTGACCTTAGTTTCATCCGCGAATTTACTAACCCATCCTTCTACACCCTTATCCGGGTCATTTATAAAAATGACAAACAGCAGTGGACCCAAAATAGATCTTTATGGTGGCAGGGCCCCAAAAGAGATCCTAGCGGTACATTATTCAAGTAGTAAAGGAATTGCAATTGATAGTGAACAGTCAAATTATAGTCAATTATGCCAAGTGTCTTTAAAGGGAGGCTACAACAAGTCATGGAGCAACCAGGTATGGATCTAAAGGAAATGTTAATCATTGAATAAACAGTTGCTGGACAACCTGCAGGTGAAGTCATTCAGCTTCCTAGACTTTTTATGGAACCCAAAAAAGAGAGAAACTGCTGAGATTAATAAGGTCAATTATCAGGGAATTGTTTCAGATGGAAATCTGTGATTACGTAGGATTGGCGTACATAGTATTATGGACCGGACCAGACTCCCTCCAAATATATTAAGAAGGTAGTCGAGACCCTCACTTTTTCTGATTTTAAAGATAAATGTGTTGTGCTGCTTTCCAGCTGAAATTTGATTGGTCAAACTACTCTATGTTAAGCACAACACAATTTGGTCAAATATTACAATTGAAATACCACAGAAGAATAGAATAGAATAGAATTAGCCTAGCGGTAACTATTGGAATGCTTAACAAAATAACAGATACAGCAATTATTACTAATTAACTGTTCCAACATAGTAACATGCCATAAACATATCCTTGGCAAAAGGCATATTTAGGAAACAGATTGTCTCACGTGCAGTTCTCCAATCCAGGAGGAAAGAACATCAAAAGACAATTCTGAGAGAGAAAGAACTCCAGCTTTCAGCTGTAGCAAAGAAAGATGTGGCAGCTTTTCCCAACCCTAGCTGCTTTCAACCCTGCTGAGCCTTCAATAGCAACTAACATTCCCTGGTTCTGTGGGTGGGGGCTCAACCACACCCATTCAGGCTGCTTCTATTGTTCCAACTATTTAAAAAAAAACCAAAGCCTCACAAGTTGATTATCTTCTCATTGACAGCTCAGCACCTATTCCCCAATCTCTCTCAACCCTCAATACAAGAAAGCAGGACAAAACACACCTCTTAAAGCATAATCTTAGCAGAAATGTTTTCTAATCCTATCAGCACAAATAGAGTTCAGATGACAAAAATCTGCCAAGGGATAAAAGGGCATCTAGTGGAATCAAGGTCAGCAGTCCTCAAAGCAAAGTTCTGCTCATCCTCCAAATTGGAAGAGATCACTTTTTGAATGAATAGATTTTGAAACCTCCAGATTGCCTGAATATGCCTTGGGGAGAGATGGGGTCATGGTAATTGTAAGTATACATGAGAATGCATAAAGGTTTGTTATGAAAAAAGAAGCTTGTCAAAGGTTCTGAAAGATTAAATGCTGAGCATAGCGTTAAGATCATAGAATCCTTATCATGTGGAAACAGGCCATTAGGCCCAACAAGTCCATACCAACCCTCCCAAGAGTAACCCACCCAGACCCATTCCCTACTACTCTATATTTACCCCTTACTAATGCACCTAACCTACACATCCCTGCACACTGTGGGCAATTTAACATGGCCAATTCATCTAACCTGCACATCTTTGGGCTGTGGGAGGAAACTGGAGCACCCGGAGGAAACCCACACAGACACGGGGAGGATGTGCAAACTCCACACAGACAGTTGCCTGAGGCTGGAATCGAATCCAGGCTCCCTGGCACCGTGAGCTAGCAGTGCTAACCACTGAGCCACCGTGCCTTAAGCGCCATCCAATTTAATGATGTCATAAGGACTTGGGTGGGGAATGGTTGAGCAGCCCTGGATTGAGCAGTGGACAGACCTACCATCCTCACTGAAACAATTTCTGTCATCGTGCATTAAGATACATCTTATTTACAACTCTTCTTATTTAAAATGAGCCTCTTCTCATGAGCCCTGCCTAGTGATATTCCTCTGCAACACTTGACAAAGATTAGATCTCAATGTAAAAGGAGCATACTGTTGTATCATGGCTCACAGTCATTACCCCTTTAAAAGACACACTTACGATCTCACCATTGTATCACACCATATGACCCAAGGGTATAAAGGTTTCGGACTCCATCTTACTGAGGATCGCCTGAAGCATGACACACTACTTGAAGCAGTTCTGTGCTGTAGCCAGCCACTCATGTGCTTCTAGATACAGTGCTTATACATAATAACTAACTGTTGGATTTTCTGTAATACCACAACTGCACTGAGCTTCTTCTGTTACAAGAGATATCATAAGTATTGCAACATTGGATAAAACACCCTACTGGGATCAAAACTCACATCAGATGATGGCTGCAAGCCTACTCCACAATAAGCAAGATTCCAGCAATCTCATACAAAATGATGTCAATGATGGTTGTCCAAAGGTTGAGTTTACCAGCCTCCAAACAATAAATACAACCAGAATTTTGATGCAAGGAGACAAGCTGCATCATCTCATCCAGGACCTAACCACCTTGACGTCAATCTATGGGATCACAGAGGTCACAGCTGCATGAGGCAAAAAACCAAATTAGGTCAAATTGAGAGAAAGTGTTTCATTGGAAATAACATTTTTTTTTGCTCCATTCATTCCTATTTCTCTACTTAAAAGAAAAAAATATCAGCTGCTTTCGGCTGGGTACAGGATCTATCAATCCAAAATCTCTCCATGTCCCAATCTCTGATTGGCTCTGGGCCTCAACTTCTCCCCACAGCACTGCCTGCTCTTCCCCCAACTCCTTTGATCATTGGTACCTGGATTCATGGAGATTTCTAATTGGCTATCAGGGATTGTCAGTCATTGGTTGGTGACATCATTCCCTGGTTAGGTGCAGGATGTCCCAGGAGGATAAATGCAAGAGCTTGTGAGAAAGAGGCTCAGTCTAGTTGATAGTGAGCAGGAATAGTGAAGATGGCCTCCCAAGTGTGTCAGAACTACCACAAGGACTGTGAGGATGCTGTTAACAAGCAGATCAACCTGGAGCTCTATTCCTCCTATGTTTACCTCTCCATGGTGGGATTTGTGTTCTTTGGTGCTGCTTTTTGAAGTTTCTCTCTTTCAACAAAGTGGTTTTGAGCTTAGTTTTTGCTGCTTGGAGATCTCTCTATTTGCTGAGTGACCGTTAGTTTTTTCCATAGAGTGAGTGGACTCTACCTAGTTGCAGCTGCTCTATAATTAAGCTTCATCTCTTTTAAAATACTTCAGCTGCTGCCTAGGTTTTTATGAAGAAAAGGTGCTGCCTATTGGGTGTGCTTGTGCAAAAAGTGTAGCTCTCTGCTAATGTTATGACCTTCAAAATATCATAAGAATCCTGTTAAGTCCTTGACCAATACCATGTGAAATTGGTATATTTGACTGTGTGGTTTTCTACAAACCTAATAATATCTCTCAATTTGGCAAAATGCTTCAAATTCAATTGATGCCCATCAGTTGAATGTATGAAACATGCCAGTCAATTCTAAACAGTAACCTCTTGCCAAGTGAGTTCTCATCTTATGGTTCCTGAGGGATCAATCTTTCTGACATGGAAGCAAGTTTCCCCATCCTTTTAGTGGAGCTAAGAAAATTGTCTCTAGGGTGGGTGGGATAGCTCTCTTCCATATTGAAAATAGAAAGCCCCAGTCATCTATTCAACGTGACGACTAAATAACTTCACAAACTGGGGTTACTCCTGATGTCCAACAGTAAACACTTCAGCTAATTTGTGGTTTGGTGTTAACCAATTACCTTCACTGCTGAAGCAAATTTAGTGAAGGAACTAATTCCTGCCTATTAAGATCAGATGTGACTTGAAATTCTGCTCTTCCCCCAGTCCTCTTACTTTGACCGGGATGATGTTGCCCTGCGTCACTTTGCTGAGTTCTTCAAGGAGCAGTCCCATGAGGAACGGGAACACGCTGAGAAACTGATGGCATTCCAGAATAAACGCGGAGGCCGAGTCCTCCTGCAGGATATCAAGGTTGGTTTTGTTTTTTAGATTAAACAACTGTTTAATTTGAAACAACTTGATTCTATTGGCTTAATACTATACTTAAGTCCTTCATTTTCAACTTTTCATCCTCCTTTCCCTTGTGCATTTTTTAACTTTAATTCTGTCTGTCTTTTCTCTCCCAGAAGCCAGAGCAGGATGAGTGGGGCAATGGTCTGGAGGCAATGCAGAGAGCTCTGCAGATGGAGAAGGATGTGAACCAGAGTCTGCTGGATCTGCACAAACTCTCCTCTGGCCACACGGACCCTCATGTGAGTTTCTCATTTTTTTTTTCTCTCAAATTTGGCAGGAAATGATCTGTTTGTGTACTCAGGGGGGAGATTCCAATTACCATCTACCTGCCTCCTGCAGGCTGAAAACCATCAGCCTTTCAAAAGATATCCCAGAGTGCACCTCTCCCCCTCCACAATGTGGTGGAGATTGTCACATCTGTAATAGACGTCCCCTTCAGTTGCATTGTTTGTTCCTTGAGGCTAATCTTTGTCTCCTCTTCCAGCTGTGTGACTTCCTGGAGAGGCACTACTTGGATGAGCAAGTGAAGATGATCAAGAAGCTGGGAGATCACATCACCAACCTGAAGAGACTGGGAGCCCCTGAGAATGGCCTGGGAGAGTACCTGTTTGACAGGCTCACCCTGGGGGAGAGTGATTGAACTATTGTATTTCTCAGTTGGGCTTTGTGGAATGTGTAACTTGAAATAAAATGCTTAATATTTACTTGTTTGTGCCTCTTTAATTTGGAACCAACATCTATGCATTAATAGAAACAATTTAAGATCCCTCTTTCAATCTGCCAATTCTGGGTCCCAGCTCGAGGCCGAAGAGCATTGTTTGAAAGACTTTTAATGTAAGTTGCCTTTTTACAATCTAATCTTGGACTGTTGCTTGGGCTCTAGAAAATGGAACAAGGTCACGTGGTCCATTGACTATTTCAACACAATCATGATTGAGCATTCAACTCTCTACCTTTTTTGGTATCTTTAGCCTTAAGTCTATTTTTCCTCTGACCCTGTGTTTTGGCTTCCACTGCAGTGATGGGGAAATCTGTGAATGCTTTTCTAGGGTGGAGAAATTTCTCATCTTAGTCCTAGATGACCATCTTGAATCTTTTTAGAGACGTCTGGTTCCTGACTGCTCAGTTACCAAGACAACTTTCTCACAGCTTTAACATGATCTAGTCATATCCATATAGCATGGATACAGACCCTTCAGTCCATACTGACTAATTCCAAATCAAGCCAGTCCCCTCTATCTGTTCTTGGCTCATACATCTCCAATAGCTTTTGTATGAACTTATACAAATGCCTTGCCAAGGTTGTAACTGTATCTGCATTCACCACTTCCCCTAGCAGTTCATTCCATGTATGAACTAATATGGTGGTTTCAAACTTTAAACTTTCTTGTAATTTTATTTTAAAAATGACCCCAGTCTGAAATTCTGTTCTAGTCTTAGGAAAAGACAGCTGTCAATCACCTTTATCTACACCCCTCTGAGTTTATTTAACCTCCTCTGTTCCAGCCTCTCCTTGTAATTCAAAGCCTCCAATCCTAGCAGCATCCTGGTATATCTCTACTGAAACCTCTCCACGTTAATAACCGCCTTCCTGTAGTAGAGTGACCAGAACTGATCAAAGTATTCCAGGAAAAGTCCCTGTACAATCCCAACATGATGTTCTAACTCCTATACTCAAATGACTGCAATTTAAAGCAAGTATGTTAAATGTCTTTAAAAGCCATAGAACAACACAGCACAGAACAGGCCCTTCGGCCCACGATGTTGTGCCGACTATTTGTCCTAGCTTAAGCACCTATCTGTGTACCTATCCAATTGCCGCTTAAAGGTCACCAATGATTCTGACTCTACCACTCCCACAGGCAGCGCATTCCATGACCCCACCACTCTCTGGGTAAAGAAAAGACACAATATGTGAGAAACTCACATGTGACACAAACTTCCAAGAATTATGTATCAGAGTCGCTTGATCTCTGTTCTACAGTACTATCCAAGGGTCTACTTTACTTGTATAAGTCATACCCTTGGTTGTTTTACCAAAATGCAATACCTTTATGCTTATCCAAAATCAAGTCCATCTGCTACTCTTTAGCCCATTGACCCTATTGATCAAGATCTCTTTGCCCTGTTAAAATTTCATGGGCTTCTGGCATTCTTCCCCTTATCGATGCCACCAACTTTCTAAACTCCAGTGTGTATATATAGTCCTAATGATCCAGCTATCCTTCATTCAGTCCTGCCATCTGGTAATTTTTATTGGAGTCATAGAGCCCTACAGCACAAAAACAGGCCCTTTGGTCCAAACCAGTCCATGCCAACCAAAATGTCCATCCATGCTCACCCCATTTCCCTGCAGTTGGCCCATATTCTTCTAATTCTTTCCTATCTGTGTATTTGTCCAAATGTCTTTTAAGTTTTGTTAATGTACCCACTTCAACCACTTCCACTGGCAGCTCATTCCGTATGCGTACCACCTTCTGTAAAAAGGTTGACCCTCAGGTTCCCTTTTATTCTTTCTCCTCGATTCCCCAACCCTGGGAAAAAGACTGAGTGCATTCACCCTATCTATACCTTATACACTTTTATAAGATCTTTCCTCCGTCTCCTACATTCTAAAGAAAAAAGTCCTCATTTGTCCAATCTTTCCCCAAACTCAGACCATTAAATTTCTTCTGCACTCTTTCCAATTTAATACCATCCTTCCCATAGCAAGGTGCCTGAAATTGAACACAATTCTCCAAGTGTAGCCTCACCAAAGTCCTGTATAATGCAACATTTCTTCCCAACTTCTATACTCAATGCTCTACCCAATGAAGGCCAGTGTGCCAAAAGTATTTTTCACTGTCCTGTCTACATGTGACTCCACTTTCAGAGAACTGTGAACCTGAACTTCAAAGTCCCTCTGTTCCACTACACGCCTTAAGATTCTACCATTCACCATAAAACTCCTACCTTGATTTGACTTTCCAAAATGCAAGGCCTCACACATACCTGTATTAAACTCCATTTGCAGTCAGAATATTCATCATGAGACCAAAACTGCACACACCATTCTGAGTATGGTCTTATCAATAACTTGTACAATTCCAGCAAGACATCCCTGCTCCTATACTCTCATCTTCCTGTTGCAAATGCCAACAGGCCATCTGCTGTCTTCCCTGCCTGCTGCACCTGCATGTTTCTTTCAGCAGTTGGTGTTCTAGGAGACCCAGGTCTTGTTGCATCTTCCCCGCACCCCAACCTCCCAAACTATTGCCATTTGGATAATCTACATTCTTCTTGAGAACTGCCATCAGAATATGAGATTTAAGTCCCTGCATTCTTTTATGTTTGCAGTCATATTTCATCTTTGCCATTGTATAGGGCACAATGGCTCAGTAGTTAGCACTGCCAGCACCTTGGTTTGATTGCAGCCTCAGGTGACTGTCTGTGCAGCATTTGCACGTTCTCCCTGTGTCTGCGTGGGTGTCCTCTGGGTGCTCCGGTTTCCTCCCACTATCCAAAGATGTTCAGGTGAGGTGAATTGGCCATGCTAAATTGCCTATCATGTTCAGGGATGTGCTAGGTGCATTAGTTAGGGGTAACTGTAGAGTAGTACAGGAATGGATCTGGGTGGATTACTCTTGGGAGGGACAATGTGAACTTGTCAGGCCAAACGGCCTGTTTTCATACTGTAGTGATTCTGTGATGATTCTATAGAAGTTCATCAATAAGAATTTATGCTTCTTACCACTTTGATTTTTTAATCCATACCCACAGGTAGATATTGATTGGAAGCAGTTCCTGTGGGAAGGATCAATCAATAGTTGCCCCCAGAGCCAGTACAACCATAGGCTTTCATCAAAGCCTGTGGGGACCATTGGATGACCACATGATGTCTGTCAGTTTGGTCAAAGCCCATTGTGACCATTGGACGTTCACTGCATCTTGAATTCTTGTTTCATCTCGAACGGGTATCAAGATCTGATTGCATTTTCTGTTCATGTGGATTGACTGTGTCTGTTGGTGGTATTTCTCTCTGGAAGCTCCTGCCTGTCACGTAACTAACAGTTCCAGATGTGAATCACTGTTGCTCTGTCTGGTGCACCTAAAGCAAAAGTTAATCCAAGGGAGCACATCTCATCACTTAATCCAGGAATAAACCCTTCTAAAATGAAACCAGAAGTCAACATATGAGATCTCAGTGACACAGCCACTTGAAGCAAAAGGATCAGATCAGGTTATGAAAAAGCACTTCAAAAGTAATTTTTTTAAAAATCATTCCATTTTTATCTAGCTGTAAACAACCAGCTAGTTGGAAGTTTGTTGAGAACCTATTAATCTAAAAGCAGTGACCTCATCAAGATTAATAGCCCAAATATTGACATTTCAAAGCTCTGATTGGCTCTGGGTCTTGGCCCTCTCCCACCCCACCCCCCCTCTGTCCCCTTTGTTCATTGGTGCCTGGATTGATGAGAGATTCTGTTTGGCTATTCAGATTTGTCAATCATCATTGGTGATGTCACCACTGTTTCAGTGCAGGATGTTCCAGGAAGATAAATACAACAGCTAGGGGGAGAGAGGCTTAGTTTTAGAGTTGTGTGGGTAATAGTGAGTAGGAATAGTGAAGATGGCCTCCCAAGTGTGTCAGAACTACCACAAGGACTGTGAGGACGCTGTTAACAAGCAGATCAACCTGGAGCTCTATTCCTCCTATGTTTACCTCTCCATGGTGAGGCTTGTGCTTCTATCAAAAGTATTGTGGAAAAGTTGGACTTTCTCCAATTTAACACTAACCTGAACTTTTTTTCTTCTTGAGAATTGAGCTACTTCAAAAATATGATTCGCAACATTGATGTGACTGCTCCTTGTTGTTGCTACACCCTGATGCAAAGCTTTAAAGCTGAAACTATCTTGGCTCCTGCCTTTGCTAATGTAATGAGTATAAACCTGGATGAATGTCTGTTTGCTTTTGTCTTACTGACATGGGCAAAGTTTGCTCTGTGCTGACTACAACTAGAAAATGTCTGTTGTTTTTTTAACTTAAGACTGATACAATGTCAACTCCATTCACTGAGTTGTAACTGTCATACTGTTGTGAATTTTAGTGTCACTACAAACTCTTGGGTTCTGGTACCAAGATTCCAAGACTATGCATGTGTGAAGTGGCTTTTATTAAAGTATTAATTTGAAATGTAGGGATCTCTGCTTTATAATTTCTCAGTAAGGTCAGCTGTGTTGATCAATATCATAGGAGAATCCTTGAGTGGATGTTGTCCCAGAATGTAGGATAATTTCCTGTTATTTGAGATAAAGCTGAGAAGCTCTCCATATCAGGTGCCAGTGTATCTATGTAGTTATGAGTTCAATTTGTACTTTACATGGAAGGTAATTCCAATAGATCTCTTTTTTAAACAAGTAAAGCTCACTAATGTTCACCAGTGAATTAGATCTCACTACTAATAAAGGAACTAAGTGCTCCTTTGGTGCAGTGGTAGTGTCTCCTACTCCTGAGCCAGGAGGCCCAGGGCTTGCATCCCAAAGGTACGACATGCCAAATAAACATGTTTTAAAGTGGCTGACAATCGTGCTGCATGCTGTAATTTTATTATGAAATCTATTCTACTTTATCCCCAGTCCTCTTACTTTGACCGGGATGATGTTGCCCTGCGTCACTTTGCTGAGTTCTTCAAGGAGCAGTCCCATGAGGAACGGGAACATGCTGAGAAACTGATGGAATTCCAGAATCAACGTGGAGGCAGAGTCCTCCTGCAGGATGTCAAGGTTGGGTTTGACTAATCTCTCCTAGATTAAACAATTGTACTTCAAATTATTTGAAGCAACTTGATTTAAATGCTTATTTGTCTAGCACAATTACTGCCAATCTAATGTGGATTTAAAGCAATTCAATTCCAATTAATCATAATGCTATAAGCCATATTGCTTCATCCACTAAAACTGAACTTGACCTGTAATAAAGTGACCACTTTACTTTTCCCTCCCTCCAGAAGCCAGAGCAGGATGAGTGGGGCAATGGTCTGGAGGCAATGCAGAGAGCTCTGCAGTTGGAGAAGGATGTGAACCAGAGTCTGCTGGATCTGCACAAACTCTCCTCTGACCACACGGACCCTCATGTGAGTTCCTGATGTATTTATGTCTGGGATCTGTCTTAAATGGATAAGACATTTGGTCCTTTAGCCTCTGAATTTTATGTAAATGGTGGTGAGTGCAGTATGGGAGTGGACCACGCTTCTGGTGTAACCCAGATCTGAGCACTTTCTAAAGGCTCCTCAGCAATCTGTCACATCACTTAACTGTCCACTCTCCATTATTGAGGAGAATACCAGTCTTGGAGAAAAGTCAAGCTGATCTTGACATAATCAGATTTTCTCTTTGCCTTCCAGCTGTGTGACTTCCTGGAGAGGCACTACTTGGATGAGCAAGTGAAGATGATCAAGAAGCTGGGAGATGACATCACCAACCTGAAGAGACTGGGAGCCCCTGAGAATGGCCTGGGAGAGTACCTGTTTGACAGGCTCACCCTGGGGGAGAGCGACTGAACTGACTGCAGGGATTGAACTAAGTGGAGAAACTTGTAGAGCTGCTGCTTCTAATACACGAAGTGTCCTGGGCTCTATATTGTAAATTACTAAATAAACAATTCCCCAATGGATTGGGGTTTTTATCTTTCTTGTGGATGAATTGATCAAGTTGTGGATTTATCCACATTGTGGAATGGGATCACTGTATCTAAATATTCAGGGTCAATTAGTGAATCCTGTTATGATCCAAGATTTACAGGATGCACTCCAATCTGAGAAAACCGACTTGTCTTAATCTCAAAACAATGATCTACAGATGCTGGAAGTCAAATTGCTGGGGGGTGGCGGGGGGAGAGAAAAGCTCTGTATTTCTAGCAATAACTGTGGAGAGAAAGCAACTTCTGATTGTTTTTTTTTTTTGCTTACCTACATACAAGCTTTTTCTTTAGTGATTTTCCCTTGTGCTGTCAGAGTTCTCAGAATCTAACTTTCTTGCCAGAACAAAACTGTTGCAGGTGATCTGGGCATTAGTTTCCCAATGACTCCAGCATTGGGTCACTTCTTTGCAAGATCAAACCTAGTCAATGGTGGTCACCTAGTAGAGGAAATCTGAGAAGCCTGTGTTAGAAACTCCAACAATCAACCAAATGGAGTTTGTCTCCATGGCAGTTCCAAAATCTCACCATATTTGCCACGGTTTCTTAGAGGGAGAATCAATTTCTCCCTCTAAAGTTGTTAATGTAACATCCTTGGATTGGGGGTCCAGTCCCAACATGGGAGGAGCCCATGGGCAATGGAGGGCTGCAATCACTCAAGTGAAGGTAGCTAAACTCTTTCATAGTTCATAAAATGCACAAAAATTAGGGATGGCTAAATATCACTCCCACCATTCTATACCTCTAAAAAAAGTATTGCTAAAATCAGTCTCACATAACTGTGTATGACAATCAATTTGGGGGAATTACTCAAGTGGCAATCTTTCCTCCTCCTTGTCCTATTAATGTTGTTGAATGGCTTCAAATGATGTTTCAGTTGTAAGTATCCAGTGTCTGAAGAGCTTTGAGGAATGCAATAGGTTTAATAAGATTCCCGTGTTTTATTCACTATTAATGCCTCTTCATTTCAGGGTTCTGTGTGTTTTTGCTGTTGAGAAATTCATGAAGGGAAATGAATTTAAGATTTAAATAACTTCTGCTAACAGGGGATACTGAATTTAAATACTCCTTGGGGAAAGATTGCTCCTGTTAGATGTTTCCTGACAGTCCTTAAGGACTATGTGACATTCCAGTATAATAGCTCTGTAACAGTCAGGTCGGTCAGTTGTTAGAATAGACAGTGACATTAAGGCACAGAAACCAGACTAAATGTGTTCAGTGTAAACCACAAATTAAATCATGGGAGCAGCCCATGGAGGCTAACACCTAACTGCTGATAGTAAGCCTGCAAGTTGATGTAGAGATAAACAGAAGTGTGGTGAGTCTCTGTACAGTATGAGAGGTTGCTGATCCAATTTTTGAGAAAGGAAATGTTAAACACTCCTGGAGGCCAACCCAGAGAACTCATTGTTAAAAAGGAATTACCTTTGTCCATATGTCAGCCATTTGTCATTTTCTATTTCCAAATTATTGGAATAGTTAGGGAAACATGCTGTTGGGAGATTGGATTCCCCTCTGATGGGAATTAATGGAATAAATTCAAAACCTCCCAGATACAAGTATTGTAAATAAAAGACAAGACTCAACACAAAACATGTGGATGAATGATACATTTGAGGGGTTAATCTCAGACATTCTAACATCAGAACAGAACTGATGATATTAAATGGGCTGGAAGTTGGGATATGATCACAACAGTGGTACAGGATAACCACCATCATGGCATCTAACTGAGGCAGGGAGGAGGACATTGAAGAATCAAGTGGTCCCAGACAACTACCATTCATAGGATTGGATTGTGGAAATAACAGCATTGAGCAGGTCTGTCTGGATCAAAGAGAGGGCTACGCACTGACCACTCAGCAGGCTGGCCTCCGGTTATTTCCATAAGGATCATCCTGAATGAAACACCTGGTATTGCAGTTGGAAGATGGGACAGGATCGGTCAGCCTGACTCCAGCCTCTAATGAGAAGCAGCCGGAGCCGTGGGGTTGGGGATTTTGGGGATGGCGAGTGTTCCAGCCAAATCGGAGTGATCCTGGGCTGGAGGGGTCTGCAGCTGGAGGGAGGGTGCGAATCAGTCAAGCTGGCTAACGGACCCATCGTTCTCACCAGAAACTGAGTGGAGGGTGGTACATCATCAGCAATATCTGAGGGGCGCTGGGGCTGAGAGCTTTACACAATTTTTAAAAATTCTCTCATGGGATGTGGGGTTGCTGGTTGGCCCGTCCCTAGTTGCCCCTTGAGAAGGTGGGGGTGTGCTGCCTTCTTGAACCACAGCAGTCCATGTGCTGTAGGTAGACCCACAATACCCTTAGTGAGGGAATACCAGGATTTTGACCTGAGACTCTGAAGGGACAGTGATATATTTCCAAGTCAGGATGGTGAGAGATTTGAAGGGGAACTTACAGGGGCTGGAGTTCCCATGTATCTACCTCCCTTGCTCTTCTAGATGGAAGTAGTCATGGGTTTCAAAGGATCTTTGGCGAATTTCTGCAGTGCATCTTTCAGATAATAAACATGGCTGCCACTGAACATTGATGGTGGAGGGAGTGGATGTTTGTGGGTTTGGTGCCAATCAGGCGGCTGCTTTGTCCTGGATGGTGTCGAGCTTCTTGAGTGTTGTTGGAGCAGCCCCCATCCAGGCAAGTGGGGAGTATTCCCTCGCACTCCTGACTTGTGCCTTGTAGGCTGTGGACAGAATTTGGGGAGTGAGGAGGTGAGTTAATCATCACAGCATTCCGAGCCTCTGCTCTCGTAGCCACTGTGTTTATGTGGTGAGTCCAGCTGAGTTTCTGGTCAATGGTAAGTTAAAGGATGTTAATAACGGGATTATTCAGTGATTGTAGAGTCATTGAAAGTCAAGTGATATTTGGTAGATTGTATTGCAGAGCGTCATTGCCTGGCATTTGTCTGGTGTAATTTTATTTGCCACTTCTCAGCCCAAGCCTGGATATTGTCCAGATCTTGTTGCATTAGTATGTGGACTGTTTCAGTATCGGAGGAGTGATGAATGGTGCTGAACATTGTACAATCATCAGCGAACATCCTCAGTTCTGACCTAATGAGGGAGGGAAACATAAAGTAATTTAGTGGCAACAAACAAAACCAGGCGTTTTTGGATTTGCATTGTATACAATTTGGACAGAAATGTAAGGTTATGTTGGTTGAAGTTTCATTTGAATCAGCCATGCCCGTCTGCTGTCTGTTTTAGGTGAGTCTCAATATTAAATCAGGGTGAGATTTAAATTGGACAAACCAATCAAGATGTTGTACCATTTAGACAAGCTGAGAGGTATTGTACCAGGGCATCACGAGGTTTATTCTAACAAACAGGTTTGTGGTTGACCAAACACTGCATCTGTGTGATAGTGTTCTTTATGAAATTCTAAATTCCAAGGACCATTGTCAGAGGGAACAAGAACAGGAACCGTTCGGATATATTCACCCCGTTTTTTGGTGAGGATGCTATCTGCAGGAAAATCCCACTCCTACAGGACTGCCATTCTTAAACGGGCAGCAACATACAACTAACAGAAGAGCACAGAAGCCAACAAAAACATAGAAAAACATTATACCGTACCATTTAAAGACCACAAGAATGGAAAGCAAAACCAGGTTTGATACACCATCGACACTCTGTTAGAGCTCCAGTTATTTTAATAAAGAATCAATCTTACTTAATGTATCAACCGGTAACTGATAATGTTTGACCAAAGTCCTTTGTGATCACTGGGTATTCCCTGCATCTCAGACCCACTTTGACCAGGACATGTATCAATCTCAAGATACATTTTATTTTTGGGTGGGTCAACTGTGTCCATTGGTGGGATCTGTCTCAGGAGAGTAGTGTTTAGATGGTGATTGGTGGTTTCTGCTGTCAATCACATGCTCCCCCATCTGGCCAATCTGACCCAGAGTTTAATCCAAGGGAACAAATCTCATCACCTAATCTAGGACTGAACCATTTTTAGAATGAAACCAGATGGAAAGTCGAGGCAAAAGGACCAGATTTGGTCAGATGATGAAAAAGTGCTTCCCTAAAAGTAACATTCTTTAATTACTTTGCGAGTTTTGAAAAGATTTGTAACTCAGGTTGAGGTTTTAATTACTTCATTTGCCAAAAAGTTAGTCCCTTTTTTTCTAAAAGCTGTTCCTTGGTTCAAGGAGACTCCGTCCTTGATTTTTTTTCCGAGGGGCAATAAACCGGGCCGGGCTCCAATCAGTCTGGTTTGATACAGAGATGAAAAGGATTTGAGAGGCCTTTTGTTTATATGTAAACAGATGAGATTTCAGGCCAAAGTGGCCATGTTTTAGAAGTGACCTGTATAATGAAAGGGGAGTGGTCAGCTCACAGTTTTAGTTCAGTCTTGAACAGGGAAGTTCAACAGGGAGCTGTGTGGAAACTATCTCTCTTTTCTGCCCTTTAAATTCAACCTGTAAGCATGTGTTCCATTTATACTAGTTTCTAAAGGGAGTTTTTTTTATTGGGACTGTTGTGTATATTCTGAACAGCATAATTAAGTCTAGTGGATAGGTTGAGTTCTGTAAGGGTTCTTTATTCTGTCCTTTGTGTTTCATTGTATAATTTTATGAATACTTTTTTGTCTGTTTTAAAATCTAGTAGTCAACCTAGCTATCTTACTCTGGGTAATTTTCACTGTACACTGACCAAAACAAATTGCAAAGTTATGGTCTGGGGCTTTCTGCTTCAGAATGTTTTGAGTGGTCTGGCGAACTCCATAACACATTCCAATCCCATTGTAGGTATTTTCTGGGCATCTAGTTCCAGAGACAGGGAAATCTGAACCTGGAGTCTTCAGAACCAGAGGTCTGGACACTACCACTACATCACATATTAAACAGCAAGCAACCAGTTAGTTTGCAGTGTATTGAAGATCCATCACTTCAAACACGTTTGTATAATCAAGACTAATTGTCCAAACCTCTCTGTATTCCCAATCTCTGATTGGATCTGGGTCTCAGTACTGGCCCCACAGCCCTCTCTCCTTTTTCACTGGTGCCTGGATTGATAGAGATTCCTGATTGGCTGTTATGGATTGTCAATCATCATTGGTGATGTCATTCCCCATTTGAGTGCAGGGTGCCCCAGGAGGATAAACACAAGAGCTTGTGAGAGAGAGAGACTCAGTTCTAGAGGTGTCTGGGTGATAGTGAGCAGGTATAGTGAAGATGGCCTCCCAAGTGTGTCAGAACTACCACAAGGACTGTGAGGATGCTGTTAACAAGCAGATCAACCTGGAGCTCTATTCCTCCTATGTTTACCTCTCCATGGTGAGGCTTGTGATCCTGAGATTGTAGTTTTCTTTCAAAAGTTAGAATTTCTCAGTTTCAAAGAAATGACTATGTTCTTGTGTGTTGGGTGTGGAATCTGGGAGTAATGTTTGAGTAGTGAATGCTTCCTCTTTGCCATGTTAACTGCCTGAGGATCAGTTTTAACAGCTACTCTGGAGCAGCTTAACATGAAACCTGTTTAAAGAGCACTCTCGTGGAGCAGTCTGTGTCCCTGTCTCTGAAATTGGTCTGGGTTCAATTCCTACCTGTCTAATATCTCTGATTAGAAGGTACCGGGGAAAAAAAGACAGCTGCTGCATGGGTTTGCTGAAGAGTATGTTATAGTGGAGTACTTTTTAATGTTAGTTAAAGCCCCATCCTTAATGGGATGCCAGTTAGTTTTTTTTTTAAAAAAACTAACAAGTGCTCACTTGCCATTAATACATCATTGGGATATGAGGTTAAAACCTAGAATCTCCGACTACATGGTGTAAGACTGGAGAGTTTTCTTTACCCATATAGGTGGGTGAGTATTACACTTAGTATCTACTGCATCAAATTGTCCCAATTTTCATGGCTAATAATTATTATCACTTTGCAAATCAGTTAACTTCAGTGGGAAGCTTCCTGTAGTAACTAATGCTCTTCACACTGATTGAAATTATTGAATTGCTTATTTGTCCAGGGTTCATGATTTTAAGAACTCCAGAACACAGCCCATTAGAAATGATAGTGTTTAAATATCCAAGAACCTCCAGGCTCTTGCTTAATTTTGAAAATTCTATGCATCAAACTAAACTTATGAACTCAACATAATTCACTTTTTGCTAGCTGCTCATGCTTAATGAGTTGCAGCCCATGTTTGGGATTGATGAAACTAATAGCAAATTTGTAGCCGTCAAATTGGGAATAAATTTAGATTAGATTACATTACATTACAGTGTGGAAACAGGCCCTTTGGCCCAACTAGTCCACACCGACCCGCCGAAGCGCAACCCACCCATACCCCTACATTTACCCCTTACCTAACACTACGGGCAATTTAGCATGGCTAATTCACTTGACCTGCGCATCTTTGGATTGTGGGAGGAAACCGGAGGAAACCCACGCAGACACTGGGAGAACGTACAAACTCCACAGTCAGTCGCCTGAGGCAGGAATTGAACCCAGGTCTCTGGTGCTGTGAGGCAGCAGTGCTAGCACTGAGCCACCCACAAACCTTAATGAGGATGGAAGAATTTTTGACTAGAGTCTAAAATCATGTTTTACAATTCAATTCTCTTGTCAGTCCTCTTACTTTGACCGGGATGATGTTGCCCTGCGTCACTTTGCTGAGTTCTTCAAGGAGCAGTCCCATGAGGAACGGGAACACGCTGAGAAACTGATGGAATTCCAGAATAAACGTGGAGGCAGGGTCCTCCTGCAGGATGTCAAGGTATCTCTTTCATTCCCTTCTGAGAAATGAGCTTCTATTAGTAGTGGCTGAGGCCAAAAGGAAATGGGATTGAATTTGAGAACAAGCACTTTACAAAAACTATTCTAGAATTGGCTATTCACTCCATGTGTTTTGTGTCGTGTCTTCAGTGAGATTCAATTTTGATCCATTTGGAGTTGGCTAGGAGATTGCTATGACTGGCTTGAATTGTTGTTCACTCCTCTATCCTGCCTCTTATCTTGCATGGATCATTGCTTTGACAGAAACCCTCCTGATGCTTTTGCATGTTGTACCTGAACTTTTCCTTTCCTCTTCCAGAAGCCAGAGCAGGATGAGTGGGGCAATGGTCTGGAGGCAATGCAGAGAGCTCTGCAGATGGAGAAGGATGTGAACCAGAGTCTGCTGGATCTGCACAAACTCTCCTCTGGCCACACGGACCCTCATGTGAGCTCTCCATGATTGAATGGTGTTTTGGGCACAATTATTGGAAGATGTTGCTTTTCTGTCTTTAATTGATGCTAATAACTGTCCCAATACCTGGAGGTATAGGGATTTGGAGAGAATGGGCAGATAAGTGCTGAATGTTTTTACACAATCCTAGCATTCCCCTCTAAGGATTTAGTAGTTCATTAAAGGAAATGTTTACGTTAGATCATGTCTTCTGGTCAAGAATTAAATTCCAATTCAAGGGTTAATTTTGGTCCTTTGGAAACTTCCTTCCAGCTGTGTGACTTCCTGGAGAGGCACTACTTGGATGAGCAAGTGAAGCTGATCAAGAAGCTGGGAGATCACATCACCAACCTGAAGAGACTGGGAGCCCCTGAGAATGGCCTGGGAGAGTACCTGTTTGACAGGCTCACCCTGGGGGAGAGCGACTGAATGGACTGCAGGGAGCAAGTTTAGTTTGGTACTATACTAAAATAGTATGTTGTCTATCATTTGTGGAGGAAGAAAGAAATGTGGTTTGCTTAAATTGTACCAGGGCTGAAGTCTGGGCTCTTTATTGTGAAATGTATTAGACTCTGGCAAAATAAACTGTTCAATATTGGACTTTGGCTTACTAACTTTCCAAAGTTTGGTTTTACAGCTGCCTTGTCTAACATTGGGTAGAGGCCCAATTTTGCAACACTCCATTCAAATGCTCAACAGCAGAGATTGTAGTACAAAAAACTGCCAGATGCTCTATGTATAGTTTGACACTAACAGGGAATAACTAAAACCATATTTGTTTTAACTTGAATTGAAAAGTCTGAGCACCAGGGTCCCACTAGCAATAACTATGCCTTTGCATCCCAGGCAAATCACCCAAGAATAATGTTCCAAATTTTAGTTCAACATAATTACATGGTCAACATCATTCATTAGTGATTTAAATCCCTTCAGCTGCCATGGTGAGATTTGAATCCATGGTCTGAGCATTAACCCTTCAGGATACTAATCCAGTGACACTACAACAACAGCACTTCTCCACCGGCTTTAACTGTCTGAAAATCTCTCTGGAATGAACTTGAGGAAATAACTGGGACATAACACTCCAGCAAAATACTTCCAGTAACTATTTTTCCTTGTTGCCTCAAACTGTTCATGATTTCCTGGGGACAATAGTTTAAGTGCTTTTTTTTTCTAACAATTTCCATGCAATTTATCAGTTTATAGACCACATTGGCTGATGGCTTTTTGAAATTAATCACTGTTTCCAAGTGAATTTTGGACTTGCTACCATAATCCTATTAACTTGCTGCAATTGGAAGTGTAATGGTTGTTGTAGTGTACAATAAACTTCATTTAATGTGGTTTGCATTTAATATGGTATTAGTCACTATTTAAGATAGTAAGTGAGTAAACCATACAACCTGTCACTGTTACTCAGCTCACCTGGATGTGAGCATTATTGACTGGGACAGTATTTACTATCCATCCCCTGGTGATGTGATGCCACCTTGAACGGCTGAGTGTGCGTCCACATTACCCAGAGGGAAAGGCTTCCAGGTACTCTGATCCAACAACATGTAATTACAAGTCAGGATGGTGAGTGGCTTGGGGGCGGGGGGAGAAATCTTGCAGGAAGTGGTGTCCCATGTATCTGCTGCATTCTTCCTTCCAGATGAAGTGCTTGTGGGTTTGGAAGAGACTGTTAAAGGTGTTTGAATTTCCAAAGTGCATTGTGTAGATGGTGTACACTTCTACTGAGTGTCAGTGGTGGAGGGAGTGGATGTGGCTGCATTCCTGGATGGTGTCAAGCTGCTTGTGGTGTTTGGTGCTGCACCTATCCAGGCAAGTCAGTATTCCATCACATCCTGACTTGTGCCTTGCAGATGGTGGACCGAGTTTGAGGTAAGCCCGTCAGGAGGTAAGATACTGGCTACAGGATTCCCAGCCTCTGACCTTTGACCGCTTTGCCTGTTAAGTACAATAATGGCTGACTTTGGGCTTCAACTCAACTTTTCCATCTCCTTCTATAGCCTTGAAGTTCTGTGTAACTAAAAAGTCCATCTAGACCAGTGTTACAGAAGTCTAACTTGGTATCTACACATCTCCAGTGCAGGAATTTCAAAAACACCCAATCCTTTGAGCAAAGTACTTTATGCTCCTCTCCATCTCAATTAGCAGAGGATACCTTTAACTTTCACCCCTATCGCCTATGCCACGGTCCTAAATTCAGACTCCTATTGACATGAGAATACAATATTTAGACTATTAAACAAACAATACATTTTGATCATCAGCTTTGTGGAGATAGGTTTAACTGAGCTATTCAAGAGGGAATTGGATTATTTCAATGGGAATAAGGTACAGAGTGATAGGGAAAAGGCTGGATAATGCCAAGTCAAAATGCTCATTCGGAAGGCTAGTACATGCATGATGGGCAAAATGGCTGCTTTCACCACCATTATATTTTTGATTATCCATGTGTGTGTTCAGAAAGGGTCAAGAGATGACCCTCAATGTGACATCAAGAGCTGACCTCCAGTGATGGGCACCATGGGAGATGATCATTCTGCTGTCTTGGTAGCTGCCCAATACTCACTGGGGGCAAGGGTTCAAACCGATGGTTGATGCAAGGTAAATGCGCAGCCACTAAATGGGTCCGTGCTCTTGATGCACAGTGGTGGTGTCCCTACCTCTGAGCCAGGAGACCTGGGTTCAAGTCTCACCTGCTCCAGAGGTGTGTCACAGCATCACCATTGGTTTGATTAGAAAAATAACTGAAACTGGCTTGAGGTGGAAATCAGCAGTTGGACGCAGTGACATCGGTTCCAGAGGTCACTGCTGAACATGAATCTCAGAGATCCACGCAGCGGCAGGAAACATAGATTACAGCCACTAAAGAAAGGACCAATCGCTGCCACAATCTCAGGGTAAAGGGACCCTCATCGAAGACTCGGATGAGGAGGAATTCCTTCCCTCAGAGGGTTGTGGGTCTTTGGAATGCCTTGCATATATTTAAAGCCGAGTTAGATTAGATTAGATTACTTTACAGTGTGGAAACAGGCCCTTCGGCCCAACAAGTCCACACCGACCTGCCGAAGCGCAACCCACCCAAACCCCTACATTTACCCCTTAACTAACACTACGGGCAATTTAGCATAGCCAATTCACTTGACCTGCACATCTTTGGACTGTGGGAGGAAACCGGAGCACCCGGAGGAAACCCACGCAGACACGGGGAGAACATGCAAACTCCACACAGTCAGTCACCTGAGGTGGGAACTGAACCCGGTCTCTGGCGCTGTGAGGCAGCAGTGCTAACCACTGTGCCACCGTGCCGCCCATTCTTGAGGAGTTGAGGAATCAAGGGTTAGGGGGAAAGGGCAGAAAGTAGATGGGAGGAACATTGGATCTGCTGTGATCTTATAGAACAGTGGAACAGGTTCAAGGGACTGAACTGTCTACTCCAACCCAGAGACCTAATGGTTTTATGGTCTGTGGTCTGTGGAGGAGGGGTGAGGGGAGTTAAGAATTTGCCAAGGAGAGGAACAAAATCTTCCTGGTGTCTCAGCTGACCTGGGAATAAAACAATAAAGAAAAGGAGCCTTACCATCAGTAAATGCTGAAAGACGGTCACTCCTACTATCTAATGCTGTAGAGTTGGTTGCATCCATTTATCCATTCTCTGGGATCAATAAAACTCTCCATTATCTCACATGTCTAAACTGTTACTATAAACTGAATAAACTATCTTAAAACTACTTACAAATCCTCAACAGCTGACCTTAGGTATCTGTAATCCCCAAATCCAAAATCTTACAAATGTATAGATCCCACTGAGACTGTCAAATGTTGCTGGGGATGTCACTTCTCAGGTATCACCTCAGCAAGGACAATCGACCAAAACCCCAAAAAGAGAAGGGTGAGATGTTGCCCCACTATCTGTGTCAAAGGATAATTGGGGATCTCTGATAGTGGAGAAAGTGAGGACTGCAGATGCTGGAGATCAGAGCTGAAAATGTGTGCTGGAAAAGCGCACCAGGTCAGGCAGCATCCAAGGAGAGGAGAAACAACATTTCGGGCATGAGCCCTTCTTCACGAATGAGGAAAGCTCAAGCTCATATCCTCATTCATTGGTTCCTGGATGCATGGGTGATTCCTGATTGACAATCATGACAGCCAATCACTGGTGACATCATTCCCTGGTTGGGTGCAGGGTGTCGCAGGATGATAAATATAAGAGCTTGTGGGAGAGAGGCTCAGTTCTCGAGTTGTTGAGGTGATAGTGACTTGGAATAGTGAAGATGGCCTCCCAAGTGTGTCAGAACTACCACAAGGACTGTGAGGATGCTGTTAATAAGCAGATCAACCTGGAGCTCTAATCCTCCTATGTTTACCTCTCCATGGTGAGGTCCTATTCCTATGACTGTGTTCTGAAAAGTCTGATTTCAGTAAATTGAATTTAAGCTGTGTTTTGTTGAAAGGTTGGGTTTAGGACTGAATCCTCAAACAGTAAGTGTTTGGTATGGTGTTATAAATTAGTAGACCCTGTTAGAACAACTGCTTATTCCCTATTGCATATGGAAATAACTCAATTCTGGAGTAGGTGGGACTTTTGGTTCAGATATGTAATAATGTCTCTCTAAAGCTGACTAGCAAAGTATCTAAAATGAACACTAACTCCCTGAGTTTGCAGATCCTGAGTATGGACCTGGCAAGTTCACTTGGTGGGCTGACTGACTAGAAGTGTAAGGTTCTGGTAAACTTGTCTGTGACAAAATCCATGGCTTAAAAAAATCCAAGAATGCTGTTGATTCAAGATCTCTCTTCCTGTCTAATTGGTTTAAGACTAAATTTATGTCCCTTCAGGTGTCTTCATGCACATGGCAAGTGAGATGGTGGCCTAATGGTCTTCTATTAATCAAGAGACTCCAATGTTCTTGGGGTTTGGTTTCAACTTATACCATGGCAGATGGTGGTGTTTGAATTTAATTAAAATCTAGAATTAAGGATCCAATGATCATGAATCTATTATTAAGGTCCACTTTGTTAACTGTCCCTTTTAAGGAAGGAAACTGCCATCCTTACCTGGTCTGGCCTACCATGTGACTTCAGACCCACAGCCATGTGGTTGACTCCTAAATTGTCTTCTGGATAATTAGAAATGGGTAATAAATCATCTAGCCAGTGATGTCCTCATCCTAAGACTTTTTTTCAAAAAAGCAATAACTTGTTTTCTTACTGTTCTCTAATACATAGGATCCCAAAATGCCAATGCATGTGCAGCAAGGACATAGCCAGATCAATCTGTTTGACCATTTTTAAAAAAAAAACTTGCTAAATCTCCAGAATACAGCAGGGTTTCTATTCTTTAAAAATTTTCCTCCCTAATAAGTTTGTGGATCTTTGATTGATATAGAAGATGCTGATGTGAAATGAGGGTTCCAAAGCCCAACTAATGGAGGGGTAAAGTGTGAATTTTACACTCTTTTTAAAAAAAGAAGCCTTCTTAGTCAAGATTCGACTTCCTAAGTGAGAAGGAAATCTGGCACTAATTAATTTGAAATTATCCCCAGTCCCCTTACTTTGACCGGGATGATGTTGCCCTGCGTCACTTTGCTGAGTTCTTCAAGGAGCAGTCCCATGAGGAACGGAAACACGCTGAGAAACTGATGGAATTCCAGAATAAACGTGGAGGCAGGGTCCTCCTGCAGGATATCAAGGTATCTTTTCATGCCTTTCTAAGGAATGAGCTTCTATTAATGGTGGCAGATGCCAAAAAGAAATGGGATTGAGTTTGAGAACAAAGCTATTTTATAAAACTCTTCTAGAAATCAGTTATCTATTCCATGTGTTTTGAAACCTGTTGTCTCCAATGAGGTTCCATCTTTAATCTGGTCAGAGTTGGCTGGAAGACTGGTATAATTGCCTTGAATTGTTATTCGCCTCCCACTATACTACCTCCTACTTTGCACAGATCATTGCTTTGACACCACCCCACTGTTGATATTTCATGACTGACTTTAAATACTTTCCTTTCCCTCCAGAAGCCAAAGCAGGATGAGTGGGGCAATGGTCTGGAGGCAATGCAGAGAGCTCTGCAGATGGAGAAGGATGTGAACCAGAGTCTGCTGGATCTGCACAAACTCTCCTCTGGCCACACGGACCCTCATGTGAGTTCCTTCTAATTGGGGAAGTTGCAACGACTTAGTGCCTTGGGATTCCTGCAGCTAATGACTCTCCTTTTGTGGGGGGTTACACAGAACAGGTGTTGTGACTGAGATCTAGCATTCTTAACAATTTTGTCATTGCTGTGTTTTGCCTTCCAGTTGTGTGACTTCCTGGAGAGGCACTACTTGGATGAGCAAGTGAAGATGATCAAGAAGCTGGGAGATCACATCACCAACCTGAAGAGACTGGGAGCCCCTGAGAATGGCCTGGGACAGTACCTGTTTGACAGGCTCACCCTGGAGGAGAGTGACTGAACTGACTGCAGTGAATGAGTTTGTGGTGTTTTTGTACTAGTACAACTAGCATACTTGTCACTACTGAGGTTCTGTTTGTCAGTTACTAGCAGACAATAAACAGTTTGAGTGGACTCTCATGGTTTTGTAAATGTATTAGTTCTGGAATCCTGTCTATTGCATCAGACCAGCCAAATGTTTTGAGTGATTGTCATTCCCACAAATAACATGGACAAACTCAATATTTGCATAATCTTTTGTGCATTGCACTGTCAATAGTTGGAGGTACTGTAACAGCTTGTATTATCATATTGTACCTTTTTTTTTGCCCAACTAAAGTTTGACAGTGGGGCCATGTGCCTAACTTCAGTCAGAAGTGTGTTTTAAGGAAAATCAATAAACTCCAAGGAAGTTTAGAAATCAATCTGTGTAAAGATGCACTCCTCAGGACAGAGTTGTTCAGAAGCAGGGATACATCAGGGTGCAAGAGGAGGCCTTAATACATACAAATGGCTACTGTCTGTAAAATAAGGGACAAAGTCAAAGGATTTGAGTCAGTTGACTTATTGGGTTTTCCAACTCTTTCATTTTCAGATTTCTAGCATCCAGTGTTAAGAAAAACTGACTATCTCGTCTTCTCCAACAGCACTGCCAGACAAAACAGCTCCTGTGAACTTTAAATCAAGTTCAACAAATGTTTGTAAACACCATTTTGGCCCAAACTGTTACATTGCAAAATATTTTTAATGTTTTACTTAAATTCCAATGGCTTTAAAAATCAACTAGCCTGGTTGTGCTCACTTAAACCCTTCACACTCCTCTTAGAATTCTGGTAGCATTTGAGCAAAGTTTAAATGACAAGCAGTCTCAAATTCTGGAATCTTCTGTGCCCTCCATGTTTTACTGAGCACGCTCTCGTGGCAGCTCTTTCCATATGGAAGCCAATGTGGAGTGTACTTTTATTGGGGTTGGCTCTGCATATCTGAGCTTTAAAGTGATCAAACAGTTGAGCGCCTCTATCTCTCCCTCCCCAGGATTGGAATTGATGTGGGCCCACTAAAAGTAAATGACTTCGTGTCAATTGAATGGAGTAGTTCATTTGACAGGCTGGTTCCATCAGTTTATAAAACTTAATAGCAGCAACTCCTACATAAATTTGTTCGGTGTAAAATGCAAATGAAACATCCATTTCAATCCTGATGGATCACTAGTAATCGCCTTCTCAATGATGTAACCTTTCTTTGCTCTGACTGAATTTCTGATATTTAGCAGTGAACTTGGGGAACTTAGTTGAGATCTGGCTGTTACAGAAAGAAAATTAATCTTCAATCACTTGAGTCATAATCTTTGCATCTCATGTCCCTCAAATAGAAAAAATGATGAGCATTTTTCAACCCAAAACCACTCCTGCTCCCTAAAGGGAGGTGCTGAATTTGGTGTTCCTATGAAAAGTCCAAACAGACCATGATCAAAGTCTTTGATGTCCACTGCAGAGGCTTTTGAGTAACCATGTGATGTCCATGCACTTAGACAAAGCCCTTTATGACCACTGGACACTCCCTGCGTCTTTTCAAAAAAGACAGTTGTCCATACCCAGATACGTTGTCTATTCAGGTGGCTCAACTGTGCCCATTTAGTGGCATATCTCCTAAGAAAGCTGTGTCTGCAACATTAGCAGTTGTTTCCGATTTGAATTTTAGCCTTATTTTTCCATCTAAATCAGAGTTTACTCCATGGAAACCACATATTCATCTAGAATCATAAAATCCCTACCACGTGGAAACAGGCCTTTTGGCTGAACAAATCCACACCAACCCTATGAAGGGTATCCCACCCAGACCCATTCCCTGATTTCTCTACATTTAGCCCTGACTAATGCACTTAGCCTATATGCTATGGGCAATTTAGCTTGGCCAATCCACCCTAACCTGCACATCTTTGGATTTTGGGAGGAAACCAGAGCACATGGAGGAAACCCATGCAGATACGGTGAAAATGTGGAAACATCACACAGACAGTTGCCTGAGGCTGGAATCAAACCTGGGTCCCTGGTGTTGTGAGACAGCAGTGCTAACCACTGAGCTACAGTGCTGCCCCAGGCAAGAACCACTTCTCTCATAAACCCAGACATCAACACTTGGGATCTTAGAGAAAGGTCGAATTCCTACAGTGCAGAAAGAAGCCATTCGACTAGTCTGGTCTGTACAACTCTCCAAACAGCATCCCAACTGGACCCCCGACCCCGTCTCTGTAACTCTCCTAATTTGCCATGGCTAATCCACCTCGCCTGCACATCCTTGGACAATTACCCATGGCCAATCCACCCTAACCTGCACATCTTTGGACTGTGGGAAGAAACTGGAGCACCTGGAGGAAACCCACACAGACACAGGGAGAATATGCAAACTCCCACAAAGAATCACCCAAGAGTGAAATTGAACCTGGGTGCCTGGTGCGGTGAGGCAGCAGCACTGACTACTGAGCCACCGTGCTATAATACCAATGCAAGGCCAGAGAGAGAGACTAAAATTATTTTTAGGTAGTGAGTTGTTACAATTGGGAATGCACTGTCAAGACAGGATAATGGAAGCAGATGCCTTGAAAACGTTAAAGAGGGATTTGGACACAGAATGACAGGAAGTCAATGGCAGCGTTATTGGAAAAACCAATAGGAGTGGGACTAATTTGAAAACGCTAGCAAAAACAAAATAGGCTAAATGGTCCCCCATTGTGTCTGAATCAAAGAGGTGGAAAACATCTGAGTCACAACACTTCACACAGATTCAAACAGTCCTCACCCAGACTGAAAGTCGACCAGAAAAGTACTCATTGAACAAACAGCACAGATGGGCAGGAAAAGACCAGCTGCTCCATCGAGCCTGTCCCCGACCCCACTGCAGCCAATGGGGGACCAGTCTGTGGGTGGCACTGGGTACAGTCATGGTCACTCCCTCTCAGTCTCACATGTCCATTTCTCTGTCCAATGCTGGTCTATAAATTCCCTCCAGGTAATTGAATTTGTTTAGGGTACTGTATCAGCTTCACAGCTCCTCTCGAGTAACAAACCTGACCAGGTTCTGAAAAGCTATTCAGAAGAAAGTAAGAAATATTTTGAGAGTATTAAACTTCCAGAGATTTTCAGACTTGAAGAGTGTCAATGGGATCAAAATCATCAAGCCTATTCCATCAAACTCTTTCTATTTTCTCAATCTCTGATTGGCTTGGGATCTTGGTTCCACCCCACAGACCTCTCTCCTCTGTTCATTGGTGTCTGGATAGATGAAGATTCCTGATTGGCTATCAGGAATTGTCAATCATCATCACTAACATCATTCCCTGGTTGGGTGCAGGGTGGCCCTGGAGGATAAATACAAGAGCTTGTGGGAGAGAGGCTCAGTTCTAGAGTTGTCTGGGTGATAGTAAACAGGAATAGTGAAGATGGCCTCCCAAGTGTGTCAGAACTACCACAAGGATTGTGAGGATGCTGTTAACAACCAGATCAACCTGGAGCTCTATTCCTCCTATGTTTACCTCTCCATGGTGAGACTTGTGTTCATTGGCTGTGTTCTTAATAGGTTTGATTTTTCTCCAATTTGAAGTTCCTTTAAGCTGTTTCTTGTTATTTTTGGGGGGTGATAATTAGTGAGGTACTTCAGACTGCAGGTTAATTATATGCTGACTTGTTCCCTGTAGTAACAATTCATTAAGATTTATGATAGAACTAACTTAAGGGAGAGCCCTTGTGGTGCAGTGATAGTGTCTGTGTCTGAGCTGTGAGGCCTGGGGGGAAAATTCCAGTTTGATTAGAAAATGTCTCTTGTAGTGTAATAGTACTGTCCCTACATATGGGCACTACTGAACAGGTTAACTTGCAGTTATCTAAATCAAGGTCTGTAGGCCATAGTGAGACCCATCAAGGGATAATTTTAAGGGTTCTTAATGCACTGGCAATATTCCAACCTCTGGACCAAGTTGTCTGCCCTCAAATCCTAATTGCCTCAGGCATATGTCATAGCATCTCTACTGTTTTTACATCAGAAAACACCTGAACTGAATTGCCATGGGTTGGTCATGGAGCAGAAACCAGTCTGACGCTGAACAAAAGTTGGATTGTTGTTCATGTGATCTCTCAAGGTTCTCCTGGGTTTCCTTGTCATGACTTTTGAAGGTGATACCTTGTTCACTGAAAGCCCTTTGCTTCTACTTAACCATAAATCTAAAATAAGTGGATTAAGCTCTAACCAACTTCTTAGATTTTGTGGTGTCTCTATTTGGTAAAATGCCTTGTGGTTGCTGAAGAACTCTCTGAAAATGCAGTGACCATTGTAAGGTAGGACACTACTTGCATCCAGCAGTGAGCTCACCCAGGTGAGATATTTGGGGCCTAATTCTTGTGCAAGTTGAATGGTCTCTCAGACAATGGAGCAAATGCCTCTCCATTGGAAATGGAGCTGTAGGGAAGCTTTGTGACTGTGATGTAGCTATCCTGTCCGAAGTCAGTTTCATTTGAAATACAAATGACACTTCAATAATGAGAGTTTGTCACAAATCCTATGATGTAATATCAGCTAAACTGAATTAAATTCCAGTTAATAAACAGTTCTTCAGGCACCCTGAAGTCTTCAGTTAATGCTGAAGCGATGACCCTTTAGAAAATTTAACACTGGGCAAATGCTCAGCCTGAGTTTCCCAGCAACTTTTCACTTTCAGATCTTCAACGTCTGCAGTTTGAATTGTTCTACTTTTCCCCCCAGGCCTCTTACTTTGACCGGGATGATGTTGCCCTGCGTCACTTTGCTGAGTTCTTCAAGGAGCAGTCCCATGAGGAACGGGAACACGCTGAGAAACTGATGGCATTCCAGAATAAACGTGGAGGCAGGGTCCTCCTGCAGGATGTCAAGGTTGGGTTTGGTTTGAAATTGAAATTTTTTACAAAGGTTTGTTACTTATCCTATTAAAACTTAACCCCAGTGGCTGGAGAATTTAACAGCTAAATTAGAGCCTTGTGTAAACCGAGGGCAAGTGTAGGATTTGGTTGTGATGACCTCTGCTTTCTGCCTTGGATCAGATGATCCAACCAATGCTCATGTATTAAGGTAGAGTTTTTAGCCAAAACTCATACTGGTGCATGCTTAAACCTGGGCTGCTGATTGAGCCATAAATGTCTAGGAGTCAACTAATGTAACTGAGCATGGAGTTCCTCTTGGATCACAATCAAGACTTGATTCCCAAAATCCTCAATGCCAGCCACATGGCTTGAGGTGCACTGACTAACACTGTTTTTCAAACTAACAGTTCTTCCATGGTTTAAAATGGCCTGACCACCCACTGTTCAATGTCATTCCTGGTAATTTTAGCATGTTGGATTATTGTGTGGGGTTACCGAGGCATATGGCCTAAGCCCAAATCTGAACATTTTGGGCACTCTACATCTGAACTTGACCTCTCCTTAACTTCAGAAGCCAGAGCAGGATGAGTGGGGCAATGGTCTGGAGGCAATGCAGAGAGCTCTGCAGATGGAGAAGGATGTGAACCAGAGTCTGCTGGATCTGCACAAACTCTCCTCTGGCCACACTGACCCTCATGTAAGTTCCTCATGTAATGCATTTTCAGCTAAAGGTGATATTGCTATCTATCCTGTCCTTCTAGTAAAAATTCCAGAAGGTCACTTTTGACTTAATCTTGAAAGCAGTGTGCAAGTGGAGGGTATCTGGATTCGAAGCCTGAGGTGTTTCATGGAACTGATGTGTAGTTTGAGGCCAATTCTGGTCTCTCCACTAGGATAGTAATTAGACTAGACTAGTAATGCTGATGAAGCTAACTTCACTCTCTCTGGCTACTTGTTCCAGCTGTGTGACTTCCTGGAGAGGCACTACTTGGATGAGCAAGTGAAGATGATCAAGAAGCTGGGAGATCACATCACCAACCTGAAGAGACTGGGAGCCCCTGAGAATGGCCTGGGAGAGTACCTGTTTGACAGGCTCTCCCTGAGCTGAGTGGGATTCTGGAGTCCTGTATGTGAAAGCAGAATTGATTTCTCTATTGCTGAATGTGGAAATAAAATATTCACTGATCTCGTGTCTCTTCTATCATTCAGTAGTTAATTCCTAGAACGTGACTCCAATATCTGCCTTCCATGTCCCTTGGCCAGTCTTGGTTCAGTGTTGCCTCCCCAGGATGTTTATCACTTGTTGTATGGGTGTCATTGGCCAAACCACATCCTGCTCCATTCTAACTAGAGTCAAGCACATTGCTGTGCTGTGTATAGGTCTATCCAGGTAAGGACAGTATGTAGGTGGTGACAATTCAGCCCCTCAGTCTGGTACAATCCTGGTGGCCTACCAGTCCTCTTCATAAACTTGTCAATCATTACTAAATATCTGCCTCTTCCTTTAAATTCACTGCAATCCAGGCTAGTGCATGACTCTTTATGGGAAGTAATCCCTCCTCATCCATCTTTTTCAAATCAGCTACCCTGCCTTAAAACTGAGACAGTGAGGATTGCAGAAATCAGCCAATCAAGGATGGCATTGGGGGAAATACCACAGGAGCTTAGGCTGCATCTGAGGAGTAAGACTTCACCCTAGATCTAGCAGCAAGACTAAATATCAGCTGTATCTAACCACCCAATCCCCTTAGCATCATGCAATGATTAGATTGCCTCTCATCCTTCTAACGTTGCTGGCAAATGTGAGGTACGATAGAAGACAGTGATGGAAGGCTTTTCTTACTGATCACTAATTTAGTGAACTGTTGCTAATCTTCCTTTTAAAGTACCTCTATTCCCCTCGGAGCATGGAGTGATATTCCTGCTGCTCTCCTACCAACACCCTGTACAATTGCAACACCACTTCTTTGGTGATAGTAACAAAGGTCCATTTGTTTTAATAACTTTCCACAATTTGTGCCGGTGGGCTCCCTCTGTAGTGAAGCCTTCTGTCTATTTTGCCCACAAGTAACCTCCTTGTTCTACTGATCAAAGTGGATACTTTTCCTTCACCAAAGGCATTGAGAATAATGTGGGGTATTTTTTCTGATAGTAGTTTTGTTTGTTGTTAGACTAAATTGAGACTTTAAGTAAATTAAAATCACATGCTGCTGTAGTTGAATTCATGCCTGGGTTTCTGCATTAATAGCCTAGTGATAATGCCATTAGCTTGATACCATGATCTTTATTGAGACCCTTTAGGATATTTTGCTCAGTTATCCATATAGTGAGTCTAATTAAATAAAGAATTGCAGATGCTGGCAATCTGAAGCAAAACTGATTACTGGAGAAACTCAACAGGTCTGGCAGCATCTATGGAGAGAGAAACTCTATGAGCATTTCAAGTTGTGACCCTTCAGAACCCATCTGTTTTCTCTTTCCCCTACAAATGTAATCTCTCAATCCCTGTTCTACAGGGACTGTGTCACTGTCAGCTGTAAAGTCATGAAGCAGTGAAATATCAGGAAGGGACTGGTTACTGCCTTCAGTGTCTGGGACAAAGCTGTTTCAGTCTCCCCTCTGCAAGGGCCTAGGGGACAGTGTGTAATTCAGGTGTTTCTACAGAAGATTGTCACAAACCTTCCTGGATTGCCAAAAGTTCTAATTCTTTTGCAGACACTAACTGGGAAAAGTCTCTGACCAGGTTGACATCTGATTCCTTGCTGCTTTTAACCTTCATGAATCTCCAGTAAATGCAGGAATACATTATCAATGTTAATTAGTAAAATACTTAACACCCCAAGTAGCAAACCAATGCACACTGACTGCAGACTCTCTGAAACAGATCGGAATCTCCCCCTCGATCGGCAATTTATCTGCAACTTGGTGTCATGGACGTGCTGATACAGTTCATCACCCAGAGAGTGGTGAGCCTGTGGGACCTGCAACCACGGAATACAGTCAAGGTCAGAATGTTGACTCCGAGGAGTTAGATCGTGCATTTGGGGCGAAAGGGATTGACTAATATGCGAGGAAGCAAGAACAGGGTGTAATGGGTTTGATGGGATCCACCATGATCATTTAAAATGGCAGAGTAGGCTCAAGGGGCTGAATGCCCTCCTCCCTTTTATCTTGGTTTTGATGTTCCTGTATCTTCCCCACAGGCCTCTCAGGCTTCAATATGTTTCCAGGCAACACTGTTGAAAGAATAGAGAGCTATATCACGCTTCCTGATTACATTCAGTTCGATGGCACCATAAATAGGCAGAATATTGTGGGGAACACTGATATAATGAGCGGATAAAACTAGCCAACAGTTCGATATGAGGAAGAGTGCACTTTGGACCTAGAGAAATCAGATTTATTTCAATATAACGAAGAGCCAAGAACTGAAGAGAAGCAGAAAGTTAGGAGACCACGTGCAGAAACTACTAAAACAGCACGGTCAGTAACAAAACTGAATTTCAAAGGCTTACATCATTTTAGTCTTCATCTGGTGGGGAGAGGCGACTGGAATGTACAGGTTGTGTCACATTCGTATAAAGTTCAGAGTACACACATCTGGAGGATTGTATTCTGTATTCATATTATGGCCCTGGAATGAGTATGATTTTTTAATCAATCCATGGAATGGAGCTGTTGCTGTTGATGCCAACCAGTGCTGACCATCCCTAATTGCCCTTGGACTGAGTGACTTGACACCATCTCAGAAGCAAGCTCTAAGTCCACACACTGCTGTAGGCCTACGGTCACCTTTAGGCTTCCTTCTGTAATTAAGTGCAATCACAGGTTAGATTAGATTAGATTCCCTACAGCGTGGAAACAGGCCCTTTGGCCCAACAAGACCACACTGACCCTCTGCAGAATAACCCATTTCCCTCTAACTAATACATCTAACACTATTGGCAATTTAGCATGGCCAATTCACCTGATTTGCACATCTTTGTGCCTGTGGGAGGAAACTGGTGCACCCAGAGGAAACCCACACAGACAGTCGCCCCAGGCTGGAATTGAACCCGGGTCCTTTGCACTGTGAGACCGCAGTATGAACTACTGAGCCACCATGCTGCCATTTCAAACCTCTGATTGGCTCTGGGTATCTGACTCCACCCCATGCCCTTCATTGGTGTCTGGATTTATGGATGATTCCTGATTGGCTGTTATGATTGTCCTTCATCATTGGTGAGTCATTCCCTGGTTAGGTGTGGGATGTCCCAGGAGGATAAATACAAGAGCTTGTGAGCGAGTGGCTCAGTTATGGAGTTGTCCAGGTGATAGTGAGCAGGAATAGTGAAGATGGCCTCCCAAGTGTGTCAGAACTACCACAAGGACTGTGAAGATGCTGTTAACAAGCAGATCAACCTGGAGCTCTATTCCTCCTATGTTTATCTCTCCATGGTGAGGCTTGTATCTTTTAGGTCCTATTTTTAAGTGATTATTATTCCATTGTAGCAGGTAGTTGCTTGGTCAGTGACCTGTAGTTTAGGGTGTAGCTCTGTCCCCCTCCCTTGAGTAAATGTATTGAAAATAACTGAGAACAGTCTTACCCCTACTCTGCAACTATTATGCTTTGTTCAGAAATGCTTAAATCTGAAACTTCTACTCATTCCAGTGGAGAACACAGATGATCTGAATGAATACATGTAGTCAACTTCCTAGTCTTAATGGTAAAAGAGAATGTAATTAGATGGCTTACTCCTTGTTAGGATGGGGGGAAATCAAATGTAAATGCTGAGACTGTTTGTTTTTTTTAAGGAAACAGTAATTCCATTTGTTAAACTACGGTTTAACAGATTCTTCACTCTCCTTTTTGATGTGACCCTGATGAGGGAAGAGTTCTCTGGAATGCGATTGTATGCTGAATAGGTTACAGCAAACATTATTGCTGTCTCTGGATTTCTAACCCATACCATTTCCTAACCTGATCAGGCATTCACAGGGATGGCCTTTCCAATATGTTCAAACTTTCTTGCTTAAAGATGCTGCTAGGCCAGTACTGTCTAACTGTGAAATATCTCTAATTTTGCAGGCAGGTACAAAATGAGCAATGAGATGTTTGCCCCTCTTGAATTTGAGCCAGATATGGGTCTGTCCTAACTTGGTCTTTTCTTTCTCCATCCATCTTCCCCCAGTCCTCTTACTTTGACCGGGATGATGTTGCCCTGCGTCACTTTGCTGAGTTCTTCAAGGAGCAGTCCCATGAGGAACGGGAACACGCTGAGAAACTGATGGCATTCCAGAATAAACGTGGAGGCAGAGTCCTCCTGCAGGATGTCCAGGTTGGGTTTGGTGTTTATTGTAGATAGTCATTCTGAGAATTAAAATGCTTCTGTATCTATTCTGTATCTGTATCTATGGTTTATTACAGTAACTCTCTGATACCACAGTTCTCTAAATTTAGTGTCTCAAATGCAACTGTAGAATGTGAAGCCCTTATCCTTTCTCTCTCCTCCCAGAAGCCAGAGCAGGATGAGTGGGGCAATGGTCTGGAGGCAATGCAGAGAGCTCTGCAGATGGAGAAGGATGTGAACCAGAGTCTACTGGATCTGCACAAACTCTCCTCTGACCACACAGACCCTCATGTGAGTTCTTGGTGTTTCTGTGCTTCTAGCTGCTTTTAAATGGATAAGACACTTGGCTCTTTAGCCTCAATCTCTCCCTCCATCGCAGAGGGTGTTGTGCAGGGGTGGACTGACATACTGGTGTTGCCAAAATCTGAGCACTTTCTGGACGCTTTTCAGGAATCTCAGTGACATCACTTAATTGCCTGCTCCCTGTATTAATTGGAATTTAATTCTTGAGGGAGAAAAAGGTGTATTTGATCTTGACATAATTGGTTCCCCTTTGTTCTTCTCAGCTGTGTGACTTCCTGGAGAGGCACTACTTGGATGAGCAAGTGAAGATGATCAAGAAGCTGGGAGATGACATCACCAACCTGAAGAGACTGGGAGCCCCTGAGAATGGCCTGGGAGAGTACCTGTTTGACAGGCTCACCCTGAGCTGAGTGGGATTCTGGAATAATTGCATATTTGCAGTTTCACAATGTATGTTACTAAATTGTGAACGCTCATTGAATTTGGAAATTAAAATCTGTGAATGACAAAACACCTCTATAAAATTCCAATGATTGCATTCATATCTATGGTTCTTAGCTGCATGACATGTGAGACCTTTAACTTGTTTTGAACTATTTTTTTCTTAGTCACCCTGTTCAGATGTTGTTACACATGTGGAGCAGGTAGGCCTTGTACCAGGGAAGGGACGCTACCACTGCACCATAAGAGCCTGTTTCAACATTCTTCTGAAATTTCTTATCCTTCTTTAGACTTTGGTTAATCATCCTGACAAGTGTCACCTTAATGAAAATTGCAGCAACATACAACAGCAGTCTCATGGGGTTTTTAATCATTGCAGATAAATAGCTGAAGTTGTCAAATATTAAATACCTGTTTCCCCAATACCATATCAATAAGAATGAAATCTGTGGGTTTCGATGTAAATGCAGGTTTACATTTATTGTTAAACAATTTCCTGCAGTCTACTGTCCACAATGCTTCCCTCCTAGCATTTGGAAAAGCAGAAAGAATGGACTGCTGTCCTGAAATAATGCATGTGTTCATATTTTTAATATCTTACCTCAAATACAATAGATGTCTCCATTATAGAAGGGGAAAGGATGGATAGTAGAGATCCTGAGCTTGTCAGGATCAAGATCCACATGAAACACAATAGAAATAACAACATTCATCGAATAGAAGCATCCCACCACTCTACTGTCCCTCTCCACAACATGATTGGTTTATAGATTGTGTAGTGGATCTAGTACAGATTAATATCCTTCGACTGCTGTGATCAATATCAGTGACCCTTAGCCGAGGTGAACCAGTTCTTCAGATGTCATTGTATTTAACACTGTGTACAGGGAGAAATATCCATTGACAAACTTGTCAAACACTGAGATGAATTGGGGAGCTCTGATTCTGGACGACTGATGCTATCAGTTTGCAGAAAATCAAAGCAACTAAAATCAATTCCATTGCTGATGAGATAATGGAGGGGGGGAGTGGGGGGATGAAATGTGTGTACGTGAAATAGAAAGATACCTTTTGGATGTGGTTGGGATTCGGGAAGGGAGAAGGAGGCAGGGAGTGTGGCTGCTAACTTTGACAAAATTTGTCTCTCCCTCCCAGCAATCTTTGCATGGGCTTCAGTTTCGCATTTATAGATCGATCTAGATGAAGGGGAATAGAGAAATGTATGTCCACGTTTCTGGGTGATAAAGTAAGTGGTGTGGCTGGGAGCTGAAAGTTTGCAACAAGACATTGTAAAAATGAATGAGTAAACACCAACAGACAGGACTCAATGTGAGGAAGAGTGAGGCTTTCTGTTGGAAAGTCCTAACCTAACTGTGCATGATGTAGATATAGGAGATGTTGTTCTGATTAAGCAACATCCTTATGGGCATAACAATCTAAAGTTGGCACAGGTTCAGAGGGAGCTAGGGCGCATGCTCCAAGATGGCATAATCAAAGTGAGTTAGAGTGACTGCAGCTCACCCATAGTCATGGTGACAAAGCCAGATAATACCCAACGGTTATGTGTGGACTATCACAAAATCAACACTGTTACAGAGATTGACGCATATCCACGGTTGGAGGACTGTGTCAAAAACGTGGAGCAAGCAACTTACATTTCTAAGTAGGACTTGCTCAGAGGCTACCTGCAAGTACCTCTGTCAGAGAGAGCAAAGACAATTTTGGCTTTTGTAACGCCAGATGGACAATATCAGTTCAAAGTCATGCCATTTAGTATGAAAACTGTTCCAGCCACATTTCAGAGACTGACTAATAAGGTCATTGCCAGATGAACCAACTGTGTGGTGTATATTGATGACCTGGTGATTTTCAGTCACTTCTGGAAGGAACATTTATCGGACTTGGTCGGTTGACTTCGGAAGGTGGTAAACCAGGCTAAAAGTGAATTTGCCAAAGTCCAAGTCACCTTCCTGGGCCATGTTATTGGACATGGTCAAATAGCTCCATGGGATGTGAAAACAAAAGTAGTTGGGGAATTTCCCACACCGTTGACGAGAAAAGCTGTACTACCATTCCTGGGGCTGAGTGGATTTTACCGAAAGTTTGTGCTGAATTTTAGCAGTGTGGCTGCTCCACAAGCTGAATTGTTAAAAAAAGAGCAAGAAATTTCAGTGGACAGCGGACTGACAGCCTAAACACTGTGTTAACCACTGCCCCAGTATTAGCCATAGCAGATTACACGAAGCTTTTCAAAGTGGTTATTGATGTCAATGATGTGGGTATCGGTGCGATGCTCCTGCAGGAAGATGACGAGGCAATAGAAAGACCCAGTAGGTATTTTTCCAGCAAGTTGGACATTCATCAACAGAAATATTCAACAGTGGAGCAAGAGACTTTAAGCTTGGTGTTGGCATTACAATATTTCAGTGTCTATAGTACCAGCAATGCATCTGAGTCAATCGTATTCACTGATTATACCCCACTGACATTTATGGAAAAATTTAAGGACAAAAATGCCAGACTGTTTAGATGGATAAAACTGGTTTCTTTTTTCTAAAAGCTGTTCCTTTTCTCAAGGATATTATGTCCTTGGTTTTTGTTTTAGAGTGGTAATACACTGCTCTCAGTGTCAATTAGACTGGTTGGTACAGAGATTAAAGGGTATTGAGAGGCCTTTTGTTTATATATAAACTGATGAGCCTTTAGGCCAAAGTGGTCATGTTTTAGAAGTGACCTGTAGAATGAAAGGGGAGTGGTCAGCTCTCGAGCTGAGCAGTTTAGTTCAGTCCAGAACTGTTTGGGAGTTAACAGTGAGCTGTGTGCAAACTCTCTCTTCTGCCCTTCTAACTTCAACCTGTAAGCATCTGACCCTTTTTTGTACTGTGTGTTAAAGTGGGTTTGCTTATTGGGACTGTTGTGTATATTTGGAACAGCATAATTAAGTCTAGTTTGGATAGACAGAGTTCTGTAGAGGTTCTTTATTCTGTTCTTCATGTTTCATTGTGTAATTTTGTGAATAAATCTTTTGTCTGTTTTAAACCTGGTAGTCAACCTGACTAACTTAATCCGGGTAATCTTCACTGGACACTTACCGAAACAAATTGCAAAGTTATGGTCTGGGATACCTGCTTAAGAATGGTTTGAGTGGTCCGGCTTAGTCCATAACAAATGGATAGACACAAAAATGCCTGAAATACAAAGAGCTAGATGTTCGAGTCACACAGTCTCTCAGCACAGAAAAGGCCCTTCCTTCCATTGAGTCTGTGCTGACCTATATACATTAGTCCCACTTTCCAGCACTTAGTCCATGAACTTAATATAATGTCACTTCAAGTGTTCCTCCGTGTACTTGTTACGCCCCTGACTGGCAGCCCACCCACCCTCTGGGTGACAAATGCTTTCTTCGACCTGTCCTGCCTTTCACCTTTAAATGATGCCCCCTCAGGTTATGCATCTGACAGTTCTGTTACAGTTTTATTAAATGCCAGTGAGTGCACATCTACAATATTGTATTCAGTCCTGATCTATTCATCTCTGAGGGAATGCAGCACCGATTCACTGGGGTGACAACAGGGCTAAAAATGAGGGCCATTTGCATTGAAGATACAATTCAGATCCTTAGACAGCACCTTCCATCTAGAAGGACAAGGACAGCAGATACATTGGAACACCACCTACAAGACTTGCTCCAAGCCGTTCACCATCTTGACTTGGAAATATCTGACCATTCCGCAGTGTTGCTGGGTCAAAGTCCTGGAATTCCCTCCCTAACAGCATAATGGGTGTCCTCACACACCACGGACTGCAGCGGTTCAAGAAGGCAGCTCACCCTCACCTTCTCAAGGGACAACGAGGGATGGGCAATAAATGCTGACCCAGCCAGTGAAGCCAATGACAGAGTTTTCAAAAATTGTTGTGTTTCCATGAGTACAAACAAAGCAAATAATTATAATTAAGATTTGAAGGTGATTCATTGATTTGATCGGGTCAATGGAGAAAAATAGTTTCGTCGAGTGGGATATTTCCAGACTTGAGGGGACTGTCAGGGGAGCAGCAGATCCTGAAGGTGAGAGCCCACCCATGAGGGATGGTGTTCAGAAACACTTACACACACACAAAACTGAAAATGTAAGCCTTGCTTTCCCAACATCGTGGGAATCAATTGAACATTTCAGTCGGAGATTGTTGGCTGTTGTTAAGTAAATGGGTGAAGGGATAGTTAAAACAACGTGGAAACAGAGCAAGAGTGATGTGAGAAAAAACATTTTTACACATAAAGTAGTTAGAGTATGGAAAGTGCTTCCTGGAAATGTGGGGGAGGCAGGTTCAATTGAAATGTTGAAGACATTGGGTTTTCTTCTGGGACAGTAGCAGTGCGCAGGGATATGGAGTAAAGGCAAGAGATTAGCACAATGGAGCTGGTGCAGGCACCATGGGCCGAATGGCCTCCTTTGGCACTATAATGTTTTTATACTCAGTTGTGGGACCTGGGTGTCAGTGGGCTGGCCCAGCATGTTGCCCATCCCTAGTTGCCCCCTTGAGAAGGTGGGGGTGAGCTGTCTTCTTGAACCACTGCAGTCCATGTGCTGCAGGTTGACCCACAATGTCATTAGGGAGGGAATTCCAGGATTTTGACCCAGTGACACTGAAGGGACAGCAGTATATTTCCAAGCCAGGATGGTGAGTAGCTCGGAGGGGAACTTGTGGATGGTATTCCCATGTATCTGTTGCTCTTGTCCTTCTAGATGGAAGTGGTCATTACCTTGGATGGTGCTATCTAAGGACCTTTGGTGAATTTGTGTTGGAATTCTATGATACTGCAATATGGAAGAGGGTGGGTGACATGGAATTGAAATGGAAACTAACCAAGGTGTGGTTAAATAGTGAAACAGGTCAGAGGGATTAGAGGGCTTCCTCCTGTTCCCATGGTCCTAAATTGTTAATAAAAACCTGCTTAGTTTAACACTGCTCTGATTGGCTCTGGTTTGTACATAGCTCCCCCCCAATACCTCTCTCTAATTAGTACCTGGATTCACAGGAGATTCCTGATTGGTAATCCCCAATATCCAATCATCATTGCTGATAACTTTCTTGTTGGAATGCAGGATTCCCACCGGTATAAATGCTAGGCTCCTAGCAGGTGGAGTTAGCCTGTGTTTACCTTCTGTTAGTAAGTGTGAAGATGGCCTCCCAAGTGTGTCAGAACTACCACAAGGACTGTGAGGATGCTGTTAACAAGCAGATCAACCTGGAGCTCTATTCCTCCTATGTTTACCTATCCATGGTGAGGGTTGTATCTTTTAAGTCCTATTTTTAAAGTGATTATTATTCCATTGTAGCAGGTAGTTGCTTGGTCAGTGACCTGTATTTAGGGTGTATTTCTGTTATCCTCCTGAGAGCAAAAACAAAACAACTGAATAGTCTTATCCCTACTGTTATGCCCTGTTTAAAAATCACAGAACTCCAGGTTATGCTCTGTTCTGCAATACTTCAATCTGAAATTTCTACTCATGAAAGTGGGGAACATGAATGATATTATTGAATGTGTGTAGTCCACTTCCTGGTCTTAATGCTAAAACTGAATGTAATTAGATGGCTTACCATCCTTGGAAGGGGAAATTCAAATGGAAATACTGAGACTGCTTTTTGCAAGGAAGTAGTAACTTCTTCTGTTAAGTTACTATTGTTTAACAGATTCTTCACTTCCCTCTATCAGGGTCACATCAAAAAGGGAAGGGTTTTCTAGAATGGGATTGTATGCTGAATAGGTTACAGCAAACATTATTGCTGTCTCTGGATTTCTAACCCATACCATTTCCTAATCTGATCAGGCATTCACTTTTTTCTTGAAGCTTGTAGGCCAATACCTTCAAAGTATGAAGTGTCTCTAACTTTGAGCAATGAAATGTTTGCCCCTTGTGAATTCCTGAGCCAAGTCTGGGTCTGTGCTAATGTGCTTTTTTTTCTTTCTTCGCCGCCGCACCCCCCAGTCTTCTTACTTTGACCAGGATGATGTTGCCCTGCGTCACTTTGCTGAGTTCTTCAAGGAGCAGTCCCATGAGGAACGGGAACACGCTGAGAAACTGATGGAATTCCAGAATAAACGTGGAGGCCGAGTCCTCCTGCAGGATGTCAAGGTTGGGTCTAATGCAATGAGTGGCCCCTGGCCTGGATTCCCTTCGGACTTATTTAAATAATTTGTTTTTTTTGACTAAGTGTAATGCAGCAGTCTCATTTTTATGAGCGGTTCCTTTTTGTAAATGCCAAGCTTGTTTTTAACTTTGATCCAACTGAGTGAAACATTTGCCTGTTTCTCTCTCCAGAAGCCAGAGCAGGATGAGTGGGGCAATGGTCTGGAGGCAATGCAGAGAGCTCTGCAGATGGAGAAGGATGTGAACCAGAGTCTGCTGGATCTGCACAAACTCTCCTCTGGCCACACGGACCCTCATGTGAGTTCTTGATGGATGAATTTTCAGTGGTGTTGAAAGCGATATTGGAATCTGCCCTGCAGTCCATGTTGGTCGAGGGCTGTGTAGACTTGTTTTGGAGTAAATGTTGTTGCCTCCATTATCAATCTGATCCTAGTGTTTTTGGTTTGTTCAGTATCTGGGGTATAAATTATGGGATTGGTTCTCCATTAAATGGAATGAGCTTGGCACTTGCATGCAAGTCCAGTTGGTGCTGCCTTCTAGAGTAGTTGTAGCTGAGAAGGCAGTTCTTTTACCTGTTCTTGTAAATAGCTAGCTGTTCCACCAATCAATAACAAATTAATTCAATCTTGTCTGATCCAAATACTCAATATCGCCCTCCTGCTTCCAGCTGTGTGACTTCCTGGAGAGGCACTACTTGGATGAGCAAGTGAAGATGATAAAGAAGCTGGGAGATCACATCACCAACCTGAAGAGACTGGGAGCCCCTGAGAATGGCCTGGGAGAGTACCTGTTTGACAGGCTCACCCTGAGCTGAGTGGGAATCTGGAATCACTTGTTCTCTAATCCAATTCTGCTTCTCTTGTATTGAATATGGAAATAAAGGATTTATTTAACTAGTCTGGTTTGCTTTCTGTAATTGTATAGTCAAAACTTAAATCGGAGTAAACTGACTTCCTAACTGGCCTGACACAACAATACCCAACCAAGGATTGGTTGTTGGTTGTCTATATCAACAATTTAGATATGGGAGCAAACCTTGGCAAAGCTGAAATCTTTGGACCAGATGGACAGGGCTTAATCTCCCAAAGATATTTAGGATGAGTGGGGCAAACATTTCCGAGTGACTAGGGGAGTTATCCCTTTGTGGGTGGCTGTATTTTTTAATTTTAAAAAAAAAAACAAGCTGACTGCTGACCCTGGTTGGATAGTATAGATACAATATGGACTTTCTGATGCTCAAATAACACTGCTTGTCTATGGACCTAATACATGTGCTTAAGGTCAATGGCACCTTTTTCTGGTGTCTATGTCATCAATCACTTGTTTTTGACATGTCATGGTAATTGTTCAGGGGCATCACATCAGCTAGATGCTCTACACTCTGTGTACTGGCTTTTTTAATCACAGTAAATAATGCTTGTTGCATCTAGCTCCTCTTTACTGAATGTAATGGCTACCCATGAAAGGTCCGGCTGTATAAATCCAAGCTTTGAGTGAAAGGATACCAGCTCCTGAACTGACCTCCTAAAGCATAGATAGCTGAGAATGTGTTTTTTCACCCCATTGGGTGAACCCACAGCAAGGGCATAGAGTAAGAGGTCTCCCCATTATGGTCTTTGTGTTTATCTCCTGGCCTGTTGTTTTACTGTTTAATTGTCTAGTGCCCTTTTGAACACTTCTGTTGAACCTGCCTCTGCAATACACAAGCTGCGGGCACTAATAAAGGGAGTCAATATTGATCAATAGAATTTAGTCTGAGGAAGAGTACTTTAGACCGAGATGGAGAAATCAGAATGGTTTTGAAATGAAGAGCTATGAGGGAAGCAGGTGCAGAGAAAATGGGGGACCTGTTTGCAGCAATTATTAAAAACTTGCAGAGAGTAAAGAGATGATTTTAAAATGCTAATTGCATTTTAGCCTTCATCATAAGGCAGTGGAGCTTGAATGATAGATCATTGAATCCCTACAGAATAGAAGTAGGCCATTCAGCCCATCACATCCACACCAATCCTATGAAGAGCATTCCATCCTTGTAACCCCATAATTCCCATGGCTAACCCACCTAACTATCACATCCCTGGACAAGGCAGGCAATTCCCCACAGCCACTCCATCTAACATGCCCATCTTTGGACTGTGGGACGAAAGCAGAGCACCTGGAGGAACCCACGCAGCCACATGCAATATGTGTAAACTCCACGTACAGTCACCCAAGACTGGAATCAAACCCAGGTCCCTGGCATTATGAGGTAGCAGTGCTAACCACTGAGCTACAGCACCACCCATAAAGGGTGCAGTTGTAGAATGTGTAGGGTAGACCTCATCTGGATAACTGTAATCAGTTCCTATACATTGACCTTGGAGCATGTATTTTTCAATTTATTTCCTGGAAGAGGCTGTCACTGGGAAGACTCATCCCTGCTCTCCATCCCTCACTGCCCTGAAACTAAAACGTTTCTGACCACCTCAGAGGCAAGTCAAGAATGAACAACATTGCTGTGGGTCTGGGGTCACAGATAGGCCAGAGCAGATTATTTTCTCTAAAGATTATCACTGAAGCAGATGGATTTCTGTGAAAAGTCAACAATAGGTTTTTTTTTAACTTCATTCATGGGATAAGGGTGTCACTGGCTAAGTCAGCATTTACTGCCCATCCTGAACTGTCCAGAGGGCAATTAAGAGTTAACCAGGTTGCTGTGGGTCTGGAATCACATGTAAGACCAAACCAGGTCTGGATCACAGTTACTCTCCAGTGAGTCAGATAGATTTTTCCTGAAAATGGTTTCATGGTCATCATTAAACTCTTAATTCCAGATTTTTATTGAATTCAAATCCCAACCAGGATTCCCAGAACATTTCCTGGCTCTCTGGTATAATAGTCCAGCAATAATACCACTAGGCCATTGCCTCCCCACCACGATCACCATCACTGAGACTTGCTTTGTATTCCAAATTAATTAGTTGAATTCTACCCAGCTGCCATGATGGGATTTGAACTCATGTCCTCATGGTGTTAATCTGAGCCGCTCAGTGACAATACCATCGTCCCCCTACAGTGTAGATTCACCTGAATGATACCAGGGCTGAAAGGCTTAAATTGTGAGGATAATTTGCAAAGAGTGGACTTGAGTATTGAAGATTAACGGGTGACTATACTCGAGGTTTGGAAAATACCGAATGGGTTTGAGGAGTCAGATGGAGAGACATTATTGCGCCATGACCAAGAAGTAGAATGCTGTAATTATCACATGACCATTCAGAGCAGTTGCTCGGAATCATCTCTCCATGAAAAGGAATCAGAAATCTGGACTCTCTTTCCCAGAAACATTGGGAGCAAATAAACTGTTCAGATCTGAGATAGTTAGATGCTTGCTGGTTAATGGTGTGAAGGGAATGCAGGGCCAATGTGGACAGTGGCAGGAAGCAACAGACCAGCCATGATATCATTAAACAGCAGCACAGGCTGACAGAGCCAAACATCCTCCTCCTATTCCTCAGTTACAATCACTGAATGATCCAAATCTGCCTCCATTTCAAAGCTCTGATTGGCTCTATGTCTCTCACATCACCCTATGCCCTTCATCAGTTCCTGGATTCATGGCAATTCCTGATTGGCTTTGGGTATCTCACCCCACCCTATGCCCTTCGTTGGTTCTTTTTTTTTCTAGGTGGTTTTTGAGGAAATCAAAAAGGGAATGCAAGCTCCCACACCCAATATATACATGGTCCACAACACCACAGAACAAGCAGTTGGGCTGGGAGAATCTCCTATTTTTCTTTTCCCCTTTTTTTTTCTTTTTTTATTATTTTTTTTTATTTTAACCCCCACACTACCACCTAAGTGCGGTAGTGCTTATTTTATCCCCAGCACCCATGGTGTGTGTGTGACATTTCTCTTTTTAAGTAATTTAACCCTCACACTACCGCCCTTTGTTGGTTCCTGGATCCATGGGGGTTCCTGATTGGCTGTCAAGGACTGTCAGTGATCATTGGGAATCATTCCTTGGTTGAGTGCAGGCAGTCCCAGGAGGATAAATATAAGAGGTAATGGGAGAGTGGTTTAGTTCTAGAGTTGCCTAGGTGATAGTGAGTGGGATTAGTGAAGATGGCCTCCCAAGTGTGTCAGAACTACCACAAGGACTGTGAGGATGCTGTTAACAAGCAGATCAACCTGGAACTCTATTCTTTCTATGTTTACCTCTCCATGGTGAGGGTTGAGGGCTTGATGGTCCATTCCTTCTTTTCCCCCACCCCACCAAGAGCAATGAGGGATGGGTGATAATTTTGAGACCTGTTAATAATGCCTGTGTTCCACGTTTCATAGCTGATTCTTAAATTGTATATTGCATTGGTAGAATATTTTGAGCCACTGAGTTGTCACTTGAATATTTCCTCCTTGTATCTACTTTTCTATCCACTGAAGTGATTATTGCTAACTTTTATTGGTTGCCTTGTTAATTGACTGCTCTGTATTCAATAACCTGGTTTTATTCTGAAGTGTTTCATACTAGAACTAAATCCAAGGTTTGTTGCATCCTCTTAGAGGATGATGTCATGTGTAAACCTTTTTAAATTTTCAACTTTGGCTAAAACTTAATTGTATGACTTTCTAGTGAAATGTTAATTGAGTCCTCTTCTGCCTGTTTTCAAAATGAGTATGATCATGTTCTGTAGGCCTTAATGCAAGGTTTTTCCATGAAGCAATAATGTGAAAATATTGTCAAAAGACTTCTCTCAATGTAGAAATGGGCCCTTTGCTAACCAGTCCATGCTGAACATAATCCCAATCTAGACTAGGCCTACCTACCTGCTCCTGGCCCATATCCCTCCCAACCTTTCCTATTCATGTATTTATCTAAATGTCTGCAATATGGGTAACTGTAACTGCATTTACCACTTCCTGAGAAGGTTCATTCCACATGTGAGCTACCCTCTGGGAAAACTTGCCTCATGTGGTGTTTTTTTTTAACAACTGTTCCTCTTCATGTGCCCCCTTGTCTTGAAATTCAACTGATACTAGATGGCAACTTGGGGGTTTTGCTGCAAAGATTTGATTACATCAGTGAGTACTAAAGTTTGGGCTTCCTGAAATGGAGGCTGGGATCTGAGGTGTCTGGTCAAACTTTCAACAAGATTAGCTCCTACTCTAATGTTTGGTTGTGATTATATTCCCTTACCAATAAAGACCTTGGTAAGTGTAGGGATAAATGATCTGCTTTGGTTACATGAATTGATGAGGACAAGAGGCCGATGGACCCCTGCAAGTACCCTCTTCAAGGAACAGTCCCATGAGGAACGGGAACACGCTGAGAAACTGATGGCATTCCAGAATAAACGTGGAGGCAGAGTCCTCCTGCAGGATGTCAAGGTTGGTCTTTCATCCTACATTACAACTAATAGTACAAGACATTTGAAGCATTCATTCCCATGGCGTAATGCTATATGGTTAACTTTTTCATGTTATTCCATTGTGTTTTGGCTCATGTTTTGCACTGAGTGAAATACCTGCCTCTTCCTTTCCCCTCCAGAAGCCAGAGCAGGATGAGTGGGGCAATGGTCCGGAGGCAATGCAGAGAGCTCTGCAGATGGAGAAGGATGTGAACCAGAGTCTGCTGGATCTGCACAAACTCTCCTCTGGCCACACGGACCCTCATGTGAGTTTTTGGCTGACTTTTCAGTGGTGTTGAAGGTGATATTGGAATCTGCCCTGCACTCCATGTTGGTCTAGGGCTGTGTAGGCTTGTTTTACAGCAAATGTTGTTGCCTCCATTATCAATCTGATCCTGGTGGGTTTTTGGTTTGTTTGGTGTCTGGGGTATAAACAATTATGGGAATGGTTCTCCGTTAAATGGAATGAGCTTAGCAATTGCATGCAAGTCCAGTTGGTGCTGCCTTCTAGAGTAGTTGTAGCTGAGAAGGCAGTTTTTAACCTGTTCTTGTAAATAGCTAGCTGTTCCACCAATCAATAACAAATTAATTTAATCATGTCTGTCTGATCCAAATACTATCTCTCTTCCTCCAGCTGTGTGACTTCCTGGAGAGGCACTACTTGGATGAGCAAGTGAAGATGATCAAGAAGCTGGGAGATCACATCACCAACCTGAAGAGACTGGGAGCCCCTGAGAATGGCCTGGGAGAGTACCTGTTTGACAGGCTCACCCTGAGCTGAGTGGGATTCTGGAATCACTTGTTCTGTAATTCAATTCTGCTTCTCTTGTATTGAATATGGAAATAAAATTATTATTGAGCTGGTCTGTTTTCTGTAACTGTAAAGTTGAAACCAAAATCTGAATAAATCCATTGGATATGAGGAGTAAACAATGGTGTAGCCACATGCTTTTAGACCAGATGCATAGGGCTGCCAACAGGACTTAATCTTCCAAAGATATTTAGTGTAGGGGAATGTGTTGCCCACTCACATGAGTGAATAAGGGAGTGTCCCTTTTCTGTGGCTGTCAGAAAGAGCCATACCTAACCCTTTTTTTTTATAAAAAAGGTCAACTGCAGACCCTGGTGGGGTGGCATAGATGGCTAAGTGTTTTTCACCCATATTTGCTAAACCCACAGCTAGCACATAGGACAGTAAAAAGGTCTTTCCCCTTATGACAGCTTTTCTTAGAGGCTGCCAGTCTCAAGCCATGTTCTTGACAGAGTGGCAGCTGTCAGATAATTCAATCACATGTCACCTTCTTCAACATCCAAGGAGGCCTGATGGGAAAGCTTAAATGAGATTGCAGCCAGATGTTCCCAAAACCCCTCCGACTAGTGGAGCTAGCTCAGATGCTCTCATCTCTTGTAGCATTACCAGGTAAAATCTCATGAAATACCAAACTGGGGTAAAGGGTGCCAGCACTAAGTTTCTCAAGACTGTCACAAAACATCAGTTTTATGGGTGGGGATTGGTGCTGTATTTATGTGAGCACTTTCATTGTCTTTGAGCAGGCTGATATTGGATAAAGAGCAATTATAGTCAACAATGCTAGATATCTTACAGTTGTGGAGGAAATGTGTGTAATTAGCCAAAACACCCACATTCCACATATAACATTTTTCCTTACAATGTACTGTTGGTTGCACATTCACTACGCACATTCTGAAAGACAGTCAGTCCCTTTCGGTTAGCGACCAGTGTATGAATGCTGATATTGGGGCTAGTTTGGGAATCCTGAAGAGTTTCTTTGGTTGAATGGAGTCCAACTCTGCTTGATGTTGGCAAGGTACTGGTTCTGAAAGGGTTAAAGTTGGGCTGCAAATAGCCCTACCCAATGTGATGATATCAAAAGGACTTCAGTCAGTAAAGCAGAAAATCTGAAGATCAGGAATGATCTGAAATGGGTAAGACTGGACAGAAGAGTATTGTGAATTGGTTCAGAGGTGGGAGACTGGGAGTAGGTTATGTACTCCGATGGGCAGGAGGGGGCGAGTTATCTCTTTCCTCCAGGAATCTCAGCCTTTCATTGTATTTCTAAATGACATCCGCAAGGAAATAGAGATACATATCCATATTTCCTGATTAGGTGAGCTAGTAAAAATCGTTGACAGGATTGTCATGATTCAGAAGAAGGCCATTCAGCCCATCACATTTGCACCAGCTCTCTGAGCATTTTATCTTTGTGTTTATCTCCTGCCCTTTCCCTGGAACCTGGCCTGTTGTTCCTCTATAATTGCCCAGTGCCCTCTTGAACACTTCTGTTCAACCTGCCTCTCTCTGCCACACAGAAGCAGCGGGGACTAATAAAGCGAGTGAATAATATTGCTCAATAGAAGTTAATCTGAGGAAGAGTACTTTAGACCAAGACGGAGAAATCAGAATGGTTTTGAAATGGAGGAGCTAGGGGAGAAACAGGCGCAGAGAGAGTTGGGGACCTGCGGGCAGAAATTAAAAACTTGCGGAGTGAAGGAGATGATTTGAAATTGCTAATTGCATTTTTGTCTTCATTGCAAGGCAGTGGAGCTGGGATGTAAATCATTGAATCCTTATATCATAGAAGCAGGCCATTCAGCCCATCAGGGCCACTTCAATCTTCTGAAGAGCATCCCACTCAGACCAATCCCATCCTTATAACTCCATATTTCCCACGGCTAACCCACCTAGTCTGCACATCCTTGGACACTCCATCTAACCTACACAACTTTGGACTGAGGGAGGAAACCAGAGCACCTGAAGAGGCTGTCACTGGGAAGACAATCCCTGGGAAGACAATCCCTGGGAAGACAATCCCTGCTCTCCAGCCCTCACTGCCCTGAAACTAAAAGGTTTCTGACCATCTCAGAGGCAAGTCAAGAATGAACAACATTGCTGTGGTTCTGTAGTCACAGATAGGCCAGAGCAGATTTATTTCCCTAAAGGATACCACTGAACCAGATGGATTTCTGTGAAAATCAAAGATAATTGTTTTAAAGTTCATTCATGGAATAAAGGTGTCAGTGGTTAAGTCAGCATTTATTGCCCATCCTGAACTGTCCAGAGGGCAACTAAGAGTTAACCAGGTTGCTGTGGGTCTGGAGTCACATGTAAGACCAGACCAGGTCAGGATCACAGTTTCCCTCCAGATGTGTTTTTCCTGACAATGGCTTCATGGTCATCATTAAACTCTTAGTTCCAGATTTTTATTGAATTCAAATCCCAACCAGGGTCCCCAGAACATTTCCTGGCTCTCTGGTATAATAGTCCAACAATAATACCACTGGGCCATTGCCTCCCCACCACGATCACCATCACTGAGACTTGCTTTGTATTCCAAATTAATTAGTTGAATTCTACCCAGCTGCCATGGTGGGGTTTGAACTCATGTCCTCATGGTGTTAATCTGAGCCTCTCAGTGACTGGCTCAGTGACAATACCATCGTCCCCCTACAGTGTAGATTCACCTGAATGATACCAGGACTGAAAGGCTTAAATTGTGAGGACACTTTGTAAACAGTGGACTTGCATTCACTCGAATATCAAAGATTATACTCGAGGTTTGGAAAATACCAAATGGGTTTGAGGAGTCAGATGGAGAGACATTATTGCGCCATGACCAAGGAGTAGAATGCTGTAATTATCATGTGGCCATTCAGAGCAGTTGCTCGGAATCATCTCTCCATGAAAAGGAATCAGAAATCTGGACTCTCTTTCCTAGAAACATTGGGAGCAAATAAACTGTTCAGATCTGAGATAATTAGATGCTTGCTGGTTAATGGTGTGAAGGGAATGCAGGGCCAATGTGGACAGTGGCAGGAAGCAACAGACCAGCCATGATATCATTAAACAGCAGCACAGGCTGACAGAGCCACACATCCTCCTCCTGTTCCTCAGTTACAATCACTGAATGATCCAAATCTGCCTCCATTTCAAAGCTCTGATTGGGCCCAGGTATCTCACCTCACCCTGTTCCTGTCATCAGGTCCTGGATTCATGGAGATTCCTGATTGACTCTGGGTATCTAACCCCACCCAATTCCCTTCATCGGTTCCTGGATCAATGGGGATTCCTGATTGGCTGTCAGGATTGTCAATCATCATTGGCGAATCATTCCCTGGTTGAGTGCAGGCTGTCCCAGGAGGATAAATACAAGAGCTAATGGGAGAGTGGTTTAGTTCTAGAGTTGTTTAGGTGATAGTGAGTAGGAATAGTGAAGATGGCCTCCCAAGTGTGTCAGAACTACCACAAGGACTGTGAGGATGCTGTTAACAAACAGATCAACCTGGAGCTCTATTCCTCCTATGTTTACCTCTCCATGGTGAGGCTTGTGGGCTTGATAGTCCATTCCTTCTTTTCCCCCACCCCACCAAGGGCAACTAGGGATGGGAAATGATTTCTAGACCTGTTAATTCCTGTGTTCAATGTTTCATAGATGATTCTTAAATTGTATATTGCATTAGTAAAACATTTTAAGCTACTGAGTTGTCTTTTTAAAGTTTCCTCCTTTATATCTACTCACTATCCACTGAAGTGATTACTGTTCAGTCTTGATTGATTGCCTTGTTAATTGACTGCTCTATATTCTATAAATTAGTTTTATTCTCCAGTGTTTCATACAGGAACTAAATCCAAGGTTCCTTGTATCCCCTTGGAGGATGATGTCATGTGTAAACCTGCTTAATTTGTCAACTTTGACTAAAATTTAATTGGATGGCTAGCTAGTGAAATGTTAACTACTTGAGCCTTCTACCTGTCTTCTAAACAGGTATGATCATGTCCTGTTGGCCTTAATTCCATGAAGCAATAATGTGAAAATATTGTCAAAGGACTTCTCAAGTGTAGAAATTTGCCCTTTTGCCAACCAGTCCATGCTGAACATAATCCCAATCTAGACTAGGCCCACCTGCCTGCTCCTGGCTCATATCCCTCCAAACCTTTCCTATTCAGGTATCTATGTAAATGCCTGCAATATTGTAATTATGCCTGCATTTACCATTTCATGAGGAAGTTCATTCTGAGTGACCCTCTGGGGGACATTTACCTTGTGGTGTTTTAAACTCTCTCTCCTTGTGCCCCTTGTCTTGAAATTCAACTGATACTTGGGGGTTTTTGTGAAAAGATTTCTGATTACATGAGTTCAGTTGAGTACTGAAATAAATTCTGGCTTCCTGAAATGGAGGTTGGGATCTGAGGTGTTTGGTCAAAGGTATGACCATATTAGCTCCTACTCTAATGTGCTTGGTTCTGGGGAGTTGATTATATTCCCTCCCAATAAGACCTTGGTAAGTGTTGGGATAAATGATCTGCTTTGATCACATGAATTGATGACAAGAGGCCCCATGGCCCCCAGCAAACCTCTCCACTCCTTTCAGTAAGATCATGCTCATTTGGTTTACATCCTGCAGTCTGGTTTTTAATTCTTGACAACAGTATCTTTGCCTAACAATACCTACCTCAAATAGGTTGAGTTGCAAGATCAATTCAAGCCTCCTCAACTGATCAATACAGATGACCTTAAACTATGCTCTTGTTCTGAATTCTACACAACCTACCTTGTCCAGACTATTCAGCATTAGTATTGTAGGTTGTTTTGCTCTAATGTGTTACCCTAATGTGATGGACAAATTAGGGACACTAGAGTCAAGCTTCTAAAGCATAACCTTTTTTAAATGTGGTTGTAGCACAACTACTTTGCCAACACTAAGTACTGTTTCTAAAGTGATTTTTTTCTTTAAGGTGGGGTTGCACAGAATGCAGCCACTGCATTATAGAAGAACTGTCTGTTCTTGTCTAAGCTGAAAACCAGCTACATAGGGTCTGCCTGAAGCTCTCAATGGGTGAGATCTGGAGCTTCCCTGATACTTACTCCTTTCTCGCACAGTCCTCTTATTTTGACCGGGATGATGTTGCCCTGCGTCACTTTGCTGAGTTCTTCAAGGAGCAGTCCCATGAGGAACGGGAACACGCTGAGAAACTGATGGAATTCCAGAATCAACGTGGAGGCAGAGTCCTCCTGCAGGATGTCAAGGTTGGTCTATCATCCTACATTACAACTAACTATTCTGGACATGTATTTGAAGCATTCATCCCTGTGGGGTGATGCTGTATGGCACACTATTCCGAGTCAACCTATTCATGTTGTTCCATTGTGTTTTGGCTCTCATTTCAGTGAAATATCTGTCTTTTCCTTTCCCCTTCCAGAAGCCAGAGCAGGATGAGTGGGATAATGGTCTGGAGGCAATGCAGAGAGCTCTGCAGATGGAGAAGGATGTGAACCAGAGTCTGCTGGATCTGCACAAACTCTCCTCTGGCCACATGGACCCTCATGTGAGTTTTTGATGGCTGTCTTTTCAGTGGTATTGAAGGTGATATTGGACCCTGCATCCATGTTTGTCTAGGGTTGTGTAGGCTTGTTTTACAGCAAATGCTGTTGCCTCAGTTATCAATCTGATCCTAGTGGGATTTTGGTTCCTTTAGCATCAGGGGTATAACGTATGGGATTTTTCTCCAATTAAATGGAAGTAGCTTGGCACTTGCATGGAAGTCCGGTTGGTGCTGCCTTCTAGAGTAGTTGTAACTAAGAAGGCAGTTTTTAACCTTGGTGGAACAGCTAGCTATTTACAATCAATAACAAATTAATTCAATCTTGTCTGTCTGATCCAAATACTCCATATCACCCTCCTGCTTCCAGCTGTGTGACTTCCTGGAGAGGCACTACTTGGATGAGCAAGTGAAGATGATCAAGAAGCTGGGAGATCACATCACCAACCTGAAGAGACTGGGAGCCCCAGAGAATGGCCTGGGAGAGTACCTGTTTGACAGGCTCACCCTGAGCTGAGTGGGATCCTGGAAACGCTGTTCTCTAATCCAATTCTGTTTCTCTTGTATTGAATATGGAAATAAAAAAATTATTATTGAACTAGTCTGGTTAGTTTTCTGTACCTACATAGTCAAACTTCAATCTGAATAAATTGACTTCCTAACTTGCCTGACCCAATTGATTGGTTGCCTATATCAACAATTTGGAAATGGGAGCTAACCTTGGCAAAGCTGAATTCTTTGGACCAGATGGACAGGGCTGTCAACAGGGCTTAATCTCCCAAAGATATTTAGGATGAGTGGGCAAACATTTTCCTAAGTGACTAGGAGTTGTCCCTTTTGCACGGCTTTTTCACCTCTATTATTTCTTTTTTTAAAAATAAGCTGACTGCCCACCCTGGTTGGGTGGGATAGATACAATATGGACTTCGTGATGCCCAAATAACAGCTTGCCTATACACTTAATACATGTGCTTAAGGTCAATGGTACCTTTTTGGTGTCCATGTCATCAATCACCTGTTTTTGTCATGGCAATTGTTCAGGACCTCCACCTCAGCTAGATGCTCTACAATCTGTACTGGCTATTGTTGGCTCTCAACAGTAAATAACTTTGTTACAATTAGCTCCTCTTTACTGAATGTGATGGCTACCTTATGAAAGGTCCAGCTGTAAAAATCAAAGCTTTGAGTGAAAGGATACCAGCTTCTGAACTGACCTTCCACTAGCATAGATGGCTGAGAATGGGTTTTTTTTCCACCCCTATTGGGTGAACTCACAGCTAGGACATTGAGTAAGAGGTCTTTCCATTCTGACAGCTTTCCTAAGGGGCTGCTTGTCTTTGCTATAAATTGTTACGATCTAGCCCTCCACTATCACCTGATGAAGGAGCGTCGCTCCAAAAGCTAGTGTGCTTCCAATTAAACCTGTTGGACTATAACCTGCTGTTGTGATTTTTAACTTTGTCTCAAGTTGTCTCAAGCCATGTTCTTAATAAAGTGGCTGCTGTCAGTTAATTCATTCACATGTTGACTTTTTTAAACTTCCAGGGGCAACTGATGGGAAAGATTAAAAATAAGATTGCAACTGGATTTTTCCACAACCTCACAGAATAGTGGAAATAGTGGATCTTGCTCAAATGTTCCTGCAGCCTTTTCTGGTGAAATCTCAAATTGGGGAAAAGGACACTGGCGCTAAGTTTCTACATTCATCGGGTTTCTCTCCTCATTCTGTGGAGGATTGACTTCAGACTCCCGCAGGATGCAAGGGGCATGATGTTGACAATCTCAAGACTCTCACAAAACGTCCCTGTTTTATGGGCTGGGGGGGTGGGGGCAGGTGCTGTATTTATGTGAGTACTTTTATTGTCTTTGAGCAGGCTGATATTGGATGAAGAGCAATTCCATTCACCACGGGCTACACTTCTTACATTTGAGGAGGAAATGCTTGTAATTAGCCAAACCACACCCACATTCCATATATAACATCTTACCTTATAATATACTGTTGGTTGCACATTCACTGCAGACATTTTTGAAAGACAGTCAGTTCCTTTCAGTTAGGGATCAGTGTATGAATGCTGTTATTGGGGCTGGTTCAGGAATCCTGAAGAGTCTAACTGGAGTCTAACTCTGCTTGAGGTTGGCAAGGTACTGGTTCTGAAAGGGTTAAAGTTGGGCTGCAATAAGCCCCACCCAATGCAATGATTTCAGTTGGACCTGAGTCAGTAAAGCAGATAATAGTCAGATCAGAAATGATCCGAAATGGCTAAGGCTGGCAAGACGATTATTGGGAATTGGTTCAGAGATGGAAGACTGAGACTAGGTGGCGCATTCCAATGGGCAGGAGGAGATTAATCATCTCTCCCCCAGAAATTTGTCCAGGAATCTCAGCCTTTCATTGTATTTCTAAATGACATCAATGAAAAAATAAAGTTATATATGTATGTTTCCTGATGAGGTGATCCAGTAAATATCATTGACAGAATTGTCATGATTGAGAAGAAGGCCATTCAGCCCATCACATTTGCACCAGCTCTCTGAGCATTTTACCTTTGTGTTCATCTCCTGCCCTTTCCCTGGAACCTGGCCTTTTGTTCCTGTTTAATTGCACAGTGCCCTCTGGAACACTTCTGTTCAACCTGCCTCTGCCACACAGAAGCAGCGGGCACTAAGAAAGCGAGTGGACAATATTGATCAATAGAATTTAAACTGAGGAAAAGCACTTTAGACCAAGACAGAGAAATCAGAATGCTTTTGAAATGGTGAGTAGCTACGAGGGAAACAGGTGCAAAGAGACTTGGGGACCTGCGTGCAGAAATTATTAAAAACTTGCAGAGAGTAAAAGAGATAACTTTAAAATGCTTGAATGTAAATCATTGAATCCCTATATCATAGAAGCAGACCATTCAGCCCATCACATCCACACCAATCCTATGAAGAGCATCCCATTCTTGTAACCCCATATTTCCCATGGCTAACCCACCTAGCCATCACATCTCTGGACTAGGCAGGCAATTTCCCACAGCCACTCCATCTAACGTGTCCAGCTTTGGGCTGTGGGAGGAAACCCACATAAAATATATGCAAACTGCCCACACAGTCACCCAAGGCTGGAATCAAACCCAGGTCCCTGGCATTGTGAGGTAGCACTGCTAACCACTGAGCTACAGCATCACCCATAAAGGTGTGCTGCAGAAGTAGAATGTGTAGAGTAAACCTCATCTGGACAACTGTAAACAGTTCCAATACATCGACCTTGGAGCGTGTTTTTTTCAATTTATTTCCTGGAAGAGGCTGTCACTGGGAAGACTCATCCCAGCTCTCCATCCCTCACTGCACTGAAACTAAAACCTTTCTGACAATCTCAGAGGCAAGAGCTGAAAATGTGTTGCTGGAAAAGCGCAGCAGGTCAGGCAGCATCCAAGGAGCAGGAGAATCGACGTTTCGGGCACCATGGGGTAGCCACCTGCTCTTGGAGCAGATGGATAGGGCTGCCAACAGGGCTTAATCTCACAAAGATAAGTGGGCAACACATTTTCCTGAGTGAATAGGGGAGTTGTCCCTTTTGGGTGGCTGTCAGAGCCATACCTACCTTTTTTAAAAATAGGTCAACTGCAGACCCTGGTGGGGTGGCATAGATGGCTGAATGTTTTTCTCCCATATTTGCTAAACCCACAGCTAGCACATAGGACAGTAAAGAGGTCTTTCCCCTTATGACAGCTTTTCTTAGAGGCTGCTAGTCTCAAGCCATGTTCTTGACAAAGTGGCAGCTGTCAGATAATTCAATCACATGTCACCTTCTTCAACATCCAAGGGGGCCTGATGGGAAAGCTTAAATGAGGTTGGGATCTGAGGACTGCAGATGCTGGGGATCAGAACTTAAAAATGTATTGCTGGAAAAGCACAGCAGGTCAGGCAGCAAAGGAGAAGGAGAATTGACGTTTCTCCTTCTCCTTTGATGCTGCCTGACCTGCTGCGTTTTTCCAGCAATACATTTTTAAGCTCTGATCCCCAGCATCTGCAGTCCTCACTTTCTCCCAATGTGGACAGTGGCAGGAAGCTTCAGGCCAGCCATGATATCATTGATTGGCAGCACAGGCTGAAAGGGCTGAACATCTTCCTCCTGTTCTTCAGTTACAATCACTGAATGCCTCCATTTCAAAGCTCTGATTGGCCGCACGTATCTTACTTCACCCTGTTCCAGTCATCAGTTCCTGGATTCATGGGGATTCCTGATTGGCTGTCAGGGATTGTCAATCATCATTGGTGAATCATTCCCTGGTTGAGTGCAGGCTGTCCCAGGAGGATAAATGCAAGGGCTAATGGGAGAGAGGCTCAGGTCTAGAGTTGTCTTGGTGATAGTGTGCAAGAATAGTGAAGATGGCCTCCCAAGTGTGTCAGAACTACCACAAGGACTGTGAGGATGCTGTTAACAAGCAGATCAACCTGGAGCTCTATTCCTCCTATGTTCACCTCTCCATGGTGAGGCTTGTGGGCTTGATGGTTTATTCCTTCTTCCCCCACCACACCATGAGCAACTAGAGATGGGCAATAGTTTCTATTACTGCCAATGATGCCTGTGTCCTGGACCTTTCATAATTGATTTTTATCTTGAGCCACTGAGTTGTGTTTTGAATGTTTCCTCCTTCTAACTACCTTCTATCCACTGAAGGGATTACTGCTAACTTTTATTGATTGCCTTGTTAACTGACTGCTCTGTATTCTATAAACTGTTTTATTCTGAAGTGTTTCATACTGAAATTAATTCCAAGGTTTCTTGCATCCTCTTGGATGATGTCATGTATAAACCTGCTTAATTTGTCAACTTTGACTAAAACTTAATTGGATGACTAACTTGTGAAAGACTTAACTATTTGAGCCCTCTTCTGCCTGTTTTCTAAATAAGTATGATCATGTTCTGTTGGCCTTAATACTGGCTTCTTCCATGAAGCAATAATGTGAAAATATTGCCTAAGGACTTCTCTCTGAGTGTAGAAATGGGCCATTTTGCTAACCAGTCCATGCTGAAATAATCCCAAACTCGACTAGTCCCAATTGCCTGCTCCTGGCCCATATCCCTCCGAATCTTTCCTATCCCTGTATCTATCCAAATGTCTATAATTGTACCTGCATTACCACTTCCTGAGGAAGTTCATTCCACATGTGAGCTAACCTCTGGGGAAAATTTGCCTCGTGTGTTTTTTAAACTTCTCCTCTTCTTGTGCCTACTTGTCTTGAAATTCAACTGACACTCAAGGGCTACTTGGGGGTTTTGGTGAAAGGATTTCTAAATACATGACTTCAGTTGCGTATTGAAATCTTGGGTTTTGTGAAATGGAGGCTGGGATTGAGGAAGTAATTAGGAGAAAGTGAGGGCTGCAGATGCTGGGGATCAGAGCTTAATGTGTTGCTGGAAAAGCGCAGCAGGTCAGGCAGCATCAAAGGAGAAGGAGAATCGATGTTTCGGGCATAAGCCCTTCAGGAATGAGGAGGGTGTGCCAAGCAGGCTAAGATAAAAGGTAGGGAGGAGGGACTTGGGGGAGGGATGTTGGGAATGCAATAGGTGGAAGGAGGTTAAGGTGAGGGTGATAGGCTGGAGAGGGGGTGGGGGTGGGGGCGGAGAGATTGGGAAGAAGATTGCAGGTCAAGAAGGCGGTGCTGAGTCTGAGGGTTGGGACTGAGAAAAGGTGGGGGGAGGGGAAATGAAGCTGGAGAAATCTGTATTCATCCCTTGTGGTTGGAGGGTTCCTATTGAGGAAGTAATGGCCATTGAGGTGCCTGGTCTAAGTTACAACCGGTTAGCTCCCAGCTGTGCTTGGTTCTGAAGGGTTGATTAGATTAGGTTCCTTACAGTGCGGAAACAGGCCTTTCGGCCCAACAAGTCCACACCGACCCTCCAAAGAGTAACCCACCCAGACCATTTCCATCTGGCAATTTAGCGTAGCCAATTCACCTGACCTGCACATCAACTCCACACTCAGTTGCCTGAGGCTGGAAGTAAACCTGGTGCTGTGAGGCAGCAGTGCTAACCACTGAGCCACCATGATCACTTCCCCCACAAAGACTTTGGTAAGTGTAGGGCTAAATGATCTGCTTTGGTCACAAATTGACAACGGCAAGAGGCCATGTGGCCCCCAGGACACATGCTCAACTCTTTCAGTAAGATCATGCTCATTTGGTTTGCATTCTGCAGTCTGCTTTTAATTCTAGATAACTGTGCCAACACAAATAGGCCTGATGCCTACACAAATAGGTAAGAGGTTGATATTCAAGATCATATCAAGCCTCTCCTCTCAACCCATCAATGCAGATGGTCTTTATATTCTAAACTATGCTCTCTAGTTCTGAACTCTACCCAACCCCAATACATTCCTACCTTGTCCAGACCATTCAGCATTTGTATGCAGGTTGTTTTGCTCTAATGTGTTTGATAAATTATGGACACTGTTTCTAAAGCATGAACTCTTAACGTGTGTTGGCTGCAGCACAACTACTTTACCAACACTTTAAGCACTGTTTCTAAAGTGATTGTTTCTATAATGTGGCATTACATAAGAATGCAGCCATCTCATTATGAAGCACTGCCTGTACTCATTCTTGTCTAAGCTGAAAATAAGCTACACAGGGTCTTACTGACGTTCTCGATGGGTGAGATCTGGAGCTTTCCTGACTCCATGCTTTTTCTCTCCCACAGTCCTCTTATTTTGACCGGGATGATGTTGCCCTGTGTCACTTTGAGTTCAAGGAGCAGTCCCATGAGGAACGGGAACACGCTGAGAAACTGGGAATTCCAAAATAAACGTGGAGGCCAAGTCCTCCTGCAGGATGTCAAGGTTGGTCTATCATCCTACATTACAACTAACAGAACAAGACAAGCATTTGAAGCAATCATTCCCATGGGAGTAATGCTATATGGCACAATATTCGTAGTTACCTTTTCATCTTCATCTTATTCCATTGTGTTTTGGTTCATGTTTCACATTGAATGAAGCATCTGCCTCTCCCCTTGCTCCAGAAGCCAGAGCAGGATGAGTGGGGCAATGGTCTGGAGGCAATGCAGAGAGCTCTGCAGATGGAGAAGGATGTGAACCAGAGTCTGCTGGATCTGCACAAACTCTCCTCTGGCCACACGGACCCTCATGTGAGTTCTTGATGGCTGGATTTTCAGTGGTGTTGAAGGTGATTTTGGAATCTGCCCTGCACTCCATGTTTTTAACCTGCTTTTGTAAATAGCCAGCTGTTCCACCAATCCACAGCAACAAACTAATTCCATCATGTCTGTCTGATCCAAATATTCCATATCACCCTCCTGCTTTCCAGCTGCGTGACTTCCTGGAGAGGCACTACTTGGATGAGCAAGTGAAGATGATCAAGAAGCTGGGAGATCACATCACCAACCTGAAGAGACTGGGAGCCCCTGAGAATGGCCTGGGAGAGTACCTGTTTGACAGGCTCACCCTGGGGGAGAGCGACTAAATTTATTCCTGATCTATTCTATCTTGATCATGTACAATATCATCCCCTTAATTGAGGTACTCTTTCATGTCCAACATAAGTAACTTGTTTTTGTAGAATGAAATAAAATGGCATTTAGAACTGCCTTAGTCTGTCCTGCTTGCAACTATCAATTGCCTCTTGCAAGGCAATTGCATGAGTTCAGACTTGGATCGCACTAGTTTGTAATGCTTTCAATTTGTAGTAGCTCATGTGTGCTGTAGGAAGCTGATCTCCACCCTGATCTCCACCCTGATCTCCACCCTGATCTCCACCCTGATCTCCACCCTGATCTCCACACTTGCTCCCCTTCAAAATACATTGCTCCATTAACCGCAATCTAGTTTTTTAATTCTCTGAACTTTTTCTTGCCTTTTATTTATTCTGAATAAAACAGCAACACCTGCTGGTCTTCTAAGCAAAAGGATCATCACTGCTTCCACTGGCAAATGTTGATTTCGTGTCTGTATGTGAAAATTCTTAAAGTTGCTCCAAAATACTTCAGTTCACAGGGGTGGGACAGGAGGTCCTGTTCAATGTAACTTGTCTTCATGTAGTGGTGTTTTAATGCAACATCTTTGCTGGAATGATTGATTAAAGTAAACTATCAAAACTTATGGCAACAATTGGCCCAGCTTCTAGGTAGGTGCTCTCCTCTATAAAGGAGAGGCAATGGAGCAGTTTAGGACTTGACCAACTGTATCCAGTCATCAATAGTAAAGGGATTAAAATCTGGCAGGTGTAACAGGCTAGGATTGGAGCTAGGCAGAGACTTACAATTTGCAAGGGATGAGGATACCATAGAAATACTTGGCAGTGGAGTGACTGTTGTCATTTTAACACTTGAAGTGTCACCGAGTCATGAGCCAAAATACCTTTGTAAACAGAAACTGCTGGAACAGCTGAGTAGGTCCGGCAGTATCTATGCAGAAAAATCCATTAACGTTTCAGGTCCGGTGATCCTTCCTCAGAACTGATGGTAGCTAGGAATATGTTGGATTACCTGCAGGAGGTAGGGTGGGGGGGGAGCTGGTAAAGGGTAAGCGATAGGTGGGAGATGAGCCCAAAGGATAAGAATAGTTGGGCAGACAAAGGAATGGATAATCCTCTGGATAGGAGGGTGAATAACTATTAATTGCAACTGGTTGTTGCTAACAACAAGTGTGTATAATAGCGGACTATGATAACAAGGCCTGGTGTGTGGGGGTCAGAGTATGGACATGGGTGAGTTCAAGCCTTAAAACTGTTGAACCTTTGAAATCACTGGTGTGTGGGGTTTGGACAGACTCATAGTATTTGGATTCCTCTAACTCTGTAGGTTAATTTTTAACCACTCAAATCAATTTTAACATCCTATATCTGGTTTTAATGTCTGGTACTTTTCATGGACTAACATGCCCTTCAAGGGAAAAAAACATTGACTTGAGTTGGCTGCTGCAATCGCTTGACCACAACTTGAGCAGCTCTCAAAACTAGCAATAGACTAGAAGCAGTCTGACCTGCAAAAAGTCACTGAACTGACTGAAGCCAGTCACTGGTCTGTATCTCCTGTTTGATTTACAGCATTCAGGGAGTTTCACACAATGGGACAAAAATCACCTACACGTTCTCCACAGCGGTGAGGGTGGGGTGAAGCCAGATATGGGCATTCAGAAAAGAATTGTATTTCAGACAATAGCATTTGGCCAGAGAAGAAAATAAATGGGTCGATAACACAAGGATCCTATAGAGTTAGAAGGTATCAACTTTTCCCTCTCGCAGTCTCTTGAAGGAAACATCCAGTGATAAAGCAAATTGGAAACTATCAGTGCACTGAACTCAAAGATAATGACAATTTGCTAATGTTGAGGCTATGCCAATAAGTAAACAACCATGGTCTCGGGTTAAAACCTGGCACTCAAGGACTGTAAAGATGTCACCAATTGCATGTTCTTTGATTTCCCTTTGTACCGGACACTTCAAAATTTATGCTTTTATTTTTCTCCAGGTTAGTGTGTGTCATGAGCAAAGTCATTATGGAGATATAAAACTTTTTTAATTCCAATGTGTGTGCTTTGAAAAAGGTCAGTGGATGTAAATTCAGTGAGCGACTGGCAGAATCGTGCATGGAGCCATGGAAAGTCTCACCTATGCAGAAAGAATTAAACCTTAATCTCAAATCCTAAAGGAAAGAGCTATCCAGAAGCTGCATACCCAACCCCTCTCAGCGGGAAGCCATCTCCTGCAGATATACTTGTGTTTCAACCAAGGGACACACAGAAGCAAAGGTTAAAAACCGACTGCAACTCCTGCTCCATGTGCTATTCTACGGTGAAGACTACAGCTTGAGAACAGCCACTAAACACCCCCACACTTCAGGTAAGGAAGAGAAGTCTCTCTCTTGCTGAGTGCTGACTGCTAGCCACTATCAAAAGGAATGCAGAAAATGGAATTTCAATCTACCTGTAAAGTCAAGAACCTCAAACTGATTGCTCTCCTCCAATGTCAATGTTACAGGGGCCATCGAATATAACTGCCTCAACATTCTACTATCTTTTTTTTACCATTCCTTCAGCGTCAGAGGGTTAAAACCTTGGCAATAACAGCACTACATAATAACAGTACCTACATCATAAGGACTACAACAGTTCAAGAAGACATGGCGGCTCAGAGGTTAGCACTGCTGCCTCACAGCGCCAGGGACCCAGGTTCAATTCCCAGATGACTGTCTGTGTGGAGTTTACATGTCCTCCCCGTATTTCTGCAGGTTTCCTCCCACAGTCCAAAGATTTGCAGGTTAAGGTGGGTTGGCTGTGGTAAAATTGTGCAGGTTAGGTGGATTTGCCATGGTGAATACAGGATAGGATCTCAGTGGGACTAGGTGAAAGTGAGGACTGCAGATGCTGGAGATTACAGTCAAGAGTGTGATGCTGAAAAAGCATAGCAGGTCAAGTAGTATTTGAGGAGCAGGAGATTGACGTTTTGGGCAAAAGCCCTTCATCAGGAAATTTTCCTGCTCCTTGGATGCTGCCTGACCTTCTGTGCTTTTCCAGCATCACACTCTTGACTCTCAGTGGAATGCTGTTCAGCAGGACAGTTTGGACTTGATAGGCTGAGTGGCCTGTTTCCACATTGTAGGGAATTTATGATTCTAAGGCAGCTCACCGACCTTAATATCAAGGGGCAATCTGAGGTAGGCAATAAACATTGGCCGTTTGCAACACCCACCATGGATGATGGTACCATTGGGCTCAAATATCCAGAGGCCTGGGCGACTGTCCTGGGGACAAACGTTTAAGTCCCACCATCAATTTAATTGCAATGAACAAATGCAAGCAAATGATGTGGAAGATAACATTAGTCTCAATGGTGGTCACCATGTCAACTGTCACCAGATGTTGAAAAAAGCCATCAGATTCAGTCGTCATTTACTTCAGAGTAGGAAATCTGCTGTCCTTACCCAGTCTGGCCTACATGTGACTCCAGATGCCCTCAAATGGCCCTCGCAATGCCCCCTCCATGCAAGGGCAATTAGGGATGGGTAACATCCAGTGGCCACTTGCCAGTGGCTCCAACATCTCAGTAAAAATAGTGGGAGGAGATTTGTGAGAGATAGCAGACATTTGGGCCAAATGGCCTGTCTCTGTGAGGTCGAGCTGGGTAATTGTGTTTCATTGCCTTCCAGGTGTGGAAAGGTTCAGGGGGTTTTCCAAAGATCTCATTCCACAGGTTCCCTGTTGAAATCTGTGTGTGTGGGGGGGGGGGGGGGCGGTGTGGGGACAGGGGGATGGAGTGGGGACTGTTTTCCTTCACACTGAACTTTCCCGATCTAACAGGCCACGCTCCCTTCGTCACGAGCTGTATGTGGGGTCAACTGTTCCATGGCCAGGGTATCGGAGATTGAACAGTTCACCTACTGCAGTCTGAGCCGGTGTGTCGGAGGGGAAAGGCCAGGGAGTTAGCTTTGTATTTTTATTACCACCACAATCCTTCCGACCATACCCCTTCCCCCCCCCTCCCCTCCCCACCCCCACCCAACTCAGAACAGCCCAAAATCTTTACAGACATTCTTTGTAACTTAGGAAACACTGCAGCCACTGCGCACAGCAAGATCCCACTGAAAGATATCTCAAAACAAAACAGATTTTTTTTTTAATGACATGAGATAAATATTGGCCAGGGCACTGCACCCCCCACTCAAACTCAGGTGGCCATTCAGTCCATCCCAGAGGGCAGCCGGAGGCTCCACTGGAGGATAGTGCCTCTGACAGTGCAGCACTCCCTCACAGTGTCAGCCTGAATTCCAGGCTTTGGGAGGGTGGGGTAGGGGGCACAAGATTTCAACCGACATCCCTCTGACTTGGACGAGCTGTCAATGAAACGGAAAGCTCTGCTGGAGGCAATCCACTTCAAACTTCAAAACCCCTCGGTGCTCAGACGGTTAAGTCGGGCCACACGCTGCGAACAGTCCGATTGGCCACGACTCAGAGCTAAAGCAGGCTGCGCTTCATCATCTCTGTCATCTTATCTCCCCTACCCTACAGGCTGACCTCGCCCTCACAGGCGTCATTTGACAAAAAAAAATCTTCCACACTTTGGCTTCAGGGGATAGTGGAGTGGGGGCTGTGGGAGCACGTGGGAGCGAGAGCGGTAGACAGAGAGAGAGAGAGAGAGACCCAGAGAAACAGAGAGAGAGAGAATCAGCTATTTAGAGGAGCCTTGCCATGTCAGAAAGCAAGTGTGAGGAGAACTTGCTCATTACGGAAAAGGAGACAGACACATCTGGGTTGTCCAAGGCCCCGTGCTTGGAGCTGCGAACGGCCATGGAGAAATGGTGAGCTTGACAAGGGGCTTTGAGTCAAATTCCTGTCTGATTGTAATTTTATGGGTGGCGTGAAGAACTTCACGGTAAAATGTGGTGTTTTGCTTCAAATTACTGACAGCATTGCTGAATCACTTTGCAGGGCATCTGCGTGGGGAACCAAGCAGCTCGTACACATCGCGGGTTAACCATTTCTGTGGAATTCTGGCTGTCCCATCTCATTCTCCCAATTAGAGTGACTGTACAATTAGTGTTGTTTACTCCACCTCACCCAGTGCAGGAGGAGGGAGTCTTGACGCATGCCCTTTGATTATTGTCCATGACAATTACCGGCAACACAGAGACAGTCAGCGTCAGCCTGTGGCAGTTATTGTTATCTATGACAGTCAGTGTCAGCCACGACAGTGTCGGCCTGACAGTTAGTGTTGTCCATGACAGTCGGCGTAGTCCATGCAAGTTAGTGTCGGCCATGACATTCAGTATCATTCATGACAGTTAGTGTTGTCCAAGACAGTTGGTGTCGGCCATGACAGTGTCAGCCATGGCAGTTAGTGTTGGCCATGACAGTTGGTGTCGGCCATGACAGTGTCAGCCATGGCAGTTAGTGTTGGCCATGACAGTGTCATCCACAACAATCAGTACCACATCGGGGCTGGCCTTCCATTCTAACCTGGATTATAGAAATTCTGCCACTTTGAATATGCCTTTAAAAATGCCGAAAGGAGAGGACTATGTATAAAGGAATGCAGAACACTTCCATGATATAGAGAAGGCAAAGGGCTGGATTAACTAGTAAGTATAAAACCATTCTAAAGAGGCAATAAAACAAACCAAAGAACTGTGGATGCTGGAAATCAGAAACAACAACAAACATTGCTCGAAAAGCTCAGCTGGTCTGTGAAGAGAGAAAGCAGAGTTAACATTTCGGATCCAGTGACCCTTCTTCAGAACAATACAGAGCTTCTGTAAGGGAGGCAATAACTTTATTCATATGTGGAATAATATTACAATATGTGACAGAGATTAGTCCCTCAGCTAAATGAGGAGGAAGGCAGTGGGATTGAGGTACAGTCAAGCATCTATGGAAGTATCAGATAGAAGGGCTGACAGCGGCCCCTTGCCTGGACTTTTCTTGAGTGGTAAAGAACCAATTTATTTTGATATAGTTCTGGGTGTGGTTTTGATCTCCCTTTCTGCGGAAGGGTGTTCTGACAACTGATGGAGAGCAGCAACGGGTTTACCCAAAACAAAAAACAGAAATTGCTGGAGAATCTCAGCAGGTCTGGCAGCATGTGTGGAGAGAGAAACAGAGTTAATGTTTCAGGTGCAGTGAACCCTTAAAGAAGAGTCATCAGTCTCCAAATGTTAACTCTTTCTTTTCACAGACGCTGCCAGACCTGCTGAGTTTCTCCAGCAATTACTGTGCTTGTTTCAGATTCCTTGTTTATTAAAGCTTTCCCAGACTGGTACCTGGGGGATGGCAGGACTGACGTATGAAGGAAGACTGGATTGGGCAGGATTATATTCCCAGGAGTTCAGGAAAATTAGGGTGCGGGGAGATCTCTTAGGAACCTATACAATTCTACAGGACAAGGCAGGATAAATGCAGGAAGGCTGGTCTTGATTGTGGGGAAGTCCAGAACCAGGGGTCAATATGGGGTGGGCCATTGAGACTGAGATGAGGAGAAATGTCTTCACCCAGGGAGTGGTGCCACAGAAAGTAGCTGAAGCTAAAACGTTGAATGTTTTCAAGAAGGAGTTAGATCTAGCTCTTACGGCTAAAGGGACCAAAGGGTACGGGAGAGGAAGCAGGAACAGGCGTTTGAGTTGGATCATCAGCCATGATCATATTGAATGGCAGAACAGGCTCGAAGGGCTGAATGGCCTACTCCTGCTCCTGTTTTCAATGTTTCTGTGAACCAACTGATTGCTTATAAAGGAGTCTGTCGGTTATTCGCTCTCTGGGGTGAGGCAGGGCCAATATCATCCTGGGCCAGGAAGTAGATGCTTGGCCGCGAATTGCCTCATGAATCCCTTCAAAGGAGATAGCAGATGATGTTCTTTAACAGTTGCGTCAATGGTCCCATTCAATTAGGACAATGTGAAGCTTTGGAAGGCAATAGCAGTTGGGTGACCTATGGAAGTTACAGCAAACTCTTGTTCAAAGAGAGGTGAATCTTGCATCAACATTGGCCCTTTCAGACCCTCTGACAAGCTAGATATCCAGCCTCATCTGAAGTATAATGCTCCCCTCTCCCCTGGACCGAATGCAGCAGTCGACTGGAGCACAGCAAGATCCCACTCGAGGGCTGTGAGCCAATTCAAGAATGTGTTGGCATGGGAAAAAATATTGACTGGGGCAGGGCGGAGAAACAGAGGCAGGGATGTTTTCCCTTGCGAATGATGCCTTCCACAGCCGAATAGTCTGTGGGCCCTCGCCGTCTGGAACTGGGTGAAGAGTTGGATGGAGTTTTGAGTGTGGCAATTTCGAGGGGTGGAAAGAGTAAAACCCGGAGAGGGTGCAGTGAAAAGATCATGAATAACCAGGGAAAGCCAACCTGTTTGTCACTGATTCTGTTGCGTGCAGTTCTTGGTATTATTTTAGTGTCAAATTCAGTGCCCTAATTCAAGCTGAAGGTGACTTTGTCTGTTTATCAGGCAAGGCCAGCCCCAGGGCAAGGGCTGAGGACTGTGTCACAGGGATGGATAATTTGAACTGTCAGATTCCAGGCTGACTCAGCGCCTGTGTAACTATTGGAACTAGGGAGGAATTTCTGAGCTTTTTCCAGCTGGGTGCCGTTGTATCTCTATTGTGCTTGTGTAATGAAGTTTGATCGCCCATCGGTGCTGGATCCGCCCTGATAAACATTTTTGTACAAATTCTGGCCATTCGAGATTACAGAATGCTTCTTTAAATTTGCACAGTCTGGGAACAGTGTGGAATCTAATTTTAGTCTGGTTATTAACTTGAGTGGTATATTGCTGAAGAATTGTATACTCTCTTTGGTTGAAATGCTCCAAGTAGCAAGGTTTACATGTGGTGCCTCATTGTTGCCACACTTCAGATCTCTCCTTGACCAGCCAAATCCACTTGCAATGCCTCACACATGCACTCACATATGGTCACATGGACTACACATGTATGCATTCATTTAACAGACATCTCTCACTTGAGTAAAAGACACACTTGAGTAAAAGCTAAACACTACTGGATGCTGGAAATCTGAAACAAACACAGACTGATGGAGAAACTCAGCAGGTCTGTGGAGACAGAAACAGAGTTAACGTTTCCAGTCTGAGATGACTTCTTCAGAAGAAAACTGACTCACTCGGCTTCAAATCACTTTAGTATCATTCAAAAGATAAACACAAGACTTGGAAACAGGAGAGGGCCGTTCAGCTAAAATAAAATTAAAGTACTGAGGATGCTGGAGAGTTGGAATTAAAACACAGGGAGTTCTGAAGGAGTCATCTCAGACTCATCCTGTTAACTGTATTTCTCTGCCCACAGATTCTGCCAGACCAGTTGAGTTTCTGCAGCACTCTCTGTTTCTATTTTGGAAACCACTTTGTCTCTTGAATCTGTTCCATTATTTAACAAGAATGTGGCTGGTATCTCAGTGCCAACATTCCTTTGTTCTGTATTCAGGACAAAGCAGCCGGCTTGACTGGCACCACATCCACAAACAACAGTGCCAGGGACCTAGGTTCAATTCCTGCCTCGGGCAACTGTCTATGTGGAGTTTGCATGTTCTCCCAGTGTCTGTGTGGGTTTCCTCCGGGTGCTCCGGTTTCTTCCCACAGTCCAAAGATGTGCAGGTTAGGTGAATTGGCTATGCTAAATTGCCCGTAGTGTTAGGTGCATTAGTCAGGGTGGGTTGCTCTTTGGAGGGTCGGTGCAGACTTGCTGGGCCAAAGGGCCTGTTTCCACACTGTAAGTAATCTAATCTAATCTAATCTAATCCACTCCCTCCACCACCGACACTCAGTAGCAGCAGTATGTTCTATCTACAAGATGCACTGCAGAATTTCATGAAGGCTCCTCAGGCAGTACATTCCAATCCATGGCCAATTCCATCTAGAAGGACAAGGGCAGCAGATAGATGGGAACGTCATCCAGTGCAAGTTCCCCTCCAGCCACTCACCATTCTGACTTGAAAATATTTTGGCTGTTCCTTCAGTGTCACTAGATCAAAATCTTGGAACTCTCTCCCCAAGGCATTGTGGGTCAACCTACAACACGTGGATGCCAGCAATTTAAGAAGGCACGGTGGCTCAATGGTTAACACTGCTGCCACACAGCCCCAGGGGCCTGGGTTTGATACCACCCTCGGATGACAGTCTGTGTGGGTTTCCTCCCACAGTCCAAAGATGTACAGGTTAGATGGATTGAGCACGCTGAATTGCCCATGGTGTCCAGGGATGTACAGGCTAGGTAGATTAGCCCTGGGAAATGCAGGGGAAGGGGGGTAGGTTGCTCTTCAGAGGGTCAGCATGGGCTGAATGGCCTGCTTCCACACTGTGGTGATTCTATGAAGCCAGACCACCACTACCTTCTCAATGGCAACTACGGATGGGCTTGACTTCCCCAAAGTATCTTCAAACAGCCTTTTGGACAGGAAACCACCAGCACGTGACTGTCTCCTGTTCAGAGATGTCATTGCATAAATCTGGAGCAGATGGCACCTGTACCCAGGCCTCCTGCCTCAGAGGTGGGGACACTTTCACTGCATCTTGGTACACAACTTCTATTAATTACACAAATGATGCTCACTGCATTGATCTTACTGTAATGCATATAGCCCTGAGGGGACTTGAAAGGGTGGATTTTGAAAGGATGCTGTCCCTCATGGGAGAGACTGGCACTAGGGGACACAGCTTAAATTTAAGGGGCTTCTTATCTAAGGAGAGATGAGACTTTTTTTCTCAAGAATGTTAAGGGAACTCTATTATCCTGTGTCGGAGGCAGTAATTGAACATTTTTAAGGCAAAGTTAAATTGACTTTTGATGAATGGGGGGGGGGTCAAAGGTCATTGGAGTAGACAGGAATGTGGAGTTGAGACCGCAATCAAATCAGCCATGATTGAATTGAATGATGGGATAGGTTCAAGGGGCTGAGTGACATCTTCCTTCTCCTAATTCCTATGTTCTCTAAATTACCATACTCTCATTTCCATCCCCTTGGTCCCATATTTCTGTAAATAAAATAAATCATTTTTGACCTTTTTGTAAATCTTGTTCCCACTCCAACAACTGGAGGCAGGGTATATAAGAAAGACCTTTAGAATCATTGATTGGTTACAGCACAGGAGCTGGTTATTTGGCCTTTTGTGTGTGTATGTGTAGCTGCCCACTATACAACTCACTGGTTCCCATCCCTTAGCCCTTTTCCTCATAGCCCAGCAGCTTCTTTTCTCTTCAGATAATTATCCAAGTTTCAGGTTAAGGTTTGGGACTGTGCCGGAGCGTGAGCCTCAGTTGCATTTTCCAAACAGTGGTGAATATGCTTTTAACTTTGTTTTTTCGTGGTTTACAGCATTGCAGATAAAGGTGAAGAGAAATGTAAAGAAGCAACTCAGGCCTACAAAAGCTGCATGAAAGCCTTAGGACTTAAAGTTTAACAATGGCTGACTGGTGAGTATCTGTTATGTGATTTGCTTTGGCTAAGTTTTGGTGGCCATTAATAGGATTTGCACATTGATACTTAACCTGCTTAGCTGCTCCTTCCTTGGTCATTAAGACATGGAGCTGGATTCAAACCCAGAACTTCAGACTCAAAGGTACAGTGTTGCAGGACCTCTTTCTCCTATCCCTCCCTCTTACTTAACCCAAGTTTCCAAGTTCCCTATCCAAGAGGGAACTGTTTTACACTAGTGTGTAGGAGGTTGAGGGGTGACTTTATTCAGGTTTATAAAATCATGAGGGGCATAACTAGTAGATTTTCCCTAGAGTGGGGGACTTCTAAACTCAGCAGGTTTATTTTTAGGATGAGAGGAGTAACTTTTAAAAAGGACATGAGGGGCAACATTTGAACACAGAGTGGGTCATGTGTGGAATGAACTTCCTGAGGAAGTGGTGGATGTGGGTACAGTTACAATGTTTCAAAGATATTTGGATGAGTACGTGAAAAGAAATGTTTGGAGGGATATGGGCCAAGTGCAGAAAGGAGGGACTAGTTCAGTTTGGAAACACAGTCAGCATGGACTGGTTGGAGCAAAAGGTCTGTTTCTGTAATATATAACTCAATGAGGAAAGTACCCCCCTCCTTGATCCTACTCCTGTCGTGCCTCCCCCCCCACCCCCAAATTTCCACAGCCAAAAACTCCTACCTATCTGGTGACATCATAAATTATTGTAGAACAGCACAGCTCAGAGGAAAGCCATTTGGGCCATCCTCGCCCTACCAGTTTTTTTTTAAACAGCTAGCCTATTGTTCTTGCCAGAATGCCCTTTTATCCACATTGCTGTGTACTTTTGCTTCCCCTTTTGGGTATATACACGATTCCTTTGTGAAAGTTACTGATAAATCTGCGTCCATTATCAGAAACGTTTGAGTAGGTTGACCAAGTAAGGACAGCAGTTTCCTTCCCTAAAGGGCATTAGTGAAACAGATGCGTTTTTCCGACATGGATTCATGGTCATCATTAGACTCTTAATTCCAGATTTTTATTAAATTCAAATCCCACATTCTGCCGTGGCAGGATTCGAACTTGGGTACCCACATGAGCTGAGTTTCTGGATTAACTATCCAATGATAATATCACTCGGCTGTTGGTACTGCAGGTACTTGCATCTCTCTGAGCTGCCCAATTCCTCACTGAACCTTCTTCCAAGGTTGAAATCTTTGAGGAGAAAGTGAGGTCTGCAGATGCTGGAGATCAGAGATGGAAATGTGTTGCTGGAAAAGCGCAGCAGGTCAGGCAGCATCTAGGGAACAGGAGAATCGACGTTTCGGGCATTAGCCCTTCTTCAGGAATGAGGAAAGTTGGTCCAGCAGGCTAAGATAAAAGATAGGGAGGAGGGACTTGGGGGAGGGGCGTCAGAAATGTGATAGGTGGAAAGAGGTCAAGGTGAGGGTGATAGGTCAGACTGGGGTGGGGGCGGAGAGGTCGGGAAGAAGATTGCAGGTTAGGAAGGCGGTGCTGAATTTGATGGATTTGACTGAGACAGGCTGGGGGGAGGGGAAATGAGGAAACTGGTGAAATCCGAGTTCATCCCTTGTGGTTGGAGGGTTCCTAGCCGGAAGATGAGGCGTTCTTCCTCCAACCGTCGTTTCGCTGTGGTCTGACGATGGAGGAGTCCAAAGACCTGCATATCCTTGGTGGAGTGGGAGGGGGAATTGAAATGTTGAGCTACAGGGTGGTTGGGTTGGTTGGTCCGGGTGTCCCAGAGGTGTTCTCTGAAACGTTCCGCAAGTAGGCGGCCCGTCTCCCCAATATAGAGGAGGCCACATCGGGTGCAAAGGATGCAATAGATGATATGTGTGGAGGTACAGGTGAATCTGTGGCGGATATGGAAGTTTCCTTTGGGGCCTTGGAGGGAGGTGAGGGGGGAGGTGTGGGCGCAAGTCTTGCACCTCCTGCGGTTGCAGGGGAAGGTGCCGGGAGTGGAGGTTGGGTTGGTGGGGGGTGTGGATCTGATGAGGGAGTCACGGAGGGAGTGGTCTTTACGGAATGCTGATAGGGGAGGGGAGGGAAATATATCCTTGGTGGTGGGGTCCGTTTGGAGGTGGCGGAAATGACGGCGGATGATGCGCTGTACATGGAGGTTAGTGGGGTGGTAGGTGAGGACCAGTGGGGTTCTGTCCTGGTGGCGGTTGGAGGGGCGGGGTTCAAGGGCGGAGGATCGGGAAGTGGAAGAGATTCGGTGGAGGGCATCGTCCAGTTCCAAAAACGCACATCCCAGATGGCCTCCTTCTTCAAGGACCGCAATTTCCCCCCCGACGTGGTCGACGATGCCCTCCACCGAATCTCTTCCACTTCCCGATCCTCCGCCCTTGAACCCCGCCCCTCCAACCGCCACCAGGACAGAACCCCACTGGTCCTCACCTACCACCCCACTAACCTCCATGTACAGCGCATCATCCGCCGTCATTTCCGCCACCTCCAAACGGACCCCACCACCAAGGATATATTTCCCTCCCCTCCCCTATCAGCATTCCGTAAAGACCACTCCCTCCGTGACTCCCTCGTCAGATCCACACCCCCCACCAACCCAACCTCCACTCCCGGCACCTTCCCCTGCAACCGCAGGAGGTGCAAGACTTGCGCCCACACCTCCCCCCTCACCTCCCTCCAAGGCCCCAAAGGAAACTTCCATATCCGCCACAGATTCACCTGTACCTCCACACATATCATCTATTGCATCCTTTGCACCCGATGTGGCCTCTTCTATATTGGGGAGACGGGCCGCCTACTTGCGGAGCGTTTCAGAGAACACCTCTGGGACACCCGGACCAACCAACCCAACCACCCTGTAGCTCAACATTTCAATTCCCCCTCCCACTCCACCAAGGATATGCAGGTCTTTGGACTCCTCCATCGTCAGACCACAGCGAAACGACGGTTGGAGGAAGAACGCCTCATCTTCCGGCTAGGAACCCTCCAACCACAAGGGATGAACTCGGATTTCACCAGTTTCCTCATTTCCCCTCCCCCCAGCCTGTCTCAGTCAAATCCATCAAATTCAGCACCGCCTTCCTAACCTGCAATCTTCTTCCCGACCTCTCCGCCCCCACCCCAGTCTGACCTATCACCCTCACCTTGACCTCTTTCCACCTATCACATTTCCGACGCCCCTCCCCCAAGTCCCTCCTCCCTATCTTTTATCTTAGCCTGCTGGACCAACTTTCCTCATTCCTGAAGAAGGGCTAATGCCCGAAACGTCGATTCTCCTGTTCCCTAGATGCTGCCTGACCTGCTGCGCTTTTCCAGCAACACATTTCCATCTCTTCTTCCAAGGTTCCTCAGTCCATTTTCCCATTACTGCCCACTCACTGACAACCCTTCAGCTTGGCAATTAAACCAGAGCAGAACTGTCACATTGAGCCATCTCATTCTGATTTGATTTCATTGTGTAATCAACCATGAGGTACACAATTTATGATGGATCCATCCAATCCCAACCCTGAACCTTTCAGTGGAGTGACACTAGGTCTGACCTACAACATGAAGCAGTTCCAATTCCAAGGTCCACAATCTTCACCCTTGACCTTATGTGACAGAAAGACTTGCATTTATATAAAGCTATGTTGAATTTTAAAACTTCCAAAACAGTCAACAATTACTTCTTGCAACAAACAAGTTATGCACAGTACACAAAAATAAATGCCCAGAAATAACTAATCAATTAGACTAGGGTGGTGGCACTATGGTGGCGATAATTAACGTGCTCTTTCTCGCCTCCATTTCTCCTTCAATTGTAGCCAGGACATGATATTTTACATCCAACCCAAAACTCAATTTTGAAGATCACTTGTGCAGTGTTTGTTCAATTTGTCCCCTTGAGTGCTCAACATTCAGCACTGAGATGGAGTTAAGCTGAGATCGATCCACACTCACAGGCCAGGCAGTGAGGAATGGATCACCACTGATTCAACATTCATCTGATATCACTCTCCAGCATGCCTTGGTGTGAGAGGTCCAATCAATTTGAGTTCATCAACAGACATGTTCTTTATTGGCAACTTCCAAAATATTCATGTGCAAGTGAACTAATTTATTTTTCAGGAGGATGATTGTATAATTTGCACCAATACTGTTAGCTCCTCAGCCCCAACCCAATACTGCTCACCAACTCCTCTTCCTGTTATATGTCCCATTTCCTTCTTCATGGCAGAGTGGGCAAGGCGCCAAATTCTGCCACTGTCAGCTTCCCTCTAAAAGCCTCCTACTTAGATTACCTTACAGTGTGGAAACAGGCCTTCGGCCCAACAAGTCCACACCGACCTGCCGAAGCGCAAACCACCCATACCCCTACATTTACCCCTTACCTAACACTACGGACAATTTAGCATGGCCAATTCACCTGACCTGCACATCTTTGGACTGTGGGAGGAAACCGGAGCACCCGGAGGAAACCCACGCAGACACGGGAAGAATGTGCAAACTCCCCACAGTCAGTCGCCTGAGGCGGGAATTTAACCCGGGTCTCTGGCACTGTGAGGCAGCAGTGCTAACCACTGTGCCACTGTGCCACCGTGCCGCCCATCAACCGCAGTTTCTGGTCCCTCCATCCAATCCCCTCATCTCACAATTTGTGCCAAATCTGTGAAGAAGCTTGGGATGTTTTATTACATTTAAATTTGATAAATAATGTATCGGAACTTTGATACTACTGTCTTGCTTTGAGAGATGTAACGCGAGTCTAAGTTAAGGCGAATATTTCTTTGCCTCCAATACCAATTCAAAACTTCAGTAACTGTTACTTTTCAGAGAAGATTATAGAGATGTACAGCAAGGAAACAGACCCTTCGGTTCAACTCATTCATGCCAACCAAATATCCTAAATTAATCTCGTCCCATTTGCCAGCATTTGGCCTAAATCCCCCTAAACCCTTCACATACATATACCCATCCAGATGCCTTTTAAATGTTGTAATTGTACCAGCCTCCACCACTTCCTCTGGGAATTCATTCCATACACGCACCACCTAAAGCTGCCCTTTGGGTCTTTTTTAAATCTTTCCCCTCTCACCTTAAAGTTATGCCCTCTAGGTTTTGAACTCCCATACCTTGGAGAATAAAGACCTTGTCTATTCACGCTATCCATGCTCCTCATGATTCTCGAAGGTCACTCCTCAATCTCTGAAGCTCCAGGGTAAACTAGCCCCAGCTATTCAGCCTCTCCCTACAGCTCAAACTCTCCAATCCCGACAATATCCCCCAAAATCTTTTCTGAAACCTTTTCAGTTTATCAACATCTTTCCTATAGCAGGGAGACCAGAATTGAACGCAGTATTCAAAAAATATTTTTTAAAATGAACAACAATTGAATCTTCACAATTCCAATTTCCACTTTAATCTTCATAATTTCTTCTTCAATTTCCATTTCTACGCATAAGTTAAGATGTGTTAGCACACTCATCTCCACCAGTGGGCCATAAGACACAACTATCTCCTGCTCTGAACCACACAGCTCTCCCTTCTGACCAATTTATGCCAACACTAATGGAATTTGTAAAACCAGCCAAGATAAAGTATAATGCAATGGGCTCTTAAAATTGAATTGGACAGTTACTTCACAGAAATCCATCAAGTCGGTGCCAGCTCTCTGTTGGAACAATTTAGTTAGTTTCACTCACCCCCTTCCCTTACTAATCTCTTTGGTGATTATCCATTTCTGTTCACATGCTCTGGTTAAATTTGCCCCCAACACACACTCAGGCAGTGAATTCGAAGTCCTGAGGAATGTTACTACTGCCCTCTAGTGGTACAGTGGTGCCATTCCTACTCCTGTATCACAGGGGCCAGGTTCGAACCCCACCTACTCCAGTGGTATGTAATAATATCTCTGAACAGGTTGATTAGAAAAACAGGTTAAATAGAAAAAAAGAAAATCTTTGCATTGTACTTTTGTCAATCACTTGACACTTATCCTCTGCTTCTTGATCCTACCATCAGTAGGAACTATTCCTCTGTCTACACCCTTCATGGTTCTGTCCATTTCTATCCTATCTCCACTCAACCCTCTCTTCCCAATGCAAAACAACCCCTACTCCTCAGATTTCTAGATGTGACTGAGGTGATTCATCCCTAGAATTGACATGTGTAAAGCCTTCACAACAATTACATGAGAACTAACAGCAGGAGTAGACCATGTTTCCTCTTTGGCCTGCCTGTAATTCAGAGCCCTGGATTAGCATGTTTCATCATGAAAGGTGGATCACCCTTCAGGCCCCCCTCTACATCAGCACTCTATAGTAGACTACTGGGGAAGTACCAGACAATGTAGGAGGAAATGGTGAAATAAGTAAAATCAGAATAACAGAAAAAAAATCTTCAATTTTCTCCCTCTGCAAAGCGAGTCAGACATCACATCAGCCCACAGCATAGCGAGTGCCTGAAGCTGGACAAGTGCCAAACATGTGCACAAGAGTAGTTGACCCTTCTCCTCCAATGTGTGGGCTTCCCTACACATCAGTTTCATGGATCTCCTGCTTCTTGTCTTTCAGCTCCTCCCCAACATGGACATCTTGGCCGACCATCATCACTTGAAGATTCAGCCAATGTGCAACATAGAGATCCACTGAAGGTGCTGAGCAACCGAATCCTTTATAGAACCTCTGATGAAGTCTCAGCCAATCAGTATTGGCTCTAGCCCAGGATCGAACTATCAGCCAATACACTCTTGTTTTGTTGTGAACTAACGTTGCTTGAGTAAATATTTTTTAAAATCATAAAAGTATTAAAACAATGGCCATTTAATTCTGGGATGTATACTGTTGTGTCACGCAGTTCTCAAGAGACTGAATTCTTTTGTTTTTAGGAGCGGGATAAATGTAGGGGAAGCTGATCCACTTTGTCCATAGACCGACCCCCTACTCTCAGCCCACCCCCAGTTCAGATCAGAGACACGAAATTACAGGAGGTAGCCATTCAGCCTGAATATCTGTACTGGCCCTCTGCGATCATTTCAACCTTTCTCCGTCGATTTGCGAATTCTTTCTTTTTCCTGATGCCTGTGCAATCCTGTTTCATAAACCGTGATTGAATTCATTGCACACTCAAGCAACACATTCCTGATGATTTGCTGTGCTGTACTTTTGTGGGAAATGGCTGTTGCTGGCAAGGTATTTGTTGCCCATCCCCAACTGCTCAGGTGATTACTGCAAGAGGTTTTCCTCTTGCAACCTTTCAATTTTTAGCCAACCGCCCTTAAATGTAAGATGAGAGGGGAGAGGTGCAAAAGGGTTCGGGGGGGGGGGGGGGCAATTTCTTTCAAGCAGGGTGGTGAGTGTCTGATACAGGCTGCCAGAGGTAATGTTGGGGGCGAGTACAATTTCATCACTTCAGAAACACTTGGACAGGAATATGGATGGGATAGGTCTGGAAGGATATGGACCAAACACAGGCAAATGGGACTAGATTAATTGTGAAAAACTGTGCAGCATGGACAAGTTGGGCTGAAGGGCCTGTTTCCATGCTATAAACCTCTATGGACTGGAAGAGGCTGAGGAGTTAATAGCTTTGGAGTAAATTAGAAAGTCACAGTACCGAAAAGAAACTGGTTCAATTACATGTGAATAGTTTGGAAGTTGCTGAACATACATTGATTCCACCATGTGCAGCAAAGAATGGTGTAGAGCGATATCAGATTAATATTGAGTTAGTGCTGACCATTTCTCACTGCCTCTCTCTCCTGGCAACAATTGAGGAAGAAATAGAGGTTTAAAAACAGAAGAGGAAGAAGACCAGTCGAATGTGTGACTAATATTGTGATGTATGTTGAGGGAGGTTTGAAGAACATAAGAATGTAATGGCAGTAGCCCCACTCAGACTATGGCACAAACAAGAAGATCCCTTGACACTTTGGAAGAAGAGCACATTAATCACCATCACCACAATGAAGCAGCAATGCAAAAACTTGGTGTGGTACTCTTCCCATCTGCCCGTGATAGTTTTATGGTCCTCCCAGACCCTCAGGATTAAGTTTCAGTGATTAGTTGTGAAGTTAGGCATGTGATGAGAAGTTGGGCTTTCTGGAATATTCTGCCAAGTGAACACTTAAGGAACGGAGTAGGATGCAAGATATTGTAAAGCCTTCTGACAGTAGTTGTAGGGATGAGGAACTTCACATAGAGTCATAGAGATATACATCATGGAAACAGACCCTTCGGTCCAACCCGTCCATGCTGACCAGATATCCCAACCCAATCTAGTCCCACCTGCCAGCACCTGGCCCATATCCCTCCAAACCCTTCCTATTCATATACCCATCCAAATGCCTCTTAAATGTTGCAATTGTACCAGCCTCCACCACATCCTCCGGCAGCTCATTGCATACACGTACCACCCTCTGTGTGAAAAAGTTGCCCCTTAGGTCTCTTTTATATCCTTACCCTCTCACCCTAAACCTATGCCCTCTCGTTCTGGACTCCCCAACCCCAGGGAAAAGATTTTTGCCTATTTATCCTATCCATGCCCCTCATAATTTTGTAAACCTCTATAAGGTCACCCCTCAGCCTCTGACGCTCCAGGGAAAATAGCTCCAGTCTGTTCAGCCTCTCCCTTTAGCTCAAATCCTTCAACTCTGGCAACATCCTTGTAAATCTTTTCTGAACCCTTTCAAGTTTCACAACATCTTTCCGATAGGAAGGAGACCAGAATTGCACACAATATTCCAACAGTGGCCTCACCAATGTCCTGTACAGACGCAACATGACCTCCCAACTCCTGTACTCAATACTCTTGACTGATAAAGGAAAGCATACCCAATGCCACCTTCACTATCCTACCTACCTGCAACTCCACTTTAAAGGAGCTATGAACCTACACTCCAAGGTCTCTTTGTTCAGCAACACACCCTCGGACCTTGCCATTAAGTGTATAAATCCTGCTAAGATTTGCTTTCCCAAAATGCAGCACCTTGCGTTTATTTGAATTTAACTCCATCTACCGCTTCTCAGCCCATTGGCCCATCTGGTTAAGATCCTGTTGTAATCTGAGGAAACCCTCTTCGCTGTCCACTACACCTCCAATTTTGGTATCATCTGCAAACTTACTAAATGTACCTCTTATGCTCGCATCCAAATCAAATTGATTGAGATAACTGGGATGTTCTCCTCAAGAGAAGACTGAGAGGTGATTCGATAGAATAGGGTGGCTCAGTGGTTAGCATTGCTGCCTCATGGTGCTCGGGACCCAGGTTTGATTCCACGCTCTGGCGACTGTCGTGTGTGGAGTTTGCATGTTCTCCTTATGTCCGTGTGGGTTTCCTTTGGGTGCTCCGGTTTCCTCCCACAGTCCAAAGATGTATGATTAGGTGGATTGGCCATGCTAAATTACCCACAGTACCCATACCCATAGGGATATGCAGGCTAGGTGGATTAGCAAATGGAAATGTAGGGTTTACAGGAATAGGATAGGGAGGTGGGTGTGGGTGGGATGCTTTTTGGAGGGTCAGTGTGGACTTGATGGGCTGAATGTCCTGCAGGGATTCTATGAAGTGTTCAAAATCACAAGGGGTAAAGCCTAATAAAATGTTGCCATTGGTGAAAGAGGCTGAGGATACAAGGTGGGGGGAGGGGGGGATGAAGAAACTGGTGAAGTCCAAGTTCATCCCCTGTGGTTGGAGGGTTCCCAGTCGGAAGATAAGACGCTCCTCCTCCGACCGTCGCGTTGTTGTGGTTTGGCGGTGGATGAGTCCAATGACCTGCATATCCTCGGTGGAGTGGGAGGGGGAGTTGAAATGCTGTGCTACAGGGTGGTTGGGTTGGTTCGTCCGGGTGGCCCAGAGGTGCTCTCTGAATCGCTCCGCAAGTAGGCGGCCTGTCTCCCCAATATTGTCTCAGCCGAATCCCTCCAGCCCGGCACCACCTTCCTGACCTGCAGTCTTCTTCTTGACCTCTCCGCCTCCATCCTACTCCGACCTATCACCCTCACCTTGACCTCTTTCCACCTATCACATTTCCAACGCCCCTCCTCCAAGTCCCTCCTCCCTACCTTTTATCTTCTCCTGCTGAACACTCTCTGCTCATTCCTGAAGAAGGGCCTGTGCCCGAAACGTCGAATCTCCTGTTCCCTGGATGCTGCCTGACCTGCTGTGCTGTTCCAGCAATAAAGTTTCAACTTTGATCTCCAGCATCTGCAGTCCTCACTTTCTCCTCTTATGATTTTAACATCCCTCAGTCTCCTATAGGCTAGGGAAAGAAGTCCCAGCCTCTCCTTATAACTCTAATCTTCCTCTCCAGATAGCATCCTAGTCAGTCTTTTCTGCACTCTTTTTAGTTTAATATCCTTTCTATCGCAGGGCAACCAAAACTGCAGACAGTACTCCAAACGTGGCTTCACCAACATCTCACACAGCTGCAACAAGACATCCCAACTCCTATACTTAAAGCTCTGACTGTTGAAAGCAAGCATGCTGAAAGCCTTCTTCACCACTCTGTCTCCCTGTGACTCCACTTTCAAGGAACTATGAAGCTGTATCGCAAGATCTCTTTGTTCTATAACATTCCCCAGGGCCCTGCACTTCCCGTCATATTTCCCATTGCCACTATGGTGGCAGAGTGGACTTTCTGGGTCCTAATTATAACTTCAAACAAGTAGTAATATCCAAAGAGAGATTCCGTAAAATTTCAGAAATAAACACTGCATAATTTATTGTGACCAAAAAAAGATTGTGCATAGACAAACAAAAATCTTTCCCAATAGAAGAGCACCCTGCAAAAAGAAAATATGTAGTGCACTTTGTCCATCTTCCAGGTTCTGATAAAGGTGAATATAATAGTCGTATTGACCGTCACTATAACAGTACATGGAGTTTTACAAGAAGTGCAATATAGCAGCCGTTTATACAGAAGGCATCTTGCAAGGTTTCATTAGTAAAAGAGAAATGCAGGGTTATAGCTGGAGGCAGTTACACTCCCACACATTACAATCAGCTCAATGCCCGAGACCCATCGACACATAACTGCCCTCTTCACATCAGCTGAGAGTTGAGGGACCAGCTATGAGCTCTGGACACGGGTTACAGACCCCCCACAGTGCCTCCTTACCCCGTAACCACCTTCTAGGTACTTCACTGAACAACCCAAAAGTGAGGGAGTGGCATTGCACTGCTCGCATTCACTCAACCAACCATTAATACTTTACAGTCCAAGCTCTTAAAATACAGCCATGATTAATGCTTTGTGCAGCTGTGGAGGGGAGGTCGCCTATTGTTTTTCTGGGACACAACAAACAACCTTTTGTCTAAACTGGTTCAGGTCAATGTCAATTTACTGAGAGTTAAGCTGAAGCCAAACAGCGTATTTCCTACCCAACATTGCTCCCTGCAGGTTAAATTGTCTGTTGAAACATTATACAGTATGGACTTGCTAAACTGAAAACCCCTGTTCATGCTGCCTGCATTTGCAGGACTTTAGGCATCAAGAGCAAATGGAATATAGCAGAATGCACTCCACAGTACGTTGAGGTGATTCAGGGAGGTGCCCAGGAGACTGGGCAACTCCCTGGCACCCAAAGACTAGCCACAGACCCCCATCTGACTTCACCCCATTCCATTGGTTGGTCAATAATAAAAGGTGCGATCCATTTGCTGCTGTTCCATACTTCAGATAGCTCAGGTCAGTCTCTCACTGCAGGGTAGGGGCATTCATGGGATGGTGCAGTATTTATGGCTGATCTACAGACTAAGGAAATCCCAGCTCTGGTACAAATGACAATGCAGCTTTTCATGAACAGTCAAGATCAGATACTCTGATCTAATCCCACAGCTCTCCGATTATGAAGAAAATAAATCATTCTTGCTGTTAGTTTGGCATGACACGTTTCCATTCAATACCAATCAAGCCACTATGATGTTACAACCAAGTGAGTGAAAGTGTTGTTTAAGAATGCGACATAATTAGACCAGTATAGAGGCGCATAATTCAGGCCAAATTCAAAGACAAACATTCTGTCCTGCTATTATTATACACATTACTCCCCATGTCAAGTCCAACATTGGAAACCACCACCTGTCTCGTTACAACTGTAGTATTCAACCAAATTCAACCATGATTATACCCTCCTGTAACAGAAGGGTATAATCATGTTTACATTGGTACACTCCATTACAATGATCTGATGCACAGCAATGGACAGATAAGCACCAGACATACAACCATGCTGTGGGCTTACTGCACACTCTTTTATATACAAATCTTAAAGAAATAAAGATTTTTAAAAAAAATTGTACTGGGGGTAGTTGGAGGAGAGAAAGAGTGCCCAATTGTTACCCAGTAATTTGATCAAGTTTGCAGAGAGTCAGGATGGACTGGGATAACTTCCCAAATGGCTGGTAGGAGCTGCACTCCTGGATTCACCCTGCAGAGATGTACGCCTCGATAGGGAACGCCACCTTCTGGGGAGAAGGCGCTGTCAGGCAGGCAGCAGCAGTCGAGGTTCAGGGCATCAGTGTGGCGTTAGAAGCACACGGATAGAACAGGAACTCCAAATCCACACCAGGGATTGTAAGGGCTCATCAGCGTGACGAGAAGCAGCGCACAGTTGTCAGTAAGTCATTGGAGCTTTGCCATTTCCACAGGGCCTGGCAAAACACATCAGATTTCCTTCCTGATAGGGACAACATTGTGGCACTACATCTCAAGTAGAATTAAAGATGATCCCGGTATGTACACGGTTATGTTATCGGCTGATTTATCTGCAGTGCCAGTTTAAATACTCCCTTCGGGCAAGGGGCTTGAGAGAGTTTAAAGGTCAGAACCTCAAACTCTGCCACTTAGCAATGCCCAAGTGGCAGAGGGTCAACAAGGGACAACATGGAGGGCAGGAAGGAGAAAAGAAAGAAAGAAAACTGCTTACAAACAAAATCTCAACTGTGTTCCAACAACAGGACGTCCCATATCCCCAGCGATATTGGCCAATCTGGGTTTTGTTCACTGTTATGTTATTGGCACTGCCACCCTGTGCTGTGTCAGACATGGGCACAGGGTAGAGGAGATCCTGCAGAATCCAGCTGCACAGCTCACCAATCATTCCCATAAAACGAAACGAAAAAGATAACTAAATCACTATCTCTCTATATAGAGCAGGTAGCATTCCTCCCTCCCCAATTCCCGATTTAAAATATGAACACACAAAAAAAAGGGAAAAATCAGTGACTCCCTCAGTCTTTACGGAGGTTTTTAAGCCGTTTTTCCAAGTCAGCGTCTGCATCTTCCAGGACCACGGGCTCCGCTTTTTTCCCAGCAGCAACACTGAGCGACGCTCCGGTGCTCGGAAGGTCTGTTGGTTAAAAACCAGGAGAATGAGAGATCTGACAAAACACATTGCAATAAACTTCTACTTACATAGGGCCAGGATAACACAATAGGGTGCAGCCCCCAACCAGGCCATCCATAGGCAGTGCATTCTGCCTCTGCTCTACCTGTACCTACATCACTGACTAACATCTGCATTCCCCCAAAGGAAGGAAGTTGTGAAACTTGAAAGGGTTAAGAAAAGATTTACAAGGATGTTGCCAGGGTTGGTGCTGTAGGCAGAGGCTGAATAGACCGGGGCTATTTTGCCTGGAGGTTCAGAGGCTGAGGGGTGATCTTGGAGGGACGTGGATAGGGTGAATAGACAAAGTCTTTTCCACAGGGTGGGGGAGTCCAAAACTAGAGTGCACAGGTTTAAGGTGAGAGGGGAAAGATTTAAAAGGGACCTAAGGGGCAACTTTTTCATGCAGAGGGTGGTGTGTGTATGGAATGAGGTGCCAGAGGAGGTGGTGGAGACTGGTATGATTCCAGCATTTAAAAGGTATCTGGATAGGTATATGAATAGGAAGAGGTTTGAGGGAAATGAGCCAAATGCTGACAAGTGGGACTAGATTAATTTAGGATATCTGGTCAGCATGGACAGGTTGGACCAATGGGTCTGTTTCCATGCTGTATATCTCTATGACTTTAAGTGGCAGGTTTTGAGGAGAGTTTTAAAAGAAGGTGCATGGGGTTTAGGGAGAGAATTCTAGGGGTTAGGGCCAAGGCAGCTGAAGACAGAGCTCTCAAAGTTGAAGCTTACAAAGGTGAGAATTAGAGAAGTGCAGATATCTCTGGAATGAGAGGTGGGAAGAGAGTACAGAGAAAAGGAGGGATGAGACTACGGAGGGATATGAAGACAATGATTAAAAATTTTTAAAATTGAGGTAAGTCAGAGCACAGGCAATCTGGTGGATAATACCCTCACCTGAGGGGCTGGAAGCTTATGGGGCTTTGGACTCCCTCCAGAGAGCTGTGCCTACAATTCAGGCTGATACTATCAGTGCATGTATTGAGAATGCGCCACACTGTCAGAGCTTCCAGTTCGGGAGGGACATCAATCAGAGATCCCAAGTGCCCCTCAGGGGTATTTAAAAGAACCTGGGAAGAGCAGTTCGCCCCGGTATCAGTTTACCTCTCGACCAATATCAATTTCTGGAAGTTTGCTGTGCACAAACTGAACAGCAAAAAAAAAAAAATTTTTTTTGAGAAGATTTTGTAGCTCACGTTGAGGTTCTGGCTGTCTGTTTGCTCGCTGAGCTGGAAGATTCATTACCAGACGTTTTGTCACTATTAGGTAACATCTTCAGTGGGCCTCCGGGCAAAGCACTGTTGATAATTCCTGCTTTCTATTTATATGTTTGAGTTTCTTTGGGTTGATGATGTCATTTTCTGTGGTGATATCATTTCCTGTTCTTTTTCGCAGGGTGTGGTAGATAGGGTCTAACTCAGTGTGTTTGTTAATAGAGTTCCAATTGGAATGGGACCACATTGTGGGCCCACAAACCCACCAACACACTAAAACAGCAGCTAATGAACTTGATAGACCCTATACAGACAACAAGCTGTTATTTCCAAAATACCGTGCAAATACTGTAACAAACACTACACTGGACAAACAGGCAGAAAACTAGCCACCAGGATACATGAACATCAATTAGCCACAAAACAACATGACCCACTCTCACTAGTAGTCTTACATACAGAGGAGGAAGGACACCACTTCGACTGGGACAACACATCCATTCTAGGACAAGCCAAACAGAGACATGCACAAGCATTCCAAATGGAACTATCAACAAACACATCAAGTTAGACCCCACCTACCACCCCCAGAGAAAACAGGAAATGACATCACCACCGGAAATGATGTTGCCACAGGAAATGACATCACCAACCCAAACATATAAATAGAAAGCAGGAATTATCAACAGTGCCTCACCCGGAGGCCCACTGAAGATGTTTACCTAGTAGGGTGACGAAACGTCTGGAAATGAACCTTCCAGCTCAGCGAGCAAACCTACATCCAGAACTCTTAAAAAAGTACTTCATTGACTGTAACACACTTTGGAGCATATAAACCCAGGAACGGTGTTCTGCAAATACAAGCTTCTCCTCCTCAAAGTCCCACTGGAACTCTGAGCAAACGTTACTTGCTCCTTGAAGACTGCTACATTACTGTTAGATGATGATGCACAGAGATTCAAACAATCCCAATAACTCTGTCAGTAACACCTTTTAACGCACAAAGACAGGAAACCAGTCTTCTCAGAAATGGTTCACTTGCGAGACAAGCTGTCTTGATAACGCTACACCTAGCAACAGGTTATCTAGCAACTTGTGAAAAACAAACTCTGTACTGCTGATTATTGAGATACTTACTGGACAGTTCGTCGGTCAGGTTCAAACCAAGTTCATCTAGCACTTGAGACACAATGGCATCGCTGCAAAGACAAAAGAGAATCAGTCTACTGCCCAACATAAGACAGACTGCAAAAACAGAGATTGCTGGAAAAGCTCAACAGGTCTGGCAGCATTTGTGGAGAGAAGGAAGGGTCACTCGACCCGAAACATTAACTCTTGATTTCTCTCCACAGATGCCACCGGACCTGCAGATCTTTTCCAGCAAATGGTTGCCTCTGATTTAGCATCCACAGCCTTTTCAATTTTTAAAAAGATACACTGCTATATTCTCTGCATATTAACAGGAACAGGCTGACCGATTGGGAATGAAGGTCACCAGCTCAAGGTTGGGGTTTTTCTTTCTGAGAACTGGAAGCCAGAGAAGAGTAGGGGGAAATGATCACGTATATGATGCCTGACAACACTGTGAAGAATATTCTAAATTTACATTCCCCTCAATGTGAAACATTACTTCTTGACATCAGCCCTGAACAGCCTGGCTCAAAGTTTAAGCTGCTACCCATTTGGTCTCGACCCAAACACCAGAGGAAATGCTTTCCCTCCACCTAGCCTATCAAATCTTCAAACACTTTAACCAGATCACTCTGAAATCCCAGTAGTTCAGGGATTCTGGCTTAATGAGTGGTCACACACACACTAGCACTCAAAGCTTAAACATGAATGCTGGGATAGGCTTAAGGGGCTGAATAGCTTGTTTGTGAATTTCCAGATCCCATTCCCCTGTAAGACGTCCTTCACCAACCTCTCTTCCTCGTCGTCTTCATCACCCATGGCATCATCGATAGCATCATTCATTATTTCCTCTTTCATGTCCATAATTTCTGTCTGCTTTTCAAACTCCATCATGATCTTCTGAATCTGAGGCAGTTTTAACTGCAAAGCGAGCGGTGAAGGTCAGTAGATGTGAGTAACAAAACATCCAACACCTGCTTTGCTTAGTCAAAATATTTTGCAACACAGTTGAGACTACAGACAGTCCCAAAAAGCTTCTCTCAGTAAACAAACTTTTAAGCTTTAAGTTTCAGTCACAATTGTAGCACCACTAACCTCTCAGTCAAGTGAAAAAGCTGGAAGCAGTGGACACTGAAACAGAAAACAAGCTTTTTGATGAAAGAACACTTTTCTCACTGGAGGATAGGAGGTTTAACAAATCGGTTAGGGATATAGATAGGGTTAATGGTAGGTTTATTTTCCATAGGGCGGGGGATTTCAAGACTAGGGAACATGATTTTAAGGTGAGGAGAAAGATATTTAAAAAGACGAGGGGTAAATGTTTTATACAGAGGGTGGTTTAAAGTTGTGGATGAGGTTAGTTACAATGTTTAAAAGACATTTGGATAGATATAGGAATAGGAAAGGTTTGGAGGGATATGGGCCAAGAGTAGGCAGGTGGGAATGGTTTAGTTTGGGATTACTTTCAGCATGGACCGGCAGGAATGAAGGGTCTGTTTCCATGCTGTATGACTCTATGATGCTATACCTCAGCAGGTCAGGCAGCCACAGTGCGGGGGGAGGGGTAGGTGAGAGAGAGAGAGAGAGCGGGGCCGAGATCGCGAGCGAGAGCGCGAGAGAAAGCGCGAGTATATATAGGATGCTAAAAGGGATTGCCAAAATAGACGTGCAGTGGATTTTTCCTCATGTGGGATAACCTGGAACAAGAGATCATTGTTTTAGATTAATGCACGTTGGATTATAATAAACAGATGAAGAGAAATTATTTCCCTCAAAGGGTTATGAATCTGTGGAATTCACTACCCCAAACTGCAATGGACTCGAGGATACTGGGTAAATTTAGGGAGGGGATAGAGATTTTTGTAGTTGATAATAGTAATGGAGAGTGGGCAAAGTGGAACCGAGGCTGAGATGAGATCAGCCATGATTGTAGTCAATGGCGGAGCAGGTTGGAGGGGTGAACTGCCTACTCCTGCTCCTAGTCCTTGTATTCCTCATGTTTCAAGTCAATGAGGTTTCTAGCAGAATTGGTTCCAATCACCTGCTGAGGTTTTGTTTTCAGCTTTTTTTTGTGTGCAGCATCTGCAAGATTTGCATTTATCCAGAGTGACCCTGGTGACTGAGATCAACACTACAATGCATACGCAAGGTTCACATCCAATTTCTTTCTTAAACGAAATTCAAATTCCAACGTCAGCCGTGGTGGGATTTGAATTCAAGTTCCCAGAACATTACCTGGGTCTTGGGATCAATGGTATTGCAATAATACCACTACGCCATCACCCCCCCCAGCAGCTGCATGGAGAAAGTAGTTGAATAACTTGAGTTGGGTCTGATGTGGAGTTTGCACTGAAGTTATTAACCCAGGGCTGCCCAAAGCAGGGGTCAGCACTGAAACCTTGGGATTGCAACCTCCGAGGGAGAATGACCGCCATTAGAAAGCTCTGACTGATTGCCCTCCTCCTCTTAGAGACAGGCCCAGATTATCGCAGGAGTCATGAAAATCTTCAGACTTTGAATTGGGTCATGATGGGAAAAGGTTTGGGAAACACAGTGTTCATGCATCTTTTCTGTCCACAGATGGTGGGAAATCTTTACTTCCTGGCACTTCTCAGCACTCATTCCAAGCAAGGCATCTCAATCCCTTTGCATCCATGAAATTCACATCTGGGGGTTGCCAATGTGGTGGCGCAGAGCTAACGTTATTGGCCTTGTAAACCAGAATCCCAGGGAAATCAAACCAAAGTGGGAAACTCAGCAGCAGCTGTGCCTTAGAGACAGAGAGTTGAGGCTTCGAGTCCAATGACTCTCCTTTGGAGCAGCACTTGAAATGTTCTTTCTGTTTCTCTCTCCACAGATACTGCCAGATCTGCTGAGTTACTCTCTCACTGTTTTTAATTTTAGTTTGCCAGCTTCCGCAGTATTTTGCTTTTATTTTAACAGTCTGGGGACATGCATTCAATTCCCAGCACGGCAGATGGCGAAATATGAATGGAATAAAAAACACTGGAAAACAAAATTCGGTAACTACAGTTGATTTTCGTTAAAAACCCACCTGGTTCACACATGCCCTTTGGAAAGGGAAATCTGTCATCCTTATCTGGTCAGGTCTACATGTGACTACAGACCCACAGCAACATTGGTGGCACGGTGATTCAGTGGTTAGCACTGCTGCCTCACAGCACCAGAGACCCAGGTTCGATTCCAGCCTCAGGCGACTGTCTGTGTGGAGTTTGCACATTCTCTCAGTGTCTGCATGGGTTTCCTCTGGTTTCCTCCCACAATCCAAAGATGTGCAGGTTAGGGTGAATTGGCCATGCTAAGTTGCCTATAATGTTCAGGGATATGTAGGTTAGGTCAGGGTTAAATACAAGGTTGGGGAATGGATCTGGGTGGGTTACTGTTCGGACGATCAGTGTGGACTCGTTGGGCCAAAGGGCCTGTTTCCATACTGTAGGGATTCTAATTCTAAAAAAGCATTGTTGACTCCTAAACAGTCCTTTGGGCAATTCACAATGAACATAAAAGGCTAGCCTCGCCAATAATAATCACATCCCATGAATATTTCTTAAGAAATCTTGAATTGCATAACTCTAAACATTCCAGTGCTAAAACTATACCTCATTCCCTCCCTGTGCCTTTCTCTGTTTCCTCTTATGTCTTTCCTCCACAACCTACTTATCTTTTTAGTCACCCACACAATTTCCCCAGCATTCACGCTGCTCCAACAGAATTTCTTTTTCATGAGAAAGGAATTGTGCACAATGATTACCAGCTGAAAATGGACAAAGTTTCAGACAGATCTGTCAGGCATAAAACCTTTCAAATGGACATTACAGAGTGTGCAATAAAATACTGTTTCTCCATACACCATGCTGCACTCTGAATCAATTGCAATAGTTGTGATATTTACTAGGTGTATCCTCTGCCACCTATTGATCAGTGCATTAAGGATAGAGTTGGGATGTTGTGTTGCGGCTGTACAGGACATTGATTCGGCCACTTTTGGAAAACTTTGCATTCAATTCAGTCCCTTTGCTGTAAGAAAGATGTTAAACTTGAAAGAGTTGAGAAAAGATTGACAAGGAGGTTGCCAGAATTGGAGGGTTTGACGTATAGGGAGAGGCTAAATAGGCTGGGGCTGTTTTCCCAGTGGCGTGGACAGGGAGAACAGCCAAAGTCTTTTCCCAGGGTAAAGGACCCTAAAACTAAAGGGCATAAATTTAAGGTAAGAGGGGAAAGATACAAAAGGGACTTAAGAGGCAACGTTTTCATGCAGAGGATGGTGCATGTATGGAAAGAGCTGGCAGAGGAAGTGGTGGAGACTGGTACGAGTACAACATTTAAAAGGCATCTGGATGGGTACATGAATAGGAGGGGTTTAGAAAGATATGGGCCAAATGCTGGCAAATGGGACTAGATTAATTTAGGATACCTGGTCAGTATGGACGAGTTGGAACGAAGAGTCTGTTTCTGTGCTGTACATCTCTATGACTATGACTCTATAACAGTGGTGAACTAAAGACATTAGCAACACTGCAGCAGTGTGAAAGATAGAGGTGGCCACCTCACCTGCTGGTTCATGGTGGCCATGGCTTTAGTGACTCCCTTCATAGCCTGGGCCATGGTGTTGTTGGACTTTAGCGTCTGAATCTTCAGGGACACAGCTTGGATGTTCGCCTTCATCATGATGAATTTCTTCACATAGCGTCGTGTTCGCACCAAATCCTTTGCCATTATTTTAACTGCATCCTAGTGTTTGGAAAAAGAGACACCCAATGAATGAAACCTAGAATGTAACAAAAGAAGCAAACAGGTTTAAACTGTACCAGAACAGGCCATTCAGCCCAACTGTTCTATGCTGGTATTTGTGCTTCATTTCATTTCTCCTCCAACCGACTTTACCTCAATCTATTTACACATCTTGCTATTCCTTTCACTCTCATGACCTTACCCAGCTTTCCCTTAACTGCGTCTCTGCTGTCCATCTCACCTGCTGCCCGTGGTAGTAAGTTCCACATTTTGCTCTCTAGGGAGAGACACTTCTCTTGATATAGATTTTTTTTTTAAATGACTCTTTTACTCCTAGGGTCTCAGACCCTTTTAGACCCTCAAAGGTCACCTTTGAATCACCCTATACAGCTTTCTTCCCAGTTAAAAGGACCCCAGCCTATTTTCTGGAGTGTACAAATCTTGCACAGCTCCATATGGCTCCTGCAAGAATTCACACAATACGTCTCAGTCTCAGTGATCTGATTGTGGCCTTAATCCCGCTCTCCTGCCTGCCCCTGACAATCCTTCACTCTCTTATAGATCAGAAATCTGTCTAACATGAATACACCCCACAACCAAGCTCCACTGATCTCTGGCGAAGAGAGTTTCATAGATTAATGACCCTCAAAGAGAAGAAATTCCTCCGTTTCGCCATCTTATTCTAGAGACTGTGCCCCTAATCCTAAATAACTACACAAGGAAACACCCTCTTCCTTGTCAAACACTTCAGAATCCTTTGTTTCAATAAGATCACCTTCAACTCTGGTGGGTTTAGGTCCAACTTGCTCAATCTTTCCTCATAAGGCAACCCCTCTACCCCAGGAGTCAGCCAAATAACAAAAGGAGGTAAATAGGGTTAACTGCATGGGAACAGGCCATTACCAGGTCTGCTCCTTACAGCCCTGATCTGCATTTCCTCAGCAGTTGTAATACACCATAGGTAAGTTAGTCAGATCAAACACCTAGCAGAACCGGCCTCTGTCAAGATGGGATACCGGAACACTTGAAGATTACCTACACTCAGGTGAATTAAGCTTTCCATCCTCTGCCCTCAACACCTCCTGACATTTGCAAAACCACCTTAAAGCATGTGTGCCTTGCCTCTCTCAGCCCAGATTAATGCTCTAGATGACACGGGTACAATTCCTACCCTGACAGCTGGTGGAAATTCAATTTAAAATACCCTGGAATTAAAAGTTAGTTTCTGTAATGAAATTTGACAAATATTATTAGAGATTAAATGTTGGTTAAAGTGTATCCAGGCGTATACTTTTCCAGTTAGAGTTTTATTCCAAGTCTCACAACACCAATTCCTCCACCGATTACTTGCTTCTTGAATATATACACACAGTAAAATCCCCCCCCCCCTATGATCCATTTAACAAATAACCCATTACCTGTATACACTATCCTAGCTCCATTTGGGCTCAGACAGCCCTGCCACAGGGGTAATTACTGTCAATTGTTGCCAAAAACCTACCTGCCTCACTAATGCCCACTAGCCTAAGTGCAACTCCAGGCCACAGCAATTAGTAGGGTCTTAACTGCCCTCTGAAGTGGTAAGCCACTCAGTTCAAGGACAGTTAAAACTGAACAACAAATGATGGCCTTGTCAGCAATATCCAGATCACTTCAAAGAGTAAAAAGAAAAATGCAGCATTAAATTCACAAACTGGCAGGACTTACAACTTTTAACTTAAAAAAGGGGCAAAGAACAGCAATGTACCCAATGGGGAAATCAGTGCTCCTACTTAAATAAATAGCAAACTTTTATCGTAGCCAGCATCATCAGGAGGGAATCTAACAGATTCCTCATCACAGACACTTCTTGTGTAATCCCACAGGATTAATAACACCATGTCCTACAGCATCTTCTGACCCATGAGCACTTCCATCCAGAAGACAAGGGCTGTACATATATGAGAACACCATCCCCTGCAAGTTCCTCTCCAAACTACTCCTCACCCAGATTTGGAAATACATTGACCCAGCAACACTGAAGGAATGCCAGAATCCTGAGCTAACTACAGCACACGGAGTGCAGTCGTTCAAGAAGGCAGCTTCTCAAGGGAAGCCAGGGATGGGCAATAAATGCTGGCCCAGCCTGCAACAGCCACATCCTATTGTTATAAATTAAACAATCAAGTGTGGATTTATCAAGAATTGGCAACTAAGATTACCAAGACATGTTTACATAACAATACAGATCACCACAAAGCAACAATGATGGAAAAATACCAGCTTATGTTTCATAATCAAGATCTATCCTCCACAAGAATCCCTCCTTGCACACATACCATCTGTCCTTGTTTGGCCATTTTCTTGATGTCTGCGATGATTTTTTTCTCCTGCTGCTCCAGTTTCATCTTCTCCCGGTCCAGCTCCCTTATGGCTCGATTCAGGGCTCGCTGGTTCTGCCGGAGCATCTCCTCCGGGGTCTTCCTCCTCCCAAATATGGCATTCATGGTGATTCACTGAGCTGAGAGATCAGGGAAATCTGGTGAAAAAGTCAACACAATTAACCAGGAAACTCTCAGAGATAAAGATCATTGCTCTCACACATGATTTGGAGATGCTGGAATTGGACTGGGGTGTACAAAGTTAAAAAATCACATAACACCAGGTTATAGTCCCCCTGATGAAGGAGCAGCACTCCAAAAGCTATTGCTTCCAAATAAACCTGTTGTGAGATTTTGAACTTTGCTCTCACACAGCCTTTGGCTCTGAAGATGCCAGTGGACTGTCAGCACCTCAGCCAAATGGCAGGAAACTTTAGCCTAACACAAGGAGAAGGAGAAAACAAAGCCTTCCATAAAATCCTGAAGCACTTTCACAGTTAAGAGCCACTGAATGAAACAATCTGCATTGTTAACAGCGAGTCAACATGGTAATGACCAGAATCTTTTGAAAATAATGTTAAATGATGGGGGGGGGGGGGGGGGAAGGGGGAGGGGGAAGGGAAGGGGGAGGGGGAGGGGGAGGGGGAAGGGGGGAGAGAGGGGGGGAGAGGGGGGGGAGAGGGGGGGAGAGGGGGGGGGGAGAGGGGGAGGGGGGGAGAGGGGGAGAGGGAGAGGGGGAGAGGGGGAGAGGGAGAGGGGGGGAGGGGGGGAGGGGGGGAGAGGGAGAGGGGGGGAGGGGGGGAGAGGGGGGAGGGGGGGGGGGGGGGAGAGGGGGGGAGGGGGGGGGGGAGAGGGGAGGGGGGGGGGGGGGAGAGGGGGGGGAGGGGGGGGGAGGGAGGGGGAGGGGGAGAGGGGGAGGGAGGGGGAGGGGGGGAGGGGGGGAGGGGGGGGAGGGGGGGAGGGGGGGGAGGGGGGGGGAGGGGGGGAGGGAGGGGGAAGGGAGGGGGAAGGGAGGGGGAAGGGAGGGGGAAGGGAGGGGGGGGAGGGAGGGGGAAGGGAGGGGAGGGAGGGGGAGGGGGGGAGGGAGGGGGAGGGGGGGAGGGAGGGGGAGGGGGGGGGAGGGAGGGGGAGGGGGGGGGGAAGGGAGGGGGAGGGGGGGAAGGGAGGGGGAGGGGGGGGGGGAGGGAGGGGGAGGGGGGGGAAGGGAGGGGGAGGGGGGGGGAAGGGAGGGGGAGGGGGGGGGAAGGGAGGGGGAGGGGGGGAAGGGAGGGGGGGGGAAGGGAGGGGGAGGGGGGAAGGGGAAGGGGGGGAAGGGAGGGGAGAGGGGGGGAAGGGAGGGGGAGGGGGGGGAAGGGAGGGGGAGGGGGGGAAGGGGAGGGGGAGGGGGGGGGAAGGGAGGGGGGGGGAAGGGAGGGGGAGGGGGGGGGAAGGGAGGGGGAGGGGGGGAGGGGGAGGGGGGGAGGGGAGGGGGGGAAGGGAGGGGGAGGGGGGGGAAGGGGGGGGGGGGGAGAAGGGAGGGGGAGGGGGGGGAAGGGAGGGGGGGAAGGGAGGGGGAGGAAGGGAGGGGGAGGAAGGGAGGGGGAGGAAGGGAGGAAGGGAGGGGGGGGGAAGGGAGGGGGGGGGGAAGGGAGGGGGGGGGAAGGGAGGGGGGGGGAAGGGAGGGGGGGGGAAGGGAGGGGGGGGAAGGGAGGGGAGGAAGGGAGGGGGGGGGGGAAGGAGGGGGGGGGAAGGGAGGGGGGGGGGGAAGGGAGGGGGGGGGAAGGGAGGGGGGAAGGGAGGGGGAGGGGGGGAAGGGAGGGGGAGGGGGAGGGGGGGGAGGGGAGGGGGAGGGGGGGGGAAGGGAGGGGGAGGGGAGGGGGGGGGGGGGGAGGGGAGGGGGGGGGAAGGGAGGGGGAGGGGGGGGAAGGGAGGGGGAGGGGGGGGGAAGGGAGGGGGAGGGGGGGGAAGGGAGGGGGAGGGGGGGGAAGGGAGGGGGAGGGGGGGGAAGGGAGGGGGAGGGGGGGGAAGGGAGGGGGAGGGGGGGGAGGGAGGGGGAGGGGGGGGGAAGGGAGGGGGAGGGGGGGAAGGGAGGGGGAGGGGGGGGAAGGGAGGGGGAGGGGGGGGGAAGGGAGGGGGGGGGGAAGGGAGGGGGAGGGGGGGGAAGGGGGGGGGAAGGGGAGGGGGGAGGGGGGGGAAGGGAGGGGGAGGGGGGGAAGGGAGGGGGAGGGGGGGGAAGGGAGGGGGAGGGGGGGAAGGGAGGGGGAGGGGGGGGGAAGGGAGGGGGGGGGAAGGGAGGGGGAGGGGGGGGAGGGGGAGGGGGGGGAGGGGAGGGGGGGAAGGGAGGGGGAGGGGGGGGAAGGGAGGGGGGGGGAGAAGGGAGGGGGAGGGGGGGGAAGGGAGGGGGGGGAAGGGAGGGGGAGGAAGGGAGGGGGAGGAAGGGAGGAAGGGAGGGGGGGGGGAGGGAGGGGGGGGGGAAGGGAGGGGGGGGAAGGGAGGGGGGGGGAAGGGAGGGGGGGGGAAGGGAGGGGGGGGGGAAGGAGGGGAGGAAGGGAGGGGCGGGGGGAAGGGAGGGGGGGGGGAAGGGAGGGGGGGGGGGAAGGGAGGGGGGGGGGGAAGGCGAGGGGGGGGAAGGGAGCGGGGGAAGGGAGGGGGAGGGGGGGAAGGGAGGGGGAGGGGGAGGGGGGGAGGGGAGGGGAGGGGGGGAAGGGAGGGGGAGGGGAGGGGGGGGGAAGGAGGGGAGGGGGGGGGAAGGGAGGGGGAGGGGGGGGAAGGGAGGGGAGGGGGGGGGAAGGGAGGGGAGGGGGGGGAAGGAGGGGGAGGGGGGGGGAAGGGAGGGGGTGTGGGGGACAGGGAGGGGGAGGGGGGGGGAAGGGCAGGGGAGGGGGGGGGAAGGGTGGGGGAGGGGGGGAGGGAGGGGTGGGGGGGAAGGGAGGGGAGGGGGGGGATGGGAGGGGGTGGGGGGGGTTGGGAGGGGGAGGGGGGGGAAGGGAGGGGGAGGAGGGGGGGGAGGGGGGGGAGGGGGGGGGAGGGGGGAGGGGGGGGTGGGGAGGGGAGGGTGGGGAAGGGGGGAGGTGGGAGGGGGGTAGGGTGGGGGAGGGGTGGGTGAGGGGGGGTGTGGGGTGGGGGGAAGGGAGGGGGGGGGGGGGTGGGTGGGGGTGGGGGGGAGGGAGGGGAGGGGAGGGGGGGGTAGGGTGGGGGTGGGGGGGGTTGGGTGGGGGGGGGGAGGGTAGGGGTGGGGGGTGGGGAAGGGTGGCGGGAGGGGGGGGGGGGAGGGGTGGGGAGGGGGGGGGGTGGGGGGTGAGGGGGGGTGGGAGGGGTGGGGGGGGTTGGAGGGGGTGGGGGGGGTAGGGTGGGGGGGGGGTGTTGGTGGGGGCTGGGGGGGGTTGGGTGTGAGCGAGCAGGGGAAGCAGAAGAAGGGGTGGGGGGGT